>NC_137906.1:33929852-34326149 GCF_963455335.1 Martes martes | reverse complement strand
GGGGGCAGAATGATAATCACCCTCTCCAGCAAACCGAGGGGAAGAGCTCTCCCTCGGGAGGACAAAATCCCCTAGAGCTGATTGGGAAAACATATCAAACATTTGGTAAACACACAACCTTTGGAAAGGGGGCTGCTCTGAACACCCGAGCCAGAAATAATCACCTGACAGCAATATCCCGCAAGCTGCTTTCTTATCACACCTCTGGCAGGGTGTCCGCCTTCCTTTGCTGCATACATGATATGTCATTAGTCCAGACGGCGGGGGTAATGTACACACCGGCATGTGTGAGCTAGCTCCGTAACCCTTGGGTCGCCAGCCCAGGGAGAGCCGCTCATGGCAAGAGGCGTGCAGGAAAGGGCCTTTTGCAGAGGGTTCATCCAGCAAACCCGCTCGGACATCTGGGAGACGAGTCTGCATGCCAGCTCCGCTGGGTGACTCCCGGTAAGGCACTTCACCTCTCTGAGCCTCAGGGGTGGTCCTGTGGGTGAAGGAAGACCTGAATAAGAGGCCAGCAGAGGGACTTGTAAATAACTGACCACGGAATGGGGAGGGACCGCTCCCTGACACCCGCAGAGCCCCACAAAGACGGGCTGGCTCCACACCCCTTCTTCTGACAAGCTCCTGTTGTGTTGCAAACTACCCCAAAATTTAGCGGCATAAACAATAACACTTTTCTTACGTTCATGGATCTGTGGGTCAGGAATTCAGGTAGGGCACAGCGGGGGGCTAGCTTGTTTCTGTTCTGGGAGCCTTAGCCCGGAGGACTG
Source organism: Martes martes (assembly GCF_963455335.1). NCBI lineage: Eukaryota > Metazoa > Chordata > Mammalia > Carnivora > Mustelidae > Martes > Martes martes. The sequence continues at coordinate 34,325,379 of NC_137906.1, read as the reverse complement.
GGGTGGGGGGCATCCCTTCCAAGATAGTTTCTATTGTGGATTGAACTGTGTCTTCCCAAAAGACACATTTGAGTCCTAATCCTGTACCTGAACATAACCTTATTTGGATATAGGGTCTTTGCATATGTAATAAGGTGAAGATGAGATCATGGATTAGGTGAATCCTATCCAATAACTGGTACTCTTATCAAAAGGCCAAAATCAAAACTGGAGTGATTGCATGTATAAGGCAATGACTGCCAAGAGCCACCAGAAGCTAGGAGAGAGGTAACAAAGTGGTACGGACTGAATGTTTGTGTCCCCCAAAATTCATATATTGAGGTCCCAAGCGAGCGTCCACTTAAAAAATAGAGCCTCTAGGGAAGTAAGTAAGGTTTAGTGGGATCATAGGGTGGAAAGTGACCATGGAAGAAGATTAGTGTCCTTCTAAGAAGAGGCACCAGAGAGCTTGCTCCCTCTCTCCCCGATGCACATGAAGCAGCAGCCAGCTGATGACAGAGAGAAGGTGCTGTCTGCAACCCCAGGGGAAGATTTCACCAGACCCTGGCCACGCTGGCACCTTGGTCTTGGACTTCCCAGCCCCCTAAACCATGAGGAGATTGAGATCAATGTTGCTCAAGCTACAAAGTCTATGGCATTGTGTTACAGCAGCCTGAACTGACTAATACAGAGGATCCTTCTCTCGAGCCTTTGGAGAGTACACCGCCAGTGACACTAGGTTTTGCACTTCTGGCCTCCAGACTATGGGAGAATAAATTCTTGTTGATTTAAGCCAGCCGGTTGTGGTGACTTATTATAGCAGCCCTAGGACATTAGTAAGAGTTTCATGGCTCACATTTGCAGGGCTAGAAGGATGAAGAACAGATTTGCCAGGCTGCTGACCACAGAGTCTGCATGTGCTCTCCCCACCCCCCCAGCACACTGGTGGTATTCAATATGTGAATGAACTACTGCAAGCAGCAGTAATAGCTTATAAAGTCCATTAATCTTTGACAAAGCAGGAACTATCCAATGGGGAAAAGGCAATCTCTTTAACAAATGGTGTTGAGAAAACTGGTCAGTCACATGCAAAAGAATGAAACTGGACCACTTTCTTACACCATGCACGGAAATAAATTCAAAATGGATTAAAGACCTACATATGAGATCTGCAATCACGAAAATCCTAGAGGAAAACACAGGCAGCAACTTCTTTGACATCAGCCATAGCCACTTCTTTCTAGATAGGTCTCCCGAGGTAAGGGAAACAAAAGCAAAAATAAACTATTGGAACTACATCAAAATAAATAGCTTCTGCACAGCAAAGGAAGCAATCAACAGAACTAAAAGGCAATCTATGGAATGGGAGAACATATCTGCAAATGATTATCTGATAAGAGGCTAGCATCCAAAATATCTAAAGAACTTATACAATTCAACACCCCCCCAAAAATAATCTGAGTAAAAAATGGGCAGAAGACATGAACATTTTTCCAAAGAAGACATACAGATGGCCGACAGACACATGAAAAGATGCTCGATGCCGTCTGGCAATCGAGGAACTACAAATCAAAACCACAAGGAGATATCACCTCACACCTGTCAGAACGGCTACAATCAACAACACAAGAAGCAACAGGTATTGGCGAGAATGCCGAGAAAAGGGAACCCTCGTGCACTGTTGGTGGGAATCCAATCTGGGGCAGCCACTCTGGACAATGGTACGGAGATTCCTCAAAAAATTAAATAGAACTACCCTATGATCCAGCACTGCCACTCCTGGGTATTTACCCACGGAATACAAGAACATTCATTCAAAGGGATACATGCACCCTTTGTTATAGCAACATTATTTACAATAGCCAAGATACTGAAGCAGCCCAAGTGTCCATGGACTGACGAATGGATGATAGAAAACGGAATACTATTCACCCATCAAAAAGAATGAAGTTGCCATTTGCAATGACATGGATCGAGCTAGGGAGTATGATGCTGCATGAAATAAATCAGAGAAGGAGAAATACCATACGATCTCGCTCATACCGTAGCATTTAAGAAATGAAACAAATGAGCAAAGGAAAAACAGAGAGAGAGAGAGAGAGAGGGAAACCAAGAAACAGACTCTTAACTGTATAGAACAAATTGTTGGGGGGGGATGGGCGGGGCTGGGGATTAAAGAGGACACTCATAACGGTGAAAAAAAAAACAAATAAATTTACAAAAATAAAAAGCTTCTCAAAAAAATTTTATATATATATGTAAAACTTCTAAGTTGAGCTGCTGATGCTAATTGCTTTACGAGCGTTAATCTATGTCCCGTTTTGGACTGAGGTAAGTCCAGCGTGGGTTGCAGATGCGGACCAGCAGCTTCCTCTGCCCCCCATGCACTCAGACCCCAGTGATGGAGGCAGGTGAACAGGTCTCACAACCGGAGTCACAGGTGCTCTGAACGAGAAGAGCCCAGACACGGGTCAACATGAGCTGCAGAAGGGGGACTCCAGGAAGTCTCCCGGAAGAGGTGACCACGAAGTAGGACTGCCGCTGGGCCATAACTTACGGTAGGACCCTCGTGGCCCGACAAGGCAGGTCTGTGTCAGGCTCGTGAAAGGCGAAAGGCACAAAGTGCGGGGAACGAAGTCCCACAGCTTCTAGCCACAGACGTGTACCGCGGACGCCGCCGCCAGGGCAGCCTCGGCGGGTGGGCGTGGCCACGGCGCGGCGGCGGCGGGCGCGCGCGGAGGGGCGTGGCCGCGCCTGCGCAGGCCGCCTACTATGGCGGCCGCCTGAGCCGGGCGGCTGTAGGATTCCGTCGGACTTCCTTCTGCAGCCCGTGGCAGGTAAGCTCTCGGGAGAGGCGGCGGGATGGGGAGATTGCAGGGAGCGTCCTGGCAGGGAGCCTAACCTTGAAACAGGGCCCCCACCGACCTGAAGGCCGAGTCCCCACTGGGCCTCAGTGTCCCCTGCCGAGCGACGGTGGTGGGAGAAGGAGCCCTGTTGTCGGGTGGGTCCCGGGTCCAAGCAGCCCCCTCAATTCCGGATTAAGAAGGGAGGGCGAGGCCGAACTGTGACTGCCTTTTGAGAGGCGTTCAGGCAGGCGGCAAGACAAAAAGAGGAGGCCCGGGAGGGGAGGAGGTCCCTGGAGCCCCTGACTCCCAACTCTGCGCGCCGCTACAGCCGCCCTGGACTGCGGTCCCTCCAGCTTCCCAGGCCTCACGCCCTACCCTGCGTTATCCCGCTCCTGGACACGAACTGTTATAGAACTTCACCCAAATCTCCATGGTTGAGTGAGTGAGTTGAGTGGCACCTGGCAGAGGGAAAGCCTGGGAGGCGGGGACGTATTTCAGTCCTCAGATCCCAGCAAACTGCTTTTGGGCGGACCCTTGGGGAGAAAGGCTCAGAGCGTCTGACTCTGGCCCCCACGGCTTTAGAGAGCCCAGCTGCTGCAGGATGAACCTGCAGCCCCAGGGAGGTCCAAGGGGCATCCCATCAGCAGTCTGGGTGTTCTTTTTCTCCTCAGGACGGCACTGAAGCGCATCCAGTTGTAGCATTCCCAGACAGAGACTCTGAGTCAGCTATTCCTGAGTAGAAAACTCTTGCCCTTTTCCATCTTACAGAACTCTCTTCAATAATAATTATTGCTACAATGATCAGTATTCACTGTTGTTATTTGTTAAACCATTTACTATGCCCTGAACCCTAAAATTGATCATTGTCTCATTTAATCATCACACAGGCGGGAGGTAGGTACAAGACACCTTTATTCCCAGATAACCTTATCCTAGGAGAAACCCTCTAAAAGGATTCCAATTCCTGGTACTCAATTGTAGGGTACATTTCCAGGAAGTCTGGGTAGTTTGAATTTTAAAACTGAAAATTCAACTAGAAATGAAGAATTTGAGTTTTGTTTTGTCTATACTTAAATTGTAGTATACTTATGCTCACCTGTGGGATGTAGTTTTTCCAACAAAATTGCCCTATAGCAAGAAACAGCATCCTTTGGCTCATGTTTGATGTTCATAGTGGTGTTCAGAGAGGAACTATATGTAAGAAGTTCTCAATTTTCCCCCAAGACATCTTGCAGTCCTGGGAGAGCCACATCTAACTTTGAGACATTTAGTCCCCTTTTTGGATGCCGCCTAATTTTCCAGTCCTCACTGGTTGAGGGCTTTTGCCTGAGGATGGAGCATTTCTCCTCTGTCACTTTCACCAGCACCATGAAATCCTGCATCATTTTACTAGATCCACAGCCTCACTTCACAACCCACTGGCTTTATGCTGGCTTCTAGCGTCAGGTGGGAAAGCCAGCATGGAAACTAATTTAACAAGGGGCCAGCTTTTCACAAATTTTTTTTGTGTAGATACAACTTTGGCTTCCCCATGGCAAGTCTTTAAATGTAGAAACTCCAGTTATGTGCGCTCAGACTCTGAGGACAGCCTGGGTTATGATGATCCCATTTTCCAGTTGAAGAAATAGAGGCCCGAGAGGTTTCATGACATGCCTAGGACATACGGCTAGTGCAGCCACCTACCCAGGTAGGAACAGCTCCTGTAGGTGGTCAGGGTTTATGGGCAGGTTTGAGCCAAATGCCTAAAACCACCCCCAACACAAGGAATTAACAACTGCTGTAGGCCACGGACTCTGCTCAGTTCTTTACAACCCAGGACCCCTTTAAGGTGAGAATATAGCTGAAAGAACCCGGAGAGGTGAAGTGATTTTCCCCAAGTCACATAGCCCCAAAGTGGGAGCCTGAGGTTTACATCTGCCCCGCCCAGCATCCCAGCCCATGACTCTGCAAGTGGCTGCATTAGTGAAGTCCTGTGCTTTCCTGAGCACCTACTTTGATGCTTTTTGATGAGGCAGAACATTTGGTTGGAGAGGGAGCCTTCCTATTTGACCCCTTTGCCTCAGGCGTGGTTTTCCACACTTGGGTTATTGCTGTGTTGCCTGCATAATTTTCCGCATCTGTACATCACCTGTATGGTGATTGCCTTGGTTGCTTTTCCTTTGATACTACTCCCCTCCCTTTTTAATTTCAAAAGAACATTTTCAAGCAGCAAATCTGGACCATAGGAGTCAACTTCTAGAATAAAAAAAAAAAACTAAACGAGAAGTCCCTAAATACAAAATGTAAATTATGGTTGAATACTGTTTTAGAAAAAACCAGCAATAAAGGATATTTGCATGAGAAATGGGGAAAATTGGCTATGGATAGTGATGAGGTTTTAAATGATACAAGGGAATCATAAATGTTCTTAGATCTGCTAATATACTTGTAGTTATGTGACAGCGTGTCTTAAGAGACATTGTAGAGGAATTTGAGATAAAATGTGATGTATAGAATTTACTTTCAGTTCAGGGGTACAAAAACCCAGGTAGACAGATAATTGACCCCATATGGAAAGGCATTCGTCACTGGATCTAAGCAGCAGGTATATGGCTGTGTATTATGTGTATTATGTGTATGTGTATTATGCCCTCAACTTTCTTGTCTGTTTGAATATTTTCACAATAAAAAAGTTGGAAAAAAATTGAAAGGGAAGGAAAACAATCAGTATAAATGGAAATTCAGATCCTTTGCCATAAATAAAAGATTCCTGTGAAAATGAACATACTGCAAACAAAATAACACAATTCTAGCTGGATTCTTTTCCCTTGCAAAGCCCCTGAGACTTTCTCCTTTAGGAAAAATCAAAGAGAATTGAAAAGGGGGAGCATCTTGTCCTGGGGTAAAGCAAAACTGTTTACCACCGGGCTGGGGAGTGTTTACACTTGGTCCCCTATGGGACCAGCTGTCCTGAGGACTTGATCTTGCCTTCTAGGTGCTGCTGTCCCATGATTCATGTAGAGCCTGGCCCTGGTAGCTGGCCCCCTCCCCAGCCATGGACGAGGTCACCTTCAAAAGTGACACTGTGCTCTCAGATGTCCACCTCTACACCCCGAACCACAGGCACCTCATGGTGCGGCTGAATGGCATGGGACAGCCTGGTAAGGTCCAGGACACGTGCAGAGGGGCCCAACACCCCGTGAATCTCATTTTGTTTTCTGCTTTCTCGTATTCCTCTTTTTGGGTAAAAGACGAGGTAGATTGCATTGTTCAACTGTTACCCTCACACCACTTCCTAAGTACCCTTGTTGCATTGAGTGAAGTTCTGTGTTTTCCTGAGCACCTACTTTGTGCAAGATTGGGGGGTGGGTGGGCAGGACTTGATGCTGGAAATGTAGAAGGGAATGAGCCAAGCCCTGCCTTCAGGAAGCCCATGTTCCGTTCAGGAGACAGGGTTCAGGCTTCCATTGTCCCATCCCAGTTTGGCCCCCTTTGTCACTAGGCTGGGGGCCTCCAGCTCCTCCCACTGGGGCTCCCTGGCTTTGCTCTGCACACCCTCTGCCTACTCATCTCCGCAGCAACCAAGGGGATCTTTTGAAAATCCTGATCACATCAGCACCCTGATTTAGGCCCTCCAGTGGCTCCCCCTGGCTCTTAGAATAAAATCAGACTTTTCACCCCAGCCTGTGAGGCCCAGCCCAACACAGGCCTTGCCTGTGTGTTCACATTTAACCTTTCTCTGCTCCTTTCTATCCGTACACCGCACGCACTTCTTCCCTCCGTGCCTTTGTCCTTGCTGTTGTTTAACCCAGAAGGTTCTTCCCTCCCAGCCTGACTCCAAACGTCACCTCACTCAGGTCCTCCCTGGCCTCCCTCCCCAGCTTTGATCACCCTGTGTTAGCTTGTTGGGGTGTGATTCATACTCCCCTTTCCCTTGTGTCCCAGTTTAGACCCTGAATTCAGGAGCCGGAGATCCAGGACAGATCAGTGGCTGGCCTGGGGTTAGGTATCCTGGGGGAGATGGAGGACTGTAGCCCAGGACTGTCCTCTCGAACCCTTGAACCCCTGCCTCCAGCCCACCTCTCTGGAACACACACTCTTACTGAAACTCGTCTCGGTGACGTTCTAGTCACCGGATGGGGAAGGCCACTCGGTGTCCTTGTCCTGTTCTCCAGCCCGTAGGAGGTGGAACAGTGTAGTGCAAAGTGCATGAGTTTAGGAGTTGGGCGGACTGGGTTTGGGTCTTGCCTCAGCTATGTCAAAAGCTGTGTGGCCTTGTCAGCTCCCTTAACTTCCCGAAGCCTCAGTTTCCATGTTTGTAAAGTGTAGCTGGCACCACTATCTTCATAGCAGCAGGGAGCGCTAAGATAATGGGGGCCGAGCACCTTCACTATAGATGCTCATCAGTTGTAGCTGCTGTCAGTGGCTCCGGCTTCTTGGCTGAGTCAAGTGGGCCTTTTCTGTGGCCATTACTCGGCCTCCACCAGGAGGTTTCCACCAGACTTTGAAACTGTCCAAGTGGAAATCAGATTTTCTTTCCTTTTTTTTTTTTTAAGATTTTATTTATTTATTTGACAGAGAGAGATCACAAGCAGGCAGAGGCAGGCAGAGAGAGGAGGAAGCAGGCTCCCCGCTGAGAGCCCGATGTGGGGCTCCATCCCAGCACCCTGGGATCATGTCCTGAGCCGAAGGCAGAGGCTTTAACCCACTGAGCCACCCAGGCGCCCCCTGGAAATCAGATTTTCTACAAGGAGGAGACAGCTTGGAGATAATTCTCCTTTTGTGTTTGTCTTGCCTTCCAGTTTTCCTGTCCCAGTTCAAGCTTCTGTGGAACCGAGACTCACAGACAGACTCCGGGGCTGAGGGTGGCCGTCATGGCATGGGTCCTGCAGAGCAAACACTGCCCTCTGGGCCAGGCAGCACCAGCCAGGAGGGGGTGGGAGCTCGGCTTGACGAGGACGGGGATTTGGACGTGGAGCGGAGACCGCGGGCAGCTTCGGACTCCGAGCCAGCAGAGCCTCCAAGAGACAAGGTACATCCCACGATTCTAACACAGGAGGAAGATGACCCCCTGGCAGACGAAGCACGAGAGAGCAGCCCCCAGGATATCATCAGAATAGGTGAGTACAGGTCGGCTCGCCTGCCACCAGTGCGGCACTGTCGTGTGGATCAGGGCCCAGGGCGTTTGCTCATGGGCTCCGTGTGCGGGCCCGGGCCAGGGTGTAGTGGAACCAGATGAGTTACCAGAACCAGCGACACTGAAACTGAGCTCAGGTAGTGCCACTGCCAGCAGGAGGAGCTGTCTGGGACACACAGGTCCCTCTCCTGCTCCCCATTGTTCTCAGGATACAGTCCAGGCAACTGGGCCTCACTCACAGGGCTCTGCCTGACATGGCTCTGCTCAGGGCACACCCCTCCATGTGCTTTCTCACCTGTGGGCCTCTGCTGTGTTCCACTTCCTTCCTGGAGGGCCTGCCCCCAGCCTCTTCTCCCCCCCACCTGCCTACCTTCCTTTCTTCAGTCTTTTCTTCTCTTTCCTTCTCCTTCCTTCCTTCCTTCCTTCCATGCCCATCACGGAGCCCAGTGTGGGGCTTGAACCCATGACCTTTGATCAGGACCTGAGCTGAGATCAAGAGTTGGATGCTTAACTGACTGAGCCAGTCAGGTACTTCCTGCCCCCAGCCTCATGTTTCTTAACACATTCCTAGTTGTACATATCCCAGCTTAGCTGTTGCCTCCCTTGGGGAGCCCCGCTGCCACCACCTCCCACATCAATGTTTTGATTCAACTCAGCGTGCTGGAGCTGTGGGTCAGGGTAGAGTTGCTAGAAGACTCAGCCAGCAGCAGGTGCCATGGGAGATTCTGGAGCCGGAGCGTGGCAGGGAGAGAGGGCGGTAGACCAGAATCGATCTGGAGGAGGCCTGCAGGCCAGTCAGAGGGACCGGGAGCTGGAGGATGGCTGGGAGGTGGGGATGTGGCAGAAGCCGGGCGGGAACGAGTTCCAGCGGGCATGCAGAAGCAGCAGCAAGTGTCTACCACCAGCCATAGGGGCAGGGCAGAGGGGTGTGGTGACACCAGGATTTCAGATCCTGGAAGCGGGCACATTAGAAATGCCAGTGTTGGTGGGAAGCTGGGGCAGGAAGTGGGCCGGTGATGTTAAGCCCCTGTCATGTTTAGATGTTTGACCTGCCTCACTTTGTGTAAAGAAGCCTTTACAGCCCTCCTCTGGGGCTCGGGAGATGTATACAGATAGCGAGCCACGAGCCTGGTGCCACGCAGCTGGGGGGCAGTGAGGAAGGTTCTGAATCTAAGTCCATCTCTGCAGCCAGGACTCTTGCCTCCCCTAGCGCTGCTCATCTGGGGGGAAAGTGCTCTGTGTTGAGTCTGATCATTGCATCTGAGGCCCCCATAAGCCTGGGCACTGGCATGGGTCGGGAGCATGGGGTCACTTAGGGCACTCTGAAAAACACCAGCGCTCTCATCCATCCACACGCCCATGAGACAAGTAGTTAGTGAGTGCCTGCTCAGAACCAAGCAGGCTGTGTTCTAGTCCATTCCATTAAGGGTGATGTGGACTTCACAGCAGAACCCTGCTCCATGTTTTCCATGGATTACCTCTATTCCTCATAGCCTTTCTAGGGAGGAGCCTTCCCGTTTCACAGAGGTGGGAACGGAGACCAGAGAGGTTGAGGAACTTGCCCCAGGTCACACAGCCAGTTAGTGGCGGAGTGACAGTTCGCATCTAGGTTTGTCTGATGTCAGAGCCTGTGTTCTTTTTGGGGGTTTTTTCTTGTTTGTTTATTTTTAATATTTTATTTATTTATTTGACAGAGAAAGAGAGCACAAGCAGGTGGAATACCAGGCAGAGGGAGAGGGAGAAGCAGACCCCCACTGAGCAGGGAGCCCAATGTAGGACTCAATTCCAGGACCCTGGGATCATGACCTGAGCCAAAGGCAGATGCTTAATCAACTGAGCCACCCAGGCGCCCCACCACAGCCTGTGTTTTTATGTCATGTTGGGAAGTTCTGTCCCGGGGGGACGGGGGCGCTGGGGGGCCTGTGATGGCTCATTTCACTCTCAGCCTTCACTTAATTGGCCTTCCTGCGAGAGGAGTGGCAGTCTTGGTTATTCCGTACGGAGGGTTCAGCCTCTGGTGTGTGGGTGTTTAACGTCCTGGGAATGTATCCTGCAGGCTGCGAACAAAGCCCCACAGTGGAGGTCCAGTGTATGGTCAGGCTTCCAGCCTGCCCATCTCGCAGACCTCATGGTAAGGCCCTTCCTTTCTGCATGCTGTCGGTCCTGCCCACTCTGGAGGGAGCTCGGTGGCAAGGCGATTAAATGCTTGAGCTGCAGGGGTAACCCCTGGGTGTTCCATCCCCAGCCATATGCTTCCATCTGGGAAGAGACCAGGTCTTGGACTCTGGTGCCCTGCAGAGCTGGGCTTAGACACACCTCAACCCTTTGCGAGCCAGGTGACCTTTGACAAGTGTCTTGCCCACCCAGAGACTGTGTTTGCACCTATAAACTGGGGTCCAGGATACTGCCCTTTGGTGATCATTTAATAAGTAATGCCCAGTATGTGCCTGTACGGGGCCTCGTACAGAGCATACGTCAGTCTCCTGACCATCGTTTTCCTCTGACCCACAGACCAGGTCATTGTTTTCTGGTTATGGACCCACCTGAGAAACCAATTAAAAAGTACCCAGAGGGGAGGGACACCGGGCTGGGACACCTGGCTGGCTCAGTCAGTCAGCACCTGACTCTTGATCTCAGCTCAGGTCTTGATCTCAGGGTCATGAGGTCAAACCCGGCGTTGGGGGACCAAACACCAGGGGCATGCAGGCTGCCCCCTCACCTCGTAGGGCAGAGCCTCATGGAGGAAGCATGGGCAGCACCACCCATGCTGCTTCCGACCCTGCTGGTCTCTGCCCCGCCTCGGTCCCTCAGTCCCCTTCTCCTGTTCCATTGTAAGCATGTAGTCTGATGTGGGCAAGTCTGACGTGCGTGTGGAGTTGTCCCCGCCCCCTGCACTGCGCATGTGTTGTGCGTGTTTTGATTTGACAGCCATTCTCTTCCTGCTTCAGAATGCGCCAGCCAGTTCGTTACCAGCAAGGATGCTTGCCATGTTCCTTTTTCTCTTTGGTCTCCTATTTCTGTTCTGTCCCCCGTACTCCATACCACCACCAGATTTTATCCTAATACGTTTTGTGCTTGAGAATACACCTTCTCATAGTTCATCTGAAGAAGGATATAAACTCAAACTGACTTTGTTGACGTCTGTTGTGGTTCTAAGTATAAGAAACATGCAGAATGCACCGTGACTGTTGTCAGCATAGAGCCGGCCCAGACGACATAAATACGCCGTGACTAGCGCGCAGTTACCGAGCATAGTAAAGTGAAGTCGGGGCTGGGGGTGGGTGGTGACCTGGCTGGTCTAGGACCTGCAGTGACCCTCGTCTCTAGGCTGAGAGGTGGAGACACCCAGTTATGTGAGTGACGCTCACACAGCCCCTCCCGACTGTCTCACGACCCGGGTCTCTGCCGCTCTGGAGAATGCTCAACTCTGGCACCCATCCGGCCGTGTTTGCAGGATGCCACGCACCTCGTCTGTCTGTGTTCTGTTCGTCCCCATTTTCACGGCCCTTTCTCTTGGTTTCCATCCTGTCCAGAGCACACCATGGCCACCCCCCTGGAGGATGTTGGCAAGCAGGTGGGTAGGTCCTGTCCACTTCCTGTGGCCCCATAGGGTCTCCCTGGAGCCTCACATCAGTTGTCATTCCTTGTCCGTCTCTCCCCCAGGTGTGGCGGGGTGCCCTGCTCCTGGCTGACTACATCCTGTTCCAACGGGACCTCTTCCAGGGACGCACCGTACTGGAGCTCGGGGCGGGCACGGGGCTGGCCAGCATCATCGCAGCCACCGTGGCGCGTACCGTTTACTGTACAGGTAGGCTCCCCGTCGCAGGCTAAGGGGAAGTGGTCTCCTCTCAGGGCCTGCCTGCCTGTCAGAAAGTGAGGCAGAACAGCCGGAAATGACTGTTGACTTTTCCACCCCTTTCCACTGGTTTTCTGCACCCTCTGCTGTTTTCTCAGTAACACGGGGATGGCCCAGCACCGCCCGCAGGTGCAGGAGCACTAACAGTGCGGGAGGCCCCGCTGCCCTGCCCGCACCTCCTCTCACAGCCCACGGAAGCATGGAAGGCTCAGAAAACCAGGAGGGCCCCACCTTTTATAAGGCTTGGAAATAGGCTTCATGCTTTTTCCCCGGTATAGAAGTCTCGCCTACCATAGTACTTGTCTAGGAAGAACTTGTCTACTATAGTACTTGCCTCGGAAGTGGAAACTTCTTAGGATGGCAAGTCAAATTGACTCAGACTTTTACAATCCCCAGATTCGTTCAATAGTATGCAGTTTATCATGTGCCCACTCTATGCGGATACGGTCCAAGATGCAGGAGATCCAGGAGTGAATAAGACAGAGTCTCGGTCCTCCTGGAGCTTTAGAACCATTACTTGAACTGTTTGTGTATTTTTTTTTTTTATCATCTTTCTCCTTTTTCTCCGAGTATACATACTCCCAAGTAGTAGCAGAAATCAGACTATATATTCGTTGCTGTATGTTGCCCAAAAATGCGGGAAAACATTTTTTTGAGAGTATTTTCCAAAATCACTAGAAATTATAAATATGACTTTTAATGACCAGGTAATATTTCATCTTTTTTTTTTAACCCATTTTCCTGTGTCTGGACATTTTGGTTGTTCCCATGTGTTTTGGCGTTTTTGTTTTTTATTTGCAACTTTCTCAGTTGCCCTGCAGTCAACACCATTGTCTGCTGATCCTCTGATTAGGTTCCTAGAAGCAGGTATGACCCTTTTTAGCCTTTTTTTTTTTTTTTAAGATTTTATTTATTTATTTGACAGAGAGACAACGAGAGAGGGAACACAAGCAGGGAGAGTGGGAGAAGGAGAAGCAGGCCTCCCATTGAGCAGGGAGCCCGACGCGAGGCTCGATCGCAGGACCTTGGGCAGATGCCCAACGACTGAGCCACCCAGGCACCCTTTTTTAAGCTTTTGATACATGTTGCCAAGTGATTTCTTTCTCAGTTTTTATTTGAAGTAGCATTAGACTCACATAGAAGCTGCTGAAATGTTATAGAAAGTGCCGTAGAATCCCCCTCTCCCCACCGTCGCAGCAGTGATGGCATGTCACGTAGCCGCAGTTCAGTGGTGACACCCGGAATTTTCCAAGGGTGTGGTGCTCTCAACTACACCCACTCTAGCCCACACGCTTTTTCTGAAAGCCTGTACCAGTTCATAAGGGGTAGGATCTCATCAGGGGAGTGTCACTGCACTTTAAATCCTCAGTGTCTGCAGAAAGGGGACCCCTGCTGCTCTGCTTTGCATCTCATTGATCCCCAGTTCCTGTCCCCACAGTGCCCATTTTATTGCTTCTGAGACAGGAAGGGGAAATTAGGGATCCCTCTGATGCTGGCACACTTTCCAGATACTCCGCGTTGGCCACTGGCCAGGAGTGTGTGGGGCAGCCCCCGGTTCCGTTCCATGCCAGGGTGCCTGTGAATTGTCAGCGAGCCCTTCCCGGAGTCACGCCATCATGCACCACCCAAGAGCTTTGCCTGTGCCTGGTGCCCAACAGCAGCATATAGTCAAGTTGTCTTATCCTTGAGAGGGGGTTTCCTGGTACAAAGAAGGGAGCTTGCATCTACATAGCACCTTCTAGTTGGCAAAGCCTTTCACGGGCTTCAGCGCCTGCCTGTGACTTCACAGTGACCCTGGGCAGGAGCCAGGGACCCTATCACCATCCTTCATCCAATGGGCAGACTAAGAGTAAGGTCAAGCGCCCCAGGTCATACGCACGGCCACTGTCACATGGCAGGTGTGGGGGTGGGGGAGTGCACCCAGGGTTCAGACTGGTTTTCATGGAGCAGAGTTCTGTGCCCTCCCTCAGGGGCAGGCAAAGGGATAATTGGGGGGCAGCCCCAGGGCTCTGGTCTCCTGCTGCCACTCAGCCAAAGCTGCTCTCCCTTACCTGTTTTATATGTTAGAATCCCACAGAAGATCTATTTGAACAAAAGCTCCCATAAAGCCTTACAAGCTGCTAAACTGGTTGTGTGCTGTGAGGCACACACCATCAATGTTCTCTCTACCCAGTGGCCCCAAGAAAGGGATAGGTGTGTCCCAGGCTCTGCATGTTCCCTGGAATGGAGAGTCCTCAGTGGGTGATGGGACGGGGTCAGGGCATCCACAGCTCTAGTGGGCCAGGCAAAGGTCACTCACACAGCTTTCTGTGCCTTCTATGCGTACACTCTCCTAAGTGAAAATCCAGTTTTGGTAAAGTACCCGCAGCCCTGCACCCAATGCCCCTTCAAGGATGTGTGGTACTGAGGATCGGTTCTGCGCAAAGAAAGGGAAGCCCCACCACATCAGAGCACCGGGCAGCTCAGGAGATACGGGTGGCCACGACAGCATGCCCAAGAGCACGCCCCCAGCATATGTCTCAGTGAATCACATGCAAAAACCCACGCCTGTTTCTTTCATACACACTCAAGACAGGAGCGCTCACCCCTTCCCTCTGGACTGCACAGTCCATCCCTACCAGCACCATCATCTCTTACCAAAGGGATACATGGTTAAAAAGGGCCTTAAAGTGAACGTAGTTCACGTTGGCAGTAAACACACAGGAGAAACTTGACTTTCCATTTTGCACCTCTCTGCAGTCAGGCTGTCGACCCTGGAGACGAGAGTGCCGTGGTGGCTGGGGTTTCATGACGTGCCCTTCTGTCGTTCCAGATGTCGGTGCAGATCTCTTGGCCATGTGCCAGCGAAACATTGCCCTCAACGGCCACCTGACTGCTGCTGGAGGTGAGGCCCAGAGGCTCTTCCCCCTGGGAGGGAGGGTTTTCTGTTGGGCGGGTGGGACAAACACCCTGTGCCGTGACCCTGGAGCTGGGTGTGCAGAGCCGGGTGAGCACAGTCCTTTGGCTTCACAGAGCTCCGCACACGGCAATTCTGTCCCTCCATCATCCTCTCCTCCCACGCCCACTGCTGCATCCTGCTTTAGCTCTCCCCCTCCTGGACGTCACATCAGCCCCCACCTGATCTCCCGGCTTCTTGTCCGACCCACCCAGGCTATCCTCCATGTAGCATCTAGAGTGACGTTTCAAAAACGCAAGCCAGGCGCTTCACTCCACACTGGGGTGACGTCCAGGCTTGTCCTCTGGCTCCCAAACCTCCTGGTCTGACCCCTGCCTCCTTTTCCTGCCTCGCCCCCTGACGGCCTTGCTGTCCAGCCCCCGTCCCACCCTGTCCAGCAAGCCGAGCACTCAGTTCATATGCTCTCCCCTTTGCGTGGACCGTCCTCCCACCCTCGTCTGCCTGATTGTTGGATTTCTGCAGCACCCACAGAAAGAGCTGACATGATAGATGCTGGCAGCCTCTCCTCCCCGGACTTCCTGTCCAGACCTTCTCCGAGCAGCCTGGGGGGCACTTACCCACTCAGATCAGGTCACTCCAGCCCTCGGGCTTGAGACCCTTCCGAGGTCTCCCGTTGCTGTCTGAGTGGACACTGAGCCCTTCTGTCTGCCCCAGATCCCGTGGCGGTCTGGCCCTGTCGTCTGTAGGCCCTGCCTCCCAGGACCCGCTCCATGCCAGCTGTCCTGGCCTGTCTGAGGGTCCCGCCCCCTCCTGTCAGTTCCTCATCATACTCAGATCCCTGGACCTCCAGACGAGATCACGGTTCCCTACCAGAGCCTCATTTCACCTCAAACCTTTGCCCTGTGACTAGTTGAGAGGTATCTGCCACCCCACTCGGCCACACGCTCCACAGGGCAGGGGCCTGTCTACATGATCCCCCATCACACCACTGAATGCCCAGTCAACAAGAACTGGAAGGGAGGAGCAGACATGACTCACGTTCTCTTTGAAGAACGTGTCCCCCCTGACACCCCAGGCTGCAACCAGAGCTCCGTCCTCCTCCCTTCCCCCTGGCACATCTCTGAGCTATGCCCTGACCACATGGCCTGGTTGGTGCGCACTGGCCGGCCAGCCTCTCCTGGGCTGCTGGTCCCCGAGGACAGGAACACGCCTTCTATACCTTTGTATTCCCTGTGTCCAATGCCACACCAGAGACCTAGCACTCAAAAATTGTGCAGGGAAGGAAGAACGTGGAGAGGCTATTGGTGGAGGGACGGAGGGACTTGGGCATAGAACGGGAAGGGTTAGCCTTTTCTCTGTTTTGAGTTGGACATTCTGCTTGGTTTTGCTTTTGCAGGCGGTGTAGTTAAGGTCAAAGAACTGGACTGGCTCAAAGACGATCTATGCACAGGTGCGCATCTCCCTGTCCTGCGTCCTGCCAGACTCATGGCCCTTTGTCCCACCTCTGGGATGTCAGCCCCGTGGCCTGGGCTGAGCAGATGATCCCGGTTGTCCCCACAGTCCCTTGGCTCATAGCCACTCTGCTCCATCAGCCGATGAATGACAGTTGCAGGCAGCTCCCACCTGCTCTGTCACTCAGACTGGCAGTGTCCCTGTACAGTAGGCACAGAAACCCCCGAGTTCCAGGTGAGGACGGATGCTCCGGGTTCACACCTGCCCAGGGCTGGGAGGCAGCCTTCCGACACAGTGCTCTGTCCTCTGCCCATGGTGGGGAGTTGGCCATGTGGCTTCAGAGCCAACTGGGTGGGAGAGTTTTCTACATTTATTATAGAGGCAGTTTTAGACCTGCATACTTGGTTGCTCTTTGTATGAAAACTTCTGTCACCTGCCAAACATTTAGCACCTAGGTGACCTCCCCAGCAGCCCTTGAGGGCAGCATCACTATGCCCGTTCTGGTGCAGAGGTGAAACCCCTTTCTCGGGGTCACTCAGCAAGTTTGCGGGGGCAGCAGTACCTGCCCCTCAATGGCGGAGGCAGACCCCTGGCAGCCACATGGGCACCCATGGCCCTGAAGCTGGGGCGCTAGGATTCAGACCTGCCTGGCGGTACCCTCCGTTCCAAGCTACCCCCAGCTCTGTTTCCTCTCCTGCGGCTTCTTTCAGCCTCAGAGCTGAACGTGTGCAACACGGCTTTTCTTTCACAGACCCGGAGGTCCCCTTCAGCTGGTCGCAGGAGGACGTCTCCGACCTGTACAGCCACACCACCATCCTGCTCGCTGCCGAAGGTAAGATGTCCCAATCATGGTGATCGCGCCCCTCGGGGAGCCCTCTCAGGTATCCTGCCGCACTCATCTGCGGTTTTCAGCCTGTGAGCTGCTGCCACTGCACGTTCATGGCAACCAGGTGCAGTGTGCGGGGTCCTCCGAGGGACAGATCTCCCTGATGGTTGCATTTTCCCGTTGCCCGTTACCTTCCCTGCAGTGTTTTACGATGATGACCTAACAGACGCTCTGTTTAGAACGCTGTCCCGCCTCGTTCAGAAACTGGAAAACGCCTGCACAGCCATTCTGTCTGTGGAGAAGAGGTGAGCTCCATGCCCCCGAGAACCAGACACCCCCTTCCGAGCGCACTTATCAGTGTCATCCTGACACTTGCTCACTGAGCACCTGTTGGGTACCAGCCCGTGCCACCCCTTACCCATGTGGCCTCCTGTTATCCGCCTGCCCCCACCTCACCGGAGAGGAGAGGAAGGCTGGGGAGGGCAGCAGGGAACCCGTCTTGGCTGACCTGTGAGCGGACGAGCCCATAAACACACCCGTGCTCCACGCGGCCACCGCTCTGTCAAGAGCCTCTCTTTGTGAATGTCCCCTTTGGGACACCATCTGTCTCCTCAGGGCCCCACGAATGCCTGTCTTCTCCCAATCCAGACGGAGCCCCTCCAGGACGTTTGCACTTGAACATCCTAAGGCATTAGGGCTCCCGCTGAGGGCGTGTCTGTTTTGTGGCGGACACAGTACTGGACACTTGACCCTGTTTTCTCCTACTCCTGTGCTGGGGCACAGCTCTTCTAAAAGCAATTGGAATAAAACCGGGGCCCCTGGCCGCCTCAGTCAGTAGAGAATGTGATTCCTGATCTTGGGGTCGTAAGTTCGGCCCCACATTGGGTGTAGAGATTACTTAAAAATAAAATCTTAAAGGAAAAAAAGCCATGAAGCCGACCCTACTTAACAACCCAGAAGTGCAGCATCTAGAAATCTGCCCTGGGGAAGTGATCACAGCTGTGTCGCCGCCATCCCCCTGGGCGTATCCGTCACAGCGCTGTTCACACGGATAATATCAAGGAGCTTCTTCAGGGCACACGGGAACAGTGACAGCACGTGGACCTTGCCTGGATCCTTATTTTATAGACAAAGGGAAACCTCAAGAGCCCTGCCCTGTCTAGATACTGAAATAGTAAAGAATTGTCCTCACATTTGTTTCAGGTGAAACAAAGAAACAGGATCCTTTATCTTATCAAGATGCACATGGCTGTTTACCGAGGAGACGCTGTGGTGGCTGGCGTTAGCTTTTAATAATCCGTATGGGTGTGCGGGGAGGCAAAGACCACAGCAGCCATGAGGTTGAAGCTGGGATGGTTGATCACACTGTCAGAAATTTCTCATAGTAAAAAATCTTGGAAAGAAAAGGGAAAAAGCAAAGAATTTGAGTGTCAGGTTTAATCGTGTTGCAGGTTAGGGTGTAGAGGTGGCCAAGTGGCCCCACTGGGAGGGCCGGGAGGACATGCTCTGAAGTCGCCTTTCTGATGGCTCCCAGCAGCCTTCTCTGCCCACTGCTCTCAGGCCCTGCCCTTCATACAGTCACTGCAGAAATGGTCTCGGGCACCTAGTGTGCGGTTTGGAGAAGGCAGGGGAGGCCAGCCAGCAGTGATCTGCGTCTGCCTCCTGCTCTGCTTTGTAGCTCAGGGCAGGGCCTGTCTTTCCGCATGGTGGTATCATAGCACCTGACTTTGCCTCTCTGAGCCTCAGTTGCCACATCTTTAAAACGGAAGCAGTGACTGTGTCTACCTCTCGGGCTCTCCTGCAGATTCAGGAAGGAAGCGCACTCAGGGCTCAGTGAAAATCCGCTGGTGGGAAGTGAGGTCAGGGAGCAGCAGGAAGGTGAGGCATGTGTGTCGGCTGCTTGTTTGCAGGCTGAACTTCACGCTCAGACACCTGGATGTCACGTGCGAGGCCTACGATCACTTCCGCTCCTGGCTGCAGCGGCTGGAGAGGCTCGCAGATGGCCGACTGCGCTTCGCAGTGGAGCCGGTGGAGGCCTCCTTCCCACAGCTCCTCGTCTATGAGCGCATCCAGCAACTGGTAGGTGCGGCCCCCACCGTGTGTGGGCCATTGTTGCTGTGCGCGACACTGCTGACCCTGGGGTCCTTCAGACACGGGCCCTGCACCCTGGTGCTGTCAGGGCGGAGGAGCACTAGTAGGTGAAGGCTGTGATGGGGACTCCCCATTCTTAGGGGGTCACTGCATCTGCTGGTGGGTCTGCAGGCCAAGCGTCGCCTTGGACTTGAGAGCGTGTTCTTTCCCCGTGAGCAGTTCAGACTCCAGAGGAAGCAGGGCCGAGCACAGGAGGTGGTTGGTGACACAGGAAGGCAGCGCGAGGGCACTTGGGGGGGTGCTCGATGCAGGAACCCCAGGAGGCCCTGGAAATATGCTGGCCTCTCAGACTAGGCAAGTTTAGCTGATGGCCCATGGCCCTTCCAGCTGAGCACAGTGGATCCATCAAACTAGGCCTCAGAGTCATCGTCCTAGTCACGGTACACAGGCCAGGTACCATGCCGAGCTCCTTCCTCCCCTGCCTCGGAGGATGCCAGGACAGGGCAGGTCACGCCACCAGACAGCGGCAGAGCTGGGGCTTAATCCTACAGCCACATCACTTGCTGTTATTGTTTATAAACCCAGGTCATGGGGGAAATCTAAGAAACAAAATTACCCTTGAAAATCCCAAGAGCTACAAATCCAAAGGTCTGAAATGAATGACTTGTTCTCTTTGCCTCGTGGCTGTGTCCGTTTTCTGGGTCTGTGGAGACCAGTCCTAGTTGTGAGGAGGAGAGGGGAGAGGGCTCTCCCTCGCAGGCTCCCCATCCCGCTTCCCAAGCAAGCCCAGCTCTGGATTGTGTGGTTGCCGTGCGTGAGGAGCAGCCCCCTGTTCGTGGCTGCGCTGCCTCCCTGCCCGTCTCCCTGTAGAGGGCACCCAGTCTGCTTCCGCCGAGGAGGACTCAGAGTTTCCACTAAGAAATTGGACTTTCTCCACCCGCCCATGTCAGGAGGAGCACCACACAGCCAGGAAAATCAGCTCCTTAAGAAATTCAGCAGCCCCAAAAAACTGAAAATAGAGCTACCCTACGACCCAGCAATTGCACTACTGGGTATATATCCTAAAGATACAAACGTGCTCCGAAGGGGCACGTGCACCCGAATGTTTATAGCAGCAGTGTCCACAATAGCCAAACTGTGGAAAGAGCCTAGATGTCCATCAACAGATGAATGGATAAAGAAGATGTGGTATATATACACAATGGAATACTATGCAGCCATCAAAAGACATGAAATCTTGCCATTTGCGACGACGTGGATGGAACTAGAGGGTATCATGCTTAGCGAAATAAGTCAATCGGAGAAAGACAACTATCATATGATCTCTTTGATATGAGGAAGTGGAGATGCAAGGTGGGGGGGTTTGGGGGGAGGTAGGAAAAGAAAAAATGAAAAGATGGGATTGGGAGGGAGACAAACCATAAAAGACGCAATCTCAAGAAACAGACTGAGGGTTGCGGGGGGGAGGGGGGACGGGAGAGGGTGGTGGGGGGAAATGGACATTGGGGAGGGTATGGGCTATAATGAGTGCTGTGAAATGTGTAAACCTAGCGATTCACAGACCTGTACCCCTGGGGATAAAAACACATTATATGTTTATTAAAATAAAAAAAAAATTTTTTTTTAATTTAAAAAACAAGGTACTAAAAAAAAAAAGAAAGAAAGAAAGAAATTCAGCAGTCCCGGGACGCGGCACTTAAGATCTCCCCGAATGGAGAAATGGCGACTTGCTGCCATTCTTCTGGTCCATTTTGATCATGTGACATCCTCATGCGTCTTGGATGAATGCCAGGACTTAGCCATCCAGCGCCTCTCCCATAGCGGGGCAGAAAGAGCAGCCCAGAGCCGCTGACAATCAGAAGCAGCTCCTCGCTCCTGCGCTGGCGTGGTGCTGCCCGTGGTTCCCGTGTCGTGGGACTCTTGTCCTTCGCTGATTACTCCCTCTCTGACACTGTGAGGTCTCCTTTGCGAACCTCGGGAATCTGCTTTCTCTGTTGGCTGCAGGAGCTCTGGAAGATCTTTGTGGAACCGGTAACGTGACCTGTCGCATCCACGAGCGCGGCTTCTCGACTGTTCTCAGGACACGTTTCTAATAAAATCGAAAGCTCACCAAGTAATGTGTTTGAGATCGTATCATTTTAAAAACGTGAGAGATGTACTTTATACCCTGGACTGTTTGCTGGAGTCGTTGCTGTGTCCCGGCAGCAGCCAGAGAATGTTCTTGCTCTCCCTGTTTTCCGTGCTGCCGGCTTGTCGCATGTGCACCAGGATGTCTCGAGAGCTGTGGCCAAGTGGGGCAGGTGTTCTCAGCTTGACTGCACTTGAGTCAGGCGCTTCAGGTTCCCGGGGACCCGGGGCCGGGCCACTAACATTTAGTGCTCCGCGGTGTTACCTACTTACAGATGTGTATAATGTGGTCACCACAACCGCGATCATAACACTACCAAAATGAGGCACGGAAGCCTCATTGCTTTCCAAGGCTGCCCGTGCCCCGTCCCCGTCCCTCTGGCGAGGGCCCATTCAGAGGAAGTGGCAGGAGATGGCAAAGAGGCCTTCATTTTCAGTTTTAATTCTTTATAACCAAAATCAGCTGAGCTTAGAACAGGCATGGGCACGCTCTTCCTGGTGCCGTGTGTCTGACCCGGGTCCCAGAGCGCAAGCTTTTTCCCCTCCTCCCCTTGGGCTCCTTTTTCTGTTTGCTTCACATGTCCATATTTCTGTCTGATCATTTACCTTTTTCCCTGTGCCCCCCATCTCAACCCCTCCCTGTTGCTTTACGCCCTTTTCCCACCGTTTCTCCCTCCTCTTCCTTCCCAGCTCAGCTCCCACCCTCCTGCTTCCTTGGCCCTCCTGCAGATCCGCCCCCGCCACAGTCCGTATACCCTCCTGGCGTCCCTTCCTCTCGGCTCCATCTGGACACCAGATTAACTCACTTCATCTTCCCAATGCCTGGGGCTTCAGCTTGGTTACACGCATTAACAGTTGTGAAGACTATGGCTCTAAAAGGAAAAAAAGTCTCCATGGGTCAGGGCTTTGTCTCTCTTAAACATCAGTGCATTTCTGGCATGAGGTCTGTCCCAAAGTAGGTAGTCAACATTTATTGTTGAACTCCGGGGGCGTTTGCAATGTTTGGAAAGGTTTGGGTTGCCACAACTTGGGGAGAGGGTGCTGCAGGCGAGGGGTGCTGCTTAAACATCCTGTAACGCCCAGGACAGCCCCCAGTGGCAGGAGGGCCGGCGTTGAGAAATCCGGATCAGGAAGGAACAGTAGCTTCGTTAGGAAAGAAAAACGGGTATCAGCTGAACGTGCAGAGAAGGTGACCCAAGAGGAGTCTCACCCTCCCCTCTGAGAGTGGAAACAAGATCCGCACACACCATCTCTGAATCCTCCCAAGACCCTAGAGAGGAGAGATCGCCGTTATACGTAGGAGAAACATGAAGTTGAGAGCAGTTGCAGCGCCCACCGCCCTCACACAGACACCACGTGGCAGTCGGGCTCGGAGCCCATGCTCCCCCACCCCTTTCCCACGAGTTTCCTGGCCCACCAGCAGCAGCAGCCCTGGCCCAGACCTGACTCAAAATCTGCTCTTGGACAAGACCCTGGTGATTTGTGCCCAGCGAGGGGTTCGAGAAGCGCAGCCTCTGAGCTCTGCCCATTTCCCGAGGTTCCTACACAAAACCATCCCCGATAGGCTTGTCATCCTTGAAAAGAGTTGCAGATCACAATGGGACATATTAATAACAAGTCCTCGAAACAGAGCCCCACGAGACACAGCCCCCAGCTGGCGATGTGTCAGCACTAACTGACATTTTCCTGGCACTCCTGGGGACAAGCCCATAAATGTAATTGGCACCAAGCAATAGAGTCGTCACGCCTTTCACCTGGCACATTAGGGGGGGTGCTTTCATGTCTAAAGCACTTGGCCTGAAAGCTTCCTCTAAGTGGTGCCTAGAATTAATCTGGATCTACTATAATTCAAAGCATCATCAGATTTTCACTTCTCGGAGTGAAAAGAGCAAATGAGAAAAGTCATATGGAAGAGACCTGCCTTACATCCAGGCTCCCCATTACACACGAGAGTCACCTTGGGGACCAGAAAGGCCCTCCGAGGAATAGGCAAGCCATCCTCCACACTGCCGATCCCAAGTCCAGCAAGACATCCTGTGGGCTGCCGGCAGTGGGAGACGTGATTCCTAGGGAAGTGACCTCAGAGACCGAGTTTGTCACAGAGTGAAGACCATGGTGCCTGCCCATTTGCAGTGAGACACTTACATGCGGGATGGCCTGGACTCGGGGAGCCATAAGTTGACAGGCAGACCTTGGCCTTACATGACTCTGATGTGGAACGTCTGTAGGAGACCCAGCTCGCCTCCTCTGTGTCAAGGTGACCTCAGCCACAGCAGCCACCCATGCCCCCCATGGATACCGGGGCAAAAAAGCTGTGTGCATGGTCCTCCCAGTGGGTGACAGCTCTGTGCGTGCTGTGTTTCCTGTCCTGCGTGCTCCTAGAACGCTAAGGGAATGGACTTTTCACTTGGTTAGGTTGCAGTCTCCTGCGTCTTGTGGGGGACAGCCAATTGGAACCCACCCCCGCCCCTCGGCCAGTGCACCTACCCAGCAAAGAGCAGCACCACAGACACTGGAAGGAGCGGGAGAGTCAACCCCGGATCGCAGCTCAAACCAGCGAGACCTTCCAGATGGCGCTGTCTCTCTCATGGCAGCTCCGTGCAGCGTCCCAACGCAGATGTCAGCAAGGATCTGCTTACCCGACATGGGTTCGTGATTCGGCCCAGCAATACTGGACGGCCAACTGGTGGCTTTTTAGTCCGTGAACTACTAAGGGATGTTACAGCCTGTCTACCAACATACTGATATTGATATCAATATGATAGTTTTGTGCATTTCAGCCCTCTGCTGAAACCACCACGGGCTGTGCTACTGTAAAAGTTAGTGGACTTGAGTAGTGAAAAGTGCCCTGGGCCCTTGGGGATGTCCCCGATCTCTGTCCCCACACAGGCCCACATTCTTGTCAGCCCAGTCTGGCACCCAGTCATGTGATTTTCGGTGGGACAAATAGAAAGGTTGGAAGTGCGGGGGTGGGTACAGGAAGAAGAGGGGCTCTGGGTGACACCCAGCTCTCTGACTCGGGCGACTCTGTCTGTGAAGTCTGTGAAGGCCCACCGCCACCCCCTCCACCAAGGGAAGATTGAGTAGAAGGATACTTCGAGCAGATGTGTGAGACCTTTGAAAATATTTATCCTTCAGCATGTACATAGAATGGAAAATCTTCCTGCTGTGAACAGCCACGTCCGAGTGAATTCGGAGACTTGCTTCTCAGGCGGGACATCGGTCATGAATGTCAAGGATCTACTGCAGACAGCTGCCATGAGAGGTCTTTGCTTAAAACCCAAACCCCTTTGCAGAGCCCACTAGGTGCTCAAGGTCTGGCCTCTGCCTACCTTTCCAGCCCCATCCTGTCCGCCATACTGAATTCCTTCCTCCCAGAATGTACCATGTTCTTAGCACCCCACCACTCTCTGAGACCCCGCTCACCCAGACCCTCTTGTTATTTTCTTCATCCAGAAAGCCTTCCCCAGATGTCCACAGCCCCTGAGCCTTCTATGATATGACCCTTTTAAAACTTAGTGTGATGGTTGTGTTTCCCCATGTGCCTCCGTTGTGGATGGTGAGCTCCATGGGGACAGGACTGGCGTCGTTCAAACTCAAGCCTGACGCATCCCGTCATTCCACAAATATTTGTCCACAAATTCTCCGTGTGCTGGATGTTGACTGGGTGTCTGGGAAGAAGCAGAGAGCAAGACATCCCACACCAGTGCCTTTGTGGCATCCAACAGGCAAAAAACATAAATACATAGAGTGCGTCAGGTTGCGTAAAGAACAATGACCCAGAAACCAAAAGTAAGGCTGAAAGGTGACTGCGTAGTGCAGCATTTGCTGGAAGGTGTTTATGTACCTGACTGCTCGGGGTGCAAACATTTTGCAGTTTTGTGAAACTGAAACCACGTAATGACTTTCTTTTCTATCCAGTAGGAAAATTGCCCCAAGGGGAGCAGCAGTTTTGCCCCGTGGGATCTTAACCAAATTTGTATCTAACCTGGCGATTTCATCTTGTCATTTCACCTACGTGCTGTAAACATCCTTGTTTCTCGTGTTCTCTTTTGAACCAGCTTTGTCATCCTGCTTTGTCCCTTATTTGTGAATTACAGAAGACCGATGCACACTACCAATTTTAAAAGAATTACATTTTAGTGGTTTAAGCCTTATAACCTCAACGGGGCTGATGAGGGCTATGAAGAAAAGCATAGGGATCTGGGGGCTAGATGAGCATCCATGATGGGCAAGGGAGGGGGCCAAGAGGGGAGTCAGAAGGAACAGATGAGTAGATGAATGAACTGAACAGCTCAGAGCTTTCAAGGCTCCTTACGGGGGGCCAGCCACTGGTGAAGACAGGTGTGGAGCTTGTTCTTGGCTTCACGTAGCCCAAGCAGCCTGGAGGTCGTTTTCTCCTCCCCCAGGTTGCAAGGCTTAAGGGGTCAGCCTCATTGGGTACTTCACCTCGGGGCTGGCTCAATGGAGGACCTCGCCACGAGGTGGCGCCCTAGCCTCATGAATTGACCGAGGGACCTGCATGTCCCCCAACGCCCCCTCCCTAGCACCCCCCCCCAAGGAACCCAAGGCAGTCATCAGTCCCCTTAGCTACCGGCAGCTGCTCCAAAGCGTGGATCCTCGGTGACTCTCAGGGGACCCTAACTAACCTGCTACATATTATACAGTGGAACTTTGGCTCTGAGAGCTGCCCAGTAAGCTGAGGCTTTAAAAGCAACTGTAACCTGTCCAGGGCCACAGGACTAGGAAGGAACGAGGTTGGGGTCTGCGCCCAGGTCCCTCTGACTCTGTAGCCAGTGGTCTTTCTGTTGTCTCCTGCCCAGAGTAGGGATTGTTTGTCTGAAGGCAAGCAGGAGGAGTGTGGATTGGAGGCTGTGCTGTACCTTTGTCCTGGGATGGAGCGAAAGGTTAGGCATCCCAGGGCTAAGAACTTGATTCTGCCCCAGGCTTTACGAAGCCATGGATGCTGGAGCCAGGCAGGAGCCCTTCTTTGCAGTAGGGGTGTGTGGGATCAGGAAGGGCCACGCTCAGAGATGGGCTCCAGGGGCAGGTAGTAGTGTTTCTAGCTTCAGAGCTCACTGAGAAGAGAGTCTGGAGCTGACAATGTGGATGGTGAGGCCACAGATAAAATGAACCGAGCCTTGTCCCCACCTCCCTTCCACTGGGGGCTCCCAAGAGGCAGTGAAGCTCAGTGGTTAGAGCACAGCACCTGGCGTCTGATCTGGGCTCAGACCGGCCCCAACATTCACTCCTGGGAGCCTCAGCATCCATATCTGTAAAATGGGCACAACAGCACACTCACACTCAAGGTCGTACTTGTGTGCACGTGAGGCATCTGGCACAGAAGCTGGGGGGGGTGCAATGCAGGACACTGAGGCCATCACCGTCATCTTCGCTATTATTAATTATTCACCGTTGCATTGCTATTAACTGCCTGTCGCACGGGCGGGGGGGGGGAGCGGGGAGGGAAGCTCCCCAAGCAGGCGCCTTGCTTAGCGGTTAATGACAGCAAAACAATCTCACTTGCCTAACCACTGTGCCTGTGTTACTTGACTGACAGCATGGGTTATTTTGAGGAGGAAGAAAAAAACCAGTCAAGCTCTTGAGTATGCCATCCCTGAAAGGTTTCCACGACAACGCACACCTGGATGTTCTAGGCAGTGGGTGGCCCCTTGGGGAAGAGTCAGAACTGAACTCCAGAGGTGGGGACGGGGTCCTCCCATTCCCAATCTTCGGGCTGTTTGTGCAGCCCGGGGCAGAACTCTTTGCAGGGTCTCTCTCTTAAACCTCTCCACAGCCCCCCGATGACTCTTACCCCCACTTCACAGATGAAGACGCAGAGGCTCAGGGAAGCTGACATGGGTTAACACCCACTGGGTGATGTGGGCTTTCTGGGTTTCGCTTGTCAGAAACCCTGGAGGGGGTTTCTCAACCTCAGCGCTGTTGACATTTTGGGCCCAATGGCCTTTGTTGTGGGGCTGTCTTGTGCACCGTGGTGTTCAGCAGCAGCCCTGGCCTCCGCCCACTCGAAGCCGGGAGCGTCTCCCTCCTCCCAGGTGTGACAACTAGTCAGAGGAGGTGCTCAGGGAGTCAGGCTGAAACCCAGTTGTCAGAGCTCCTCATTGGGAGGACCCTGGCCTATGAACAAGGAAAGCAAGAGTCAGGGAGGAGGAGGGGTCCCCAGGGGGTCCCACAGCCTGCGAGCAGCATGCTGGGTGGAGGTGGCCAGGCCATTTCCAGTGCAGCCTCTAAGCCCTGCAGAACCCAGGGGCCTCTGTTTGCTCCCGCAGGAGAGCAAAGCTGAGCTGTGAGCTCAGCTTTCCATGCTGTATCACAGATTTGAGAACGGGCCAAGGCAGCCTAGAGTATGGGCATCCCCACTCAGGGCCAGCGCAGCAGGTGTCAGCCCTCAGTGACACACAGGCAAGTGGCCTGGGAGGTGGGCTGTCATCTCCCCGGGGTCACAGAGGCAAGTGCCATGTGTCTCAACGCAGGCAGCTTTGATGCCATCGTCCTCATAAGGAGGGCGGGAGCCTTCTGTAGAGCCAACACTGATTTCCCAAGCTATGTGCACAAGCTGTCACCTTCAGTACTCCAGCAACCAGCAAGGAGAAGCTACGATCTGCCTTTAGAAAGCTGAGTTCAGAGACAGTCGGTGGCAGGCCCAAAGTCACGGGGTTGCGGAGCAGCAGTCAGCCTGGGACTGGGGCCCTGGTGAACCCAACTCGGGAGCTGCTCCCTAGAGCTGATGCGAGGTTGGTACCTTCTGGCAAAGCTCCTCCATCTGCTGCTCCTGGATTCAGCAGGGGAACGAGCATTTGCACACACTTCATGCCCGCCAGCTCCCAGGGAGCCCAGGATTCGTTTTTAGGAAGACCTTTTTTCATGGGAAAGGTCTTTGAAATACCAGTCAAGCAACTGTCTAGTCCCCACCGAGCCTGGATCTTTCTGGGGTGTTCAGTTTGGAAAGAAAGGAAAACAACAAGGCACTGTTTCCTCTAATGTGTGTCAGGTCAGTTAAACACATACTGAGCCCTGCTCTGTGCTGGGCGCTGTGCCAGGCACCTGGCGTGGGGTCCTGAGTCAGGCTAAGGGCCTGTCCCTGAGGAGCTCACAGGCCTGGGAGAGATCCTTTAACAGCCTGCCTGACACACAGGATGTCGCCTGTCAGCAGTTTTGGTGAGTGTGGGAGAATAAATGGGCAGTAGACACACGAGCAAATGAGGGCTGGAATCACCTAGTGACTTCGCAAGGGAACGACTGAATTAATGAACTTGTGAGCGCTATGGAAAAGGTGAGCGCAGACTACAAGAGCCCAGGAGAATGGCATTTTAAAACCTTAGCAGAGACCAAAGAGGAGAGGAGGAGGAAGAAATTCAGGAAACTCTGGGTGTGGAACAAGAACTCTCATTCATGGCTGGTGGGAACACAAAATGGTAAAACCACATTGGCGTGGTCTGGCAGTTTCTTCCAGGACTAAACCTACTCCTGCCATATGGGCCAGCAATGGCACTCCTTAGCATTTACCCAAAGGAGCTGAAAATGGCTGCCCATGCAGAAACCTGCACAAAGCTATTTATAGCAGCTCTATTTTTTTAAGATTTTATTTTTTTAGTAATCTCTGCACCCAATGTGGGGCTCAAACTCACAGCCCTGAGATCAAGAGTCACACGCTCTCCTGACTGAGCCGGCCAGGTGCCCTGTAGCAGCTCTATTCTAAATTGCCACAACTTGGAAGCAACCAAAGTGTCCCTTTTTCGATGAAAGGATAAATAAACTGTGATCCATCCACACAATGGGATATTATTCAGTGCTTTTAAAAAAATGAGCTACCAAGCTATGACAAGCCACGGAGGAGACTTAAACGCATATCACTGGATGAAAGAGCCAATCTAAAAAAGCTATATACCATATGATTCCAATTCTGTGACACTCATGGAAAAGGCAGAACTAGGGAGACAGAAAAAAGACAGTAGTTTCCAGTGGCGAAGGGAGGGGAGGGCGAGCAGGCAGCGCACAGAGATTTTCAGGGCCGTGAAACTAGTCTGTATGATGCTGTAAATGATGGACAATGGCATGATACATCCGTCCCTCCCTGCGACTGGATAGGAGTGAACCCTGATGGATATTAGAGACTTTGGGCATTGATGCGTCCGTGCAGGTTCATCGGTGTAACAAATGTCCCATCTGGTGGGGGCAGGCTATGTATGTGTGGGGACAGGGGGTACATGGGAGATCTCTCTACATTTTCCTCAATGCTGCCATGAACCTAAAACAGCTCTAAAGTCATTTTAAAGAAAAAAAGAAGAAAAGTAAAAGAAAGACCTTAGCCATGGATGACGGGCGGCGGGTTGGGGGGATAGCCAATGCCGATGCCCTGCCCAGTACACACCTGCCTTCAAACTGTCACTGTCTGAGACTCAGCCTGAGGGCCCTCCATGGCCATCACAGCCTGCCCTATGCAAAAATGACAAGCTGGAAGCACTGGGGAGTTGACACCCTGGGCCGGCCGTCCTCCACCAATGACTGGTACTCTCTGGTGTCTGTATATCCCTCCATGGAGTAACTTTGAAGTGAGCTCCCAGTGCTCCCCAGCGGGATGCCAGCCCGGCTTCCCACTGTGATCACATTATTACAGTGCCCTACCCCTATCGGTGTCTCTTGGGTCCCTTCCCAGGTAAAGCCCTCAGGTCCTTGTCTCAGGGTCTGCTTCTGGAGGAGCCCAAACAATGAGCGTGATGATTTTAAGAAAGGTCATGGTGATCGCCAGTGTCGGTGGAGGACTCCTGCAAGCCCACCTCTCCCATTTCACACGCATGTGAGCCCAGTCACGCAGGCATTACTATCATCATCCTCACCTTCCAGCATTCCTCACTGTCACAGCCGGATCTCCAGAGTTCGAGGATATAAGCGCTCTACCACTCTGTGCCCTGGTTTTTGTCTTCTGTTGTCTGTAAGGAGGAGTGGGAAGGATGGGGGACAGGGTCGGAGTAAAGACGGGATTTGCTGGCCGAGGGGGAAAGAGTTTGTTCTGTTTGGTGAAGTTTCAGCACAGAGTTGATGGACAGCTCCTTGGGGCCGGGAGCTCCCTCAGGGAGCTATGAGAGGAGTCCGTGCTCTCCCTCAGCATCCTGCTTGGTGCTGTCCTTTGCACACAGTGAAATGGATCAGTATTAACAGACCACTCTTGCATGCCAACTACTGTCCTTAGAGATCTCAGAAATACCATAAATCTCAGACATGCCAACAAAGTCCTCAGGGATCTCAGATAAGACATAAATGCTTGGCTGTGTTCTCCAACAATGGAGATGAGTGGGGGAGCCACACCCCTCCGTCTGACCCCCTGAAATGCCCTCACATGTTCTGGCAAGAAGAATTGGGGTGAGTAGAGGGCATCCCCAGCTACAGGAGAAAGGGACCTAGAATGTATTAAGCGCTTTCCATATTACTGAAACTACATACATGTTATTAACATAGAATTTCTCCACCTCAGCTCTAGCGACATTTTGAGCAGGATAAGTGTTTGTTGTTAGGGGTTGCCTATGCATTTACTGCGTCTGGGAAGCCCTCCAGGGCTTGGGAGTGGCACTGGGGACAACACAGTTCCCCTGTTCTTTCAGTGTGTCCCAAGCTAGAAGGAGAACTACACCATTGTGTTTCTTGGGGGCTGGCAGTTCAGGAGAACCCAATCATTGGAATGACAGTAGAACAGAGAAGTGACACATCCGTGATGTGTGTCAGAGGCCACAGCTGGGCATGGTACACCCACCTGACAGGGCTTGTGCAGGTCAGGAGAGCCAGAGGCAGCTCCTGGGTCTTCGAGGAACCCAGCACAAGAGACAAAAGCATGGAAAATCCCACCCCTCTAGGCCAGATCCCTCTAGGCATTCTAGCCTCTGGGCAGATGTCACATCCTTCCCGTGACCCCTGGTCATCATGGCTAGTGTATTTGCTCCGACTCTAGGCACAGTATCCTGCTTTTCATTTCCCCCAAAGCACTTATTATCAGAAATTAGCTTCCTGGAACGCCTGGGTGGCTCAGTGGGTTAAGCCTCTGCCTTCAGCTCAGGTCATGATCCCAGGGAGCTGGGATTGAGCCCCGCATTGGGCTCTCTGCTCAGCAGGGAGCCTGCTTCCTCCTCTCTCTGCCTGCCTCTCTGCCTACTTGTGATCTCTCTCTGTCAAATAAGTAAACAAAATCTTAAAAAAAAAAAAAGAAAAGAAAGAAATTAGCTTCCTTAGTTCGAGTTTGCCTTTCTTATACTCTGTCTCCCAGCACCAGGATGGAAACTCCATGGAGGTGGGACCTCAAATCCCCAAAGCCTAGAACAGCTCAGCACCAGGGATGGAGTAGATGCTAACTGCTTATTTATTGCCTGGCTGATGGAATGAACAGATGAATTACTAAACAAGTGAATGACTGAGCTCTGGGCAACCTCACACAACCGAGCAGGTCACTTGGGGAAGCTGGTAATAACGAGAGCTACCCATGCGTGGACATCCACCAGGGGCCAGGGATGACCTCCCGTCATTCACCCCAAACAGCGACTACTGTGCTAGACATGGTTTTCTTGGTCTGATAAAATACACATAATAGGGACGCCTGGGTGACTCAGTGGGTTAAGCCTCTGCCTTCAGCTCAGGTCATGGTTCCAGGGTCCTGGGATCGAGCCTTGCATCAGGCTCTCTGCTCAGCAGGGAGCCTGCTTCCCCCGCTCTCTCTCTGCCTGCCTCTCTGCCTACTTGTGATCTCTGTATGTCAAATAAATAAGTAAAATCTTTAAAATATATATACACATAATACAGCATTTACCATTTTAATTTTTTAAGATCTATTCATTTATTGGAGAGAGAAAGTGTGAGCAGAGGGAGGGGATGAGGGAGAAGAAGAGAGAGAGAGAAAGAAACAGACTCCCTCCTGAGCGCAGAGGCCAATATGGTGTTCGATCCCACAACCTGGAGATCATGACCCAAGCTGAAATCAAGAGTCAGACACTCAACCAACTGAGCCACCTAGGTGTCCTAACATTTACCATTTTATTTGTTTATTTTTTAAGATTTTATTTATTTATTTGACAGAGATCACAAGTAGGCAGAGAGGCAGGTAGAGAGAGAGGAGGAAGCAGGCTCCCCGCTGAGAACCCAATGCGGGGCTGGATCCCAGGACCCTGGATCATGACCTGAGCCAAAGCCAGAGGCTTTAACCCACTGAGCCACCCAGGTGCCCCACATTTACCATTTTAAAGTGCACAGTTCAGTGACATTAAGTCATTCACTGTGCTGTGCAACCATCACCCCTGTCTAGTTCCAGAACGTTGTCATCAACCCAAATGGAAACCCCATTTCTACTACTCCTCCCCCATTTCTTCCACCCCCAACCCCAGCAACCACTAGTCTACTTTCTGTCTCTGTGGATTTACTATTCTGGATATTTTGTTCTGGACCCACAGAGAATATGGTCTTTTGTTTTCAGGGTTCATGCACATTGTGCCATATGCCAGTGCTCCGTTCCCGTATATGACTAATACTCCACTGAATGGACGTACTGCAACATGTCCATCCATTCATTTGCTGACGGACATTTGGCTTGTCTCCACTTTGGGGCCACTGTAAGTAGTGCTGCTAAGAACATTCATATACAAGTTTTTGTTTGAACAGCTGCTTTCAATTTTTTGGATCTCTACCTAGGAGTAGAAATGCTGGGTCCTATGGTGATTTGTGTTTAACTTCTTGAGGAACCACCCAACCGTTTCCCAACATGGCCAGTTTTTATGTTCCCACCAGTGGGGTGTGAGGGTCCAATTTCTCCACATCCTTGCCAACACTAACTGTTTTCCATTTTGTTATTATGGGCATCCCAGGGAGCGTGAGGTAGTGTCTCAGGGGGATTTTGATGGACATTTCCCTAATGACCAATGATGATGAGCATCTTTTTATATGCTTTTGGCATTCTGTATGTCTTCCTTGCAGAAAGGTCCATTCAAGTCCTTTGCCCATTTTTGAATAGGGTTGTTTGTCTTTTGGTTGTTAAGTTGTAAGAATTATTTATATATTCTGGATCCTAGACTCTTTTTTGATATATCACCTGCAAATATTTTCTCCCGTTCTGTGGATTGTCGTCTCACTCTCTTGATGATGTCCTTTGATGCACAAATGAGTTTTGATTTTGATGAGTTCCAATGTATCTGCTTTGGTGTTGTATTTAAGAAGCCATTGCCAAATCCTAAGTCATAAGGATTTACTTCTCTGTTTCTTTCTAAGAGCTTTATGGTTTTAGGTCTTATATTTAGGTCTTTGATCCATTATGAGTTAATTTTTGTGTATAGTGTGAGGTAAGGGCCCAAATTCATTCTTTTACATGTGGATGTTGTGGTAGGCACTTTAATTGTTCAGTTCACAAATGAGAACACAGAGACTGAGAGGCGGTAAATGACTTGTCCAATGTCACACGACCATTGGGAGGTAGAACTGGAATTCACTACCAAGTTCCCGGCTGGTCCCCTTTCACACCCAAATGCCCTCTCTGATATCCCTGTACTATTTTGTGAGCAGGGAGTGTGGAAAGCACAGACCTAAAAAATAAGGCACACACATTCTAGTCTGGCTCCAGGCAAGTTCATCCCCATCTCTGGGCCTCAGTTTTCTCTGTACGAAGGGTGGCTGATCTCTGAGGGCCTTTCCTCCTCAAACTGCTTGCGCCAGAGAGCTTCATGCTCCATGGTCCTCATCTCCCTTCCCAGAGATGCTTTTCTGGAAGGGGCTCTATTCTGGGTCACAGCCAGCCCCTGGAAACATTCTCGGGATCCCTTGCAAGACACCTGCGGCCCCAAGCAGCCCCATAGGAGAGCTGTGGGACTGTGAAAAATGCAAGGGGAGCTAATGTGAGAAAGGCCTTACCAGCTTGCTGACGGTTTTCTTCACAAGTGTCACAATGAAGCTACTTGAGAATCGGCTTGCAAAGCACCTGGCTGTTAATATCCCTCTCACACCACTCCTTAATCAGAAGAAATTCCTCCTGAATGCCCAGTACCAGGGCCTCGCCCCCAGTGGGTGCTGCAAATGTTTATTTCCCCTGATCGTCTTGAACCAGGGCTTGACAAACTTTTTCTGAAAAGGGCCCAATGGTAAATATTTTTTGGCTTTGCAAGCTATATGGTCTCTGCCACAACTACTCAGCTTGGTCATTGTAGCACAAAGACAGCCATAGACGATGCATAGGTGAAAGGGTATCGCTGTGTGCTAATAAAACTTTACTTACGTACAGTGAAATTTGAATTTCAGTGTCATTTTCATGTGAAAGGAAATATTATTTATTTTTACTTTTTCCTACCACTTAAAATATAAAACCCACTTCATATCATAGCTTGCAGGTCATATAAAACAGATGGTGGGCTGCATTGGGCTTAAACTTTTGCTTTCTTTTTTCCATTTTATTTATTTAGTTATTTATTTAGTTATTTGACAGAGAGATACGTAGAGAGAGAGCACAAGTAAGCAGAGCGGCAGGCAGAGGGAGAGGGAGAAGCAGGCTCTCCACTGAGCAGCCCGATGAGGGGCTCAATCCCGGGACTCCGGGACCATGACCCGAGCTGAAGGCAACCGCTTAACTGACTGAGCCACACATGCATGCGCCCCTTGTTTTCCATTTTAAATGTTTTTTCTTGGTTATAGGAGCAATATATATTTGTTATAGAATAATTAGAAGTTAGTGATATGCAAATAAAGTAAAATTAGAATCATCTATAATTTTAACATACAGCTATAACTATTTATACTAAAGAGAATTTATTTTTTCTCTCTCTCTCGATCTATATTGGTGCTGTCCAATGCAATAGCCACTAGCTACATAATGATGGTTTGGCCTGAAACAAAAATTAAATAAAATCTAAATTTTGGACTCTCAGTCAACTAGTACATTTGTAAAGTCTTCAATACCCATGTATGGCCAGTGGCTACCATCTTGGACAGGACCAATATAGAACATTTGTGACACCACAAAGTTCTTTCAGACAGCACCAATCTATCCAGGTCTATTTACATCAATTTAACAAATACAGGATAATACCAAATAAACTTTTTTGGTGGATACCTTTGTTCACTTAATATTTTGGGATGACATTGTCATACCACTTGATATTCAATACTTATGTCTTATTGGTGGAGTTCTGTTCATGCAACAGATGTCCGTTTAGAGTCTCTGTGGTTGTACAGTTGTTTCCAGTTTTTTGCTACAATAAACAAAATGCCAGTAAACCATTTTATCCCTAAACCTTTGCACCATTCAGGAAATTGTTTTTAATAGGAATACTCAGTTTCTCTCCAGGAAGGCTCCGATCATTTGGACTCCCATCAGCAATTCATGAAATTGTCCACTTCCTTGAAACCCCCATAAATAATAGTAGTAATAATAATAAAAGTTAGGCCATTCTGGTAGATGACGTTTTTCCATCTCTTATACCTGCCTTTCTTTGACAAACTTAATTTCCTCCTACGTTTATTGACCATTTTGTTTCTTTGGGCGGGTTTTGGACAATAAAGAGGATTATCTACGTGGCTTAGATTTTAAGGAAAAATTGCTAGATTTATAACCCAGGCCACATAAATTTCTGCAAGCAAGGTGGCAGGATTAACATACCAAAAAATATTGGCAAATCTCTCTCTATTTCAGCAGAACCTTGGATCAATTATATTTTCTGTCTGTTCCCTTGGATGATTCTTATTTATTGTTTCTTTTTGGTCCCTATCCTCATAGACCACACTAGAGAGCAGGTAGTGTTTTGTTGTTGTTGTTTTTTGGGTTTTGGTTTTTGTTTTGTTTTGTTTTGTTTTTGTTTTTTGCTGTTTGGCTGGTTTTTTTTATTTGCTTATTTGTTTGTTCTTTATTTGTCTTAATTCCTAGAACAACAGTCCTTGCCTAACCAGAGATAGGGCAGCCTGGATTCCTGGAAAGCAGGAAGGAGGGATCTCAGGTTTCTGCAAGATACCAGCAGACTAAAGAAACAATGACTGATCAGGATGAACAGGGAAAACCAAGCTATGTTCTTCTGTGGCCTTTTAGGGTCTGAAATTTCCATTCATTATGAGCTCTTGGTGATCACATGTTGTTCTGATGGGCAGTTTGTGTGTCTTTGACTCTACCACTGAATGAATGCATCCTCTTTCCAAATCCCTTTAGAAAGCTACTGGGCTATCAGCCGTTCACCCTTTAATATTAACTAGCTTTCATACTGCATTTTAATTTATATAAAATCAACTTCATCACATCTACAATTTCATTTACACCCATGAAGGAGGTACTGTCACTATCGTCTTCCTTTGCTGTTAGGGAAACTGAGGATGGGGTAGGTGGGGTGATCTGCCCGAGATCATGCGGACGGAACCATGGACTCTTAGTCCAGTGCTTTTTGCATTGCCTCCAGAGTGCACAAGCTATTTCTGTTGTGGAGCCGGTGGGGCAGGAGGTATTAAGTGAATGGCAACTGGGAGGGCTGAGCGAGAGGGCCCTGAACGCCCGCCTCAGAGGTGGGGGGGGGGGCGGTGCAGAGAGGGGCAGGGCATCATACGGACACTGACTCCGGATCTCGGGTTCCAGAGCCAGGGCGCAGGGTGCAGGTGGGGCAACTACACTCACCCGCAGCCCCCAGCACCCAGGATAGAGGACAGGAGGTAATTAAGGTCTAGGTAAAATCAACCTATAGAGCCGCCCCCTTTTAGAGACGCGCTCTCCACCCTGCATCAGATAGGCTCCCCGCCGGCCTGACAGGGGTCCTCAGCCTCCTCCTCCCCAGCCCCAACCCTCGCTCCCGGCCCTCGCGGTCCCTCCTCCAGGCCCCCGGCTCCTTCGCCCCCGGAGGCCGGACTCTGCCCCCGCCCTGCCTTCCCCCTCCCCCCCGGGGGCGGTGGCCCGTGGCGGGCACGTTCATTGGCTGCGGCGCGAACGAGGGCCGGGGCCGGCAGCGCTGATTGGCCGGCGCGGCTCGGCGGAGCCAGGAAACCCCGCGAGTCGCTGGGGGAAGTGGGGCAGAGACTGGACGCACCCGGAACTCAGAGCGCAGTAGCCTCAAGTCGGAGCCCGGCAGATCGGAGTCGGCAGACCCGAGCCGGGGCCTGGAGGTAAGGGCACCGCGCCGGGTAGCGTGGGGGCGGGCCCGTCCACGCTAGACGGAGTCCTTTGGCCATGCAGCCAGGGAGCAAAAACGGGGCGTCTTCCTCCAGAATCGGGGCCCTCATCCGCTGGAGACGCGGGTCCCCTCCCCCCAAAAGAGAGGGTCTTTCACCATCCAGAGAGCAGAACAGCCTCCTTTTCCCATCAGAAATGGGCTCTTTCAGTCCTAGCCCCAGGTTCTAGAGATAGGATTCCCCTCCCTAATTTACCCCTTGGAATGGAATGTCCCCTTCCAAAGTGGGGTCCAACCTCCGCACATATCTAGGCGCCCCCCCCCCCCGATCTCTTCGGAGACGGATGCACCTTCCGCCTCCATCAGAAACTAAGTTTGGATCTCTTCTCCCACCCTTGCTTCGGAATGGTGAGGGTCTGAGATAGACAGGTCACAGATAACAGTATCCTCCCTCCAGGGAAAATGAAAGCCCCCAGATGTCCGGGAAAATAAGCCCTTCCTTAAGACAGGGAAATCTCAGGGCAGAGACTCAGCATGTCACCCTCAAACCCAATAGGGATCTCCCTGCATACCGCACCTCAGCATCTGGACTCTGGGATTTGTCTTCAAATACGGATGATTCCGTTCCCCTCCCCCACCCCACCCAAGACCCCCTCCCACCCCTTACAGAGAAATGCTTGCCGCAGACACCACCACATTAAAGCATATTGGGGAAGGTACCCTCTTCCTCCTACAGATGTAAGGCCAGGGGCTTTCATACTCAGCAATAGGACAGGGGTCTGGCCACCCATCAGGACCAAGTCACCCACCTCATTCCACCTCTCTCTAACCCTTTCAAGAGACAGCCTCTTACTAACACTCTACACCCACTCTCCCCGCCTTTCCCAAATCCTATCCTTTCCGACTATACTCCCACACCTCACTGCTCCACCTAATTCCATCCCACCTTTCTTCTCCCACCGTGGCCAGAGATAAGTCCAGAGGAGGTTTGATAAGAATGAAACCCTTAAAGCCAAGATCCTGAGCCTAGGGGGGACCCTTCTATTGCCCTCTGAACTCTGACAGCAGAGATGGCCTCTGAGGCAGCAGGACCACCAGGGACCCCCCACTCCCCCCACACAAAGGGCTGGTGTTCAGGATAGTCTCCCCTGAGGCAGTCCGGCCTCTCCCCTGGAGAAGGGAGTGTCAGATGCAGAGAGGAGGACCCCAGGTTGCTCCCTGGGCCTGCCCCCTCGCCCCCAGCTCCAGTGGGCACTGCTCAGTGGAATTCCCTTGGCACTTGGCCAGAGAAGGTAGATGCTGCAGGAACCATCCATTGGCTGGAGACAGTGTTGGCTTTGCTGGACTAAGGGTCAGGGTGTTGGTGACTTGAGAGGGGCCGGAACAGCTCTTCTCCAGCAGGCAAGGGTGGAGGACAGGAACGAGAAAGGCAAGGAGCTTTGCCTTGCTCTTTAGAGCTGCACCTGGGACATGAGGTATGGAGAAATGCGTGTCCTGGATGCTCAAAGGGGTCAGCCCCGGGGAGAGGTAAGACTGGAGTTCTAAGCTTCTGGATTAAAGGACTTCTAGAGGGCTTCTAGACTGAAGATCCTGCCCCTTATTTTGGCGGTTGAGCAAACAGAGGCGGAAAGAGGGGAAGATACTTGCTCAAGGTCATCCGGCCAGTGGGTTGCAAAGCTAGTCACAGTCTCTCCCAGGATTGTGGGGTGCTGGCATCCAGGACAGGAGCTCCGGTCCTCACATTTACAGCTGGGACTGCTGGGACTGACCTCTCCACTTGTCAGAGGAGGTGCAGAGGCTCCGAGAATGTTGCGCAGCTCGGAAGGGGCAGAGCTGAAATGCAGCACTGCCCCCCGCCAGCAGACCACCTTGTAGAATCCATTCCTGGGGGTCTGCACTTAACTGCTCACCCCATGGGAGCTTTATGCTGAGCCCTCCACCACACTGACACTTGCTAAAAGCCAAATCGACCGAGGATGGTGGACGAGATGGGTTGCAATGTGCTGGTGCCCGAGACGGCCGCCAGGGCCTCAGTTGTGTAGCTGGGTTTGCTCCGGGAACTTTGCACAGGCCCCTTCCCTCCTGTCCCTGCAGCTATCTCGTACCCCTGCTCAGAGCACGGCTTTTGTTCCTGAGGCACTGAATGGGGCCAGAGCTGAAACTAGCCGCAGGGCTCCAGAACCACCCAGCTGGGCAACAGTGACCAGGTCCCTGCAGATGGGAGGGTCTTGAGGCTGGGGCTTCCCCCTGCCTCCAGCTAAAGGGCTGGCAGTCATGCTCCAGTTTAGAGGAGGGAGCCAAGTGCAAGCTGCCAAGGTCAAAGTTCAGAGCATGAGGGGGGCTGGAGTGCATAGGGGTCAAGAGATCGGTCCCTGGACTCCTCTTATCTGGGTCTAGAGCCCAGATCTGCTACTTAGTGTGTGATCTTGAAGAGATTTTTTAACCTTATCCACATAAAACGAGTTAATCCTCGTAAAGTGTGTAGCCTCTGCAACAAATGGGCGGAAGCAATGATTGTGATTTCAAGTGCAAAGTCATAAAACCTTTGTGCTTTTAGGACCGCAGACCGTCGTCCGATGAGCCAAGAGTTGACTGGCTGGGGAGCCTTAGGCAGGTCATTCCCTCTCCGAGGCTCACTTCCCTCATCTTTGAGCGAGGTTTGTTGGGGAGTAGGCATCAGATAAGAGAGCGCCGCAGAGCAGGCCTTCTTATCCTTCGCAGTATTGACATTGGGGGCGGAATAATTCTCTGTCTCGGGGGCCATCCTGTGCACTGAGGGCGTTTAGCTCCCTCCTGGCCCCTCTCGCTACTAGATGCCAGTACGAGCCTGTCTGGGTATGCCAACTAAACTGTCTCCAGGCATTGGCAGACGTCCTCTGGGGGACAGAATGACACCCACCTCTCCCACTGAGAACTGCTGGCCTAGCGCACATGTTCTGCATATCCTTGATGCTGCTTCTCCTTCTTCAGCCTCCTTGTTCTGCTTCCTGCATGATGGAGGGGGTGGTGTCCAGCCGCTGAGCCTCTCCACATTAACAGTGATCTCAGTCCTTCACATAAAACACAACTTTACGGTGCATTGACCCGGCCTCCCATTTTACAGATGAGCAAACTAAGGCTCAAAGAGGTGAAATGGCTTGCCTAAGGGCATTACCCCCTTCCCTGCTAGAGGTCAAAGAAATGTTCATGCCAGCAGCAGTTTCAGAAATAACCTGGTTCTGGAGCCTTCTTCAGAAGGTCATCTGGCCTTCTCTTCCAGAACTCGCACTGCCCTCCCACCTCTAGGACTCTCCTGTAGCAGTGCTCACTCGTGCATGTAGCTCGGCGAACACAGGAACGTTTACTGCAGAACTTTGCAGCACCAGCACGGGGAGGGGCTACAGCACAGTGCGTTCACACGGGGAAATGAGCAGTCTTTTTAGAAAAATGAGGGAGATGTACATTCCTGACCTGGAAAGTTCCCAGAGACATTTAGTGAAAACAATGAAGTTGCAGAATTAATATATACAGTATAAAAAAAAGATACATGTGAATTCATAGGAGAATTAGTCAGGCAAGAAAGGGGCACAAAAGAGACATGT
This sequence comes from Martes martes, assembly GCF_963455335.1. Taxonomy (NCBI): domain Eukaryota; kingdom Metazoa; phylum Chordata; class Mammalia; order Carnivora; family Mustelidae; genus Martes; species Martes martes. Next base: position 34,284,491 of record NC_137906.1, on the reverse strand, counting down.
ATATATAAGAATATATACACGGGGGAAGACGAAGGGGAGGAACCCTCCAGCCAGCTTCCCGTGCATCACAGATGAGCAAAGCACAGCACCCAGAGGTTGACAGATTTGCTCTGAGTCACTCTGCCAAGAGGTACGGCCATGGGACCCCACCCCACGGGAGGAGCCCCACCGCTGTCCCCAGGGTCAGCATACTGGGTGCAGGTGAGGTCTGAGGACGGCACATTCCTGCCTGGACCCGTCCGTCTCTCTGGGGAAGTGCCATGCCAGCAGTCTCAGTGGCTGAAACTCGGGCCTCTGTACTTCCCGAGAGTTCGGAAGCCACGAGAGAGGAATCCGAGGCTTCCCTGTCCCAGGCTGAACTTCTGCCCTGGCTCTAGGGAACTCATAAGCATTCCAGTGGGCTCTGGGGTCAGAGCGCCCACAACTGAACGGGGCTTCTGCCCACATGATGGTGTCATGTGACCACCACACCTCTCAGCATCTCATTTCCCCAACTTTGGAAAGGGGTTAATAGTGGAAAAGCAGAAAGGAAAGTAGTGGGAAGGGGGCAGTAATGGGGCCTGCTCATCACCCAGCCGGCGTGAGTAGCTTCCCGAGGGACTTCACCAAAACCGTGTTCCAACACCTGGTCTTCTCTGCTGCTACGAACCTGTACCTACAAGTTTTGGGTTGTTTTTTTTCTTTTTAAATATTTTATTTATTTATTTGACAGAGATCACAAGTAGGCAGAGAGGCAGGCAGAGAAAGAGGAAGGGAAGCAGGCTCCCCGCTGAGCAGAGAGCCCGATGAGGGGCTCGATCCCAGGACCCTGGGATCATGACCTGAGCCGGAGGCAGAGGCTTTAACCCACTGAGCCACCCAGGCGCCCCACAAGTTTTGGTTTAGAGGCAGTTTGGGTCTCCTTTCTTTCGGCTGTATGCCCAGGCATGAACCAGTCAGGTCACATGACCAGTCACATGGCAACTCTTTGTTCAACCTGTTGAGGAACCGCCAAACGGCGCCGTTTTACGTTCCCACCAGCAGTGTGCGAAGGTTCCAATTTTTCCGCATCCTTACCAACGCTTGCTCTTTTCCAGTTATCATCATTATTACTGTTACCGCCGCTCCAGCAGGTATGAAGTGGTATCTCGTTGTGGTTTTGATTTGCAGTCCCCTAGTGACATGGAGCCTCTCCTCGTGTGCTTGTTGGCCATTTGTGTATTTTCTTCGGAGAAACATCTATTTAAGTCCCTTGCTCATTTTTTTGAGTTAGGTTGTCCTTTGTGGTTGGGGTTTTGTCGTTGTTGTCGTTGTCGTTGTTTTAATATTCTATTTATTTATTTATTTATTTAGAGAGCTGGTGTAAGTGAGGGCAGAGGGAGGAGGAGAGAATCCCAGCAGACTCCACTATGTGGGGCTTGATCCCACAACCCCGAGACCATGACCTGAGTCGAAGTCGAGAGTTAGACACTCAACTGACTGAGCCACCTAGGCTCCCCTTGTGGTTGAATTTTAAGAGCTTTTTATATACATAATTGTATGTTGTGTTGCCATTTCCTCTTGCATGGAAGCATTTGCTCAGCTCCTGTGGGTCAGACTGTCTTGTGACCTTGGGATATCAAGGTGACTATAATCGTTACTGCCCACGAGGGGCTCCCAGTCTAGAGCAAAGTTTCTTAACCTCAACCCTACTAACTCTGGGGACTATCCTGTGCATGATAGGATGTTTAGCATCATCCCTGACCCCCGTCCCACTAAAAGCCAGTAGCACACTCCCCCCACCCCCATATTGGGATAACCAAAACCATCTCCAGACATCACCAAATGTCTTATGGGGGCAGACTTGTCTCTGGTAGAGAACCACTGGTTTAGAGGCTAAGACAGATGTGTATATCTACAATTTTAGTCCTGTCTCTTGTGCCTAAGAGAGTTCATGGTGGACCTTCAGGACATACTCGGATGTTGGGTGGGTGATTGGATGGGTGGATGGATAGATGGATGGATGCATGGACACAACCACTTTGTGGGTTAGATAAATGGATGGATGAGTGTGTGAATGGATAGAAGACGAGATGAATACAATTTGCAAAGCCCAGACATGTGCCTGAAATTCTACTATGGGAAAACAAAACAATGTTCTTCAAACTGCAATATGCTACCCTTTCTCTCCTCCTAGCACAGAGGTTCTCACGCTTGAGCATAAGAAGCCCTGAGGGGCTTGTTAACACACAGATTGGTGGGCCTCACCACCAGCCTTGAGGATTCATTAGAGTCACTGGCCTGGCAGAATGCTCCCAACCTGGGTTCCATGTTTTTTGAAAACCCTGCACCAGAATCCCCCACCTCGCCATCCTGTCCTTTCTCAGGGGTCTGTAGACTTAACTGCCAACACCTCCCACTTAGGGGCTCGTGTTTATTACCTTGGACTATTGGCAGCATGCTGGAAATCTGTTCCGTGGCCACACTGAGAATTTCTCCAAAGCTGGGACCCATTGTGTCCTAGCTCCTCACTTCTGGAAATGTGGTACAGTGCCCCGTAGCATCACGGCATCTGGATACTCATTAGAAATTCAGACGGTTGGGTGTGCCTGGGTGGCTCAGTCAATTAGGTGACCAACTCTTGGTTTCAGCTCAGGTCATGACCTCGGGGTCATGGAATTAAGCCCTGAGTCGGGCTCTGTACTCGGTGGGGAGTCTGCTTGAAATTCTCTCTCTCTCCCTCTGCCCCTCCCCCTGCTCGCTTTCTCTCTCTCTCTAAAATAAATAAGTCTTAAAAAGAAAAGAAAAGAAAAGAAAAGAAATGCAGACTATTGGACCCTACAGAGGCCTACAGAATGCAAATCTGTATTTTAACAGTATCCCGGTTTGGCGGTAAAGGGTGGGAGCTGGGATTCGTGGTCACATTCAAGTTTGGAAATCTTGTCCTAGGATATCTCTGTCACCCCCACAACTCAGAGTGAGGCCATGCTTAGCTTTGCCAGTGAGTTACACTGACAGCGCTTGTTACAGTATAAATGATGTCCGGCTGGAATGTCACGGGCATTACTGGTCATTCCTGTCTTTGCCTCATGCACTTTATCTCTTGGAATGTCTGAACCGAGGGCTTGACCTGTGGAAAACAGAGGTCCAGAGGAGCCTTGCTCAAGGTCGCGAGATGACCATGAAGCAGAACGGAGATTGCCATCCATTCCCTCCAGGGGAACGGGACCCAGAGGGGTTGAAGGGCCACCACGGTGACACAGCATGGCTCGGGAGGGTGGCATTTGGAAGCTGCTGGGCTTGCTCTTCCAAAGTGGGAAAAAAACGGGAGATGACTTAAAAGTAGGCCAAGAGCCTGGGTGGCTCAATCGGTTAAGCATCTGCTTTCAGCTCAGGTCATGATCTCAGGGTTCCGGGATCCAGCCCCCACACTGGGCTCTCTGCTCTGCGGGGAGCCGGCTTCTCTCTCTCCCTCTGCCCCCTCCCTACTTGTGCGCTCACTTGCTCTTTCAAATAAAATCTTTAAAAATACAAAAAAAGCAGGCCAAAAAACAAATTGAGTGGTACGCTTTCATTTACTCAACAAGTATTTATTGGGTACTCCGCAGACACCAGATGCTGGCACTGTGTATGCGGTATTGAGTGAAGACAGCAAGGTGTTGCCCTTAGTGGCTTCTATCTTGGTGAGCAGTCCCATCACCCAACGTCCGTTCACTCATTACTGTGGCCTTCAGTTGCACAACTTCCATGTGTCCTGTAGAGTACTGGGGTGTGTGTTTGTGTGACGAGAGAGAGATAGAGACCCAGCTGCTACCCCAGAGGATCTTCTAGGCTGACTGTGGGGGCACAGACCAGAACATCTGCCATTCAGCGAGATGCATCCTGGGGAGGCTGGGAGAACTTAGAGGCTGGAACTCAGAGAAACCCTGGGGATGCTAGGGAAGAAATTGCAGGTGGAAATGGCAAGAAAGATAGTCTCAGAGAGACTGAGAGACAGAATTTGAGTGGAGCCTCAGAGACATCACTGAAAACTGTTAAAAAGACAAATCTTCAGGGGCACCAGGTGGCTCAGTCGGTTAAGCATCTTGTGTGCCTTGGGCTCGGGTCATGATCCCAGGGTCCTAAGATTGAGTCCCATGTCTGGCTCTCCACTCAGCAGGGAGCCTGCTTCTCCCTCTCCCTTTGCTGGCCACTCTCCCTGCTTATGTGCATGCACATGTGCTCTCTCTGTCAAATAAATAAAATCTTTTAAAAAAGGAAGAAGTCTTCGGATTAAAAAAGGGTAAATTCATGACTCCCATGCAGACACAAAAGCACTGGATTAGGATTGTGTTAAGCTCGCTCAGTGACAGGCCTGGGCAGATGTTAGAACCAGTTCAAAGGCAAAGTCAACCAAAGCACAATTATGTAGGGAGGAAAAGTGTGTTGAAATGAATTGCAAATGGAAGGGGAAAATGATTGGACAAGACGGAATTTGCTTGTCTATCAGTTTGCTACAACTTACAAAGGATTGGAAAAAATAGCTCAAAGATAATGAACAAGGCTAGAACCAGATAACCAGAAAGTTTGTATTGTATGCAGATAATGCATAATATTCCATTAAGACACAGTTTCCCCCCTCCCCCATAAAACCAGTGTTTAGAGGATGGTGGAGGCCTTCAGTGAGCACAGTGTGGGTGCATGAGGAAGGGGAAGGAGGGGAAGCTGCAGGACGGCCAGGTCGTGGACACCCAGGTGACCGATGATAGTGTGTGGACTTGACGCAGAGACCAGTAGGGAACCGTGCAAGGGTTTTAATCAAATCTCTGATTTGATTAGCACCAAAGAAAGATCCTTCTGGAAGCTGGGTGGAGAGCAGACTCCAACTATAGGTGAATCAGAGAAGCCTGATCAAAGATGAGATGACAGGGACATCCCCTAGAGTGAGGCTTGGCAAATGTCTTCTATAAAGGGCCAGAGAGTAAGGACTTGAGCCTTTGCGGGCCATACAGTTTACAATCACAACTACTTACCTGTACCACGAGCAGCCAGAGTGTAATGAATGGGCAAGTCTATGTTCTAATAAAACTTTATTTACATAGATGGGCCAGTGGACCGGATGTCTTCCCCCACCCCAGCCCTCCACCACAGTTTGTCCATTTCTGACCTAGAGTGGTGGTAGAGTAGCTAGAGCTGTCCATGGTTTTGACAGGCCTACTGATCCGTCCTCTGCCTAGATCTCTAGAACCCATTAGTAGCTCTACTGGAGGGAGCCTAGGGATACCTTCTCCCTTTAGCCTCTGAGCACGAGTTCCCTGAGGGAACCAGGCAACCCTTGGGGCAGATCCCTGGCCTTTCAGCAAAAGCTTTTAGGACCTCAAAACTCCTCTGGAGACAGGATTGGCCAAACAGCCTCTTCCAAGCAGCCAAAAGAGCAAGCCACCTCGGGAGGGCTGTTCCTGTGTGGGAACAGAGCCTGCCTCCCCTCTCCTTGCCCAGAGCTGTAAATAGCTCTCTGTTGGCTTTGCAGGCTGAGCGCCCTTCTGGGGACGGGCTGGAAATGAGCACACCAAGGCAAGGAGCGCTTGTGCAAATTACTGCCTGCACGTGGGGTTTGCGAGCCTGGCATCCTGCCCCAGCCCTAAGTGCACAGTCCTCCCAGGGGCCAAAAGCAGGGCTCACATGAGAGTGGCACACACAAGGACGTAGATATTCTGCTCTGGGGACAGGGTCTGGGAAGGATTCAGAGCTGGGCTCTCGGAGTAACCATAAGCTAGAGGGACAAGGGGAAACCTTCAGAAGACCCTGGACTCTGCCTGCCCTGATGCAGGGACTTACAAATAGTGGCCGTTCGTGCTTGCCCAGGATTCAGTCAGTGCTAGGGCTATTGCTAGCGCTGTTCTAAGGGGTATATTTGGTCATGGCCCTAAAGAAAAGACTGGTCAAACGGCAGAGGTGGGAATGCAGGCCCAGAGAGGGTGGCAGACTTGCCCTGGCTCTCAGAGTAACAACATCATGTCCACAGAGCGACCCAGGCGTATGGACTCCAAGGCCCCGGGCCTGACCCTGAGCCACACGGGTGCCACTATGTCCATCTGTGGCATCCCCATCCCCCAAACCTCCATCTGACCTCCGTTTACTTATCAGTCATCGGGAATAATAACATCCTATCCCTTGACCAGCTGCTGTGGCAAATGAGAAAGCAGAATTAAAAAGTCAGAAATGCTGAATAAGACCAGCAGTAAGCAGAGGAAAGTCCAAAGTTCTTCCTTTAGCAGCCACTGCCCACAAAGAGTTTGGATTATTGGTAGTCATTGATCCCTTTCAGCCGAGTGACCCGCCTTGAGGGCCTGCCGGGAGTGTGGGTTGGGGTCTGTTTCTTCGTTGTTCCTGTGGGGTCAAGGGAAAGGTCACGTCTGTTGTGGGCTTCCTGAAGGCCCTGGAGATGGTGACTTCTGGACCTCAGTTTCCTCATCTGTAAAATGGCCACAATGATACCAGTCTTGGAACAATGTATTGGCGGTTACCGGGTAGGAAGGTCAGGGTGAATGTGGTTGAATGCTTTCTACCTGCCAGACACCAGACTCTGTTTGGATGATCTCATTTGACGCTTTCGGTACCCAGATGGGAAGGTCCTCGTGTGGATGAAGGCAGAATCAGAGGGTTTTAAATTCCTTGGCAAAGGTCAGAGGTAGGAAGACCCAGAAACTGGACTTGACCTGAGACCTGCCTGGCTCCAAAACCCATCTTCAAATGTGTGACCTCCAAGGGCTAGAGGGTCAGAATCTGGCTCCTCCCCTTCCCAGGCCTTTATCTGTCCACTCTATATGTACTTACTCTGTTTTTAAGTGATAATTTATTTTCTGAATAGGCCAAGTGGCACGCAGTAAAATACTCAAACAGTAGAACTCAGTTTACAAAGAAAAGTAAAGTAAATTTCCCTCCTTTCTGCACATCTCCTGGGCCTCTTCCTTTCCCTAGAGGCAGCTCCACTATTTTAAAAGGGATCACTGTTTTGCACTTTGGGTTTTTTTGTTTCTGTTTTGTTTTGTTAGGGGAGGAGGGGCAGAGGGAGACAGAGAATCTTAACCAGACTCCCCTCTGAGCGCGGAGCCCAACTCAGAGCTCAATCCCAAGACCCTGAGATCACAACCTGAGCTGAAATCAAGAGTGAGCCACCCAGGTGCCCCTCACACTTAGTTTTTTATCCTTAATATATTGCACGGGGCTCTCGTTACCCCTTTCCATGGCTGCAGAAAATTCTGTGCTGTCGGGTACTTACTTATCCCACCAGCCCATGTCGACGGGCTCTGGATTGTTCCCAGTGTCTTGCCATCCTAGAGGAAGCAGCAACAGACAGCAACGCCCATAGTTACTTCACACACATGCAAATATTTCCGGAGCATAAATTCCTAGAAGTGGAATTGCTGCATCAAAGCTATGTGTGTAGGTTTTATTTTTTTCCCCCAAATCCTTTCTGGAAACCTTTTTCTTATTAAATGTAACATGCATATGGAAACATACTCAAAACGAAAAAGAACAACCCAGTCTTTTCTCGCGGAGCTAGTGGTCCTATAAATGCAGCCAAGTCTGCGAGCAGACTGCCCTGTGGGAGCCGGAAACAGCAGGCTCCTTATGCCCTTTGTAACCATGATTCCAGCCACAGGGAAGCCCTTCCAGTCCCTCCCAGAGTCCGTCTTTGCTCTTGCCTAGTGCTCTTGTACAGGTACTACTTGGGGAGGCATCCTTCATGACAGATGAGTTTTGTCTGTTTTTTTCCACTGCGTCTAGCTTCTCCTGCACACCAGGACATCTGGGATTTATCCAGGCTGTGCCTCAGAGTTTCGTCCATTCGTTTTCATTGTTGGTCGGTTGTCTAGGGTGTGCACAGGCCGTCGTTTCCCTTATCTACCCCACTGCTGGGGAACATTTGCGTTGTTTGCAGTTTGAGGTCTGTCTTCATCTGCCCCGGCGCCATAACAAAATACATAGTTCTGGAACCTGGAGGTCCGAGATTAGGGTGCCAGCACCGTCCGGTTCTGGCTAGGGCTCTCGTCCTGGCTTGCACATGGCCGTCTTCTCACTGTCTCCCCACATGGCAGAGACAGCACCCTGGTGTCTCTCCTTCTTACAGTGACACTTATCCCACCATGACAGCTCCACTCTCGCCACCTCTTCCCAACCCACCCATCTCCCAAACGCCCCATCTCCAAACACCATCACACTGAGGGTTGGGGCTTTGCTGTATGAAGGAGGAAACACGATGCGATCCATAGCGAGGCTGGTTACACATAGTGCTGCCGTGAGCACAAAGTGGCTGCCCGATTCGGACTCCACCAGCCATTGTATGAGACTTCCAGTTGCTGCATATCCCATCCAGCTCCGGTACCTGGACTTGCTATTGTATGTTGTCATTTGAGCCATTCTGATGGGTGTGTAGTGGTTTTTAAAACTTCCCTACTTACTCACTGAATTTGATCGTCCCTTCTATGTGTTTCTTGGTCATTTGGATTTGTTCTTTTATGAAGTGCCCATTCAGATCTTTTGTCCATGTTTCTTTTAAATTGTCTGGGCTTTTTTCTAACTGCTTTGTAGGAGTCTTTGTCACGCTTGATAATGATCCCTTTGGCAGTTGTATGTTTTCCAAATAGCTTCTGTCCTGTGGTGTGATTCCCATTTTCCTGGTGACTTTTGGTGATTGGAATTTTTAATTTTTTATGGCTCACATTATTAATCTTTTCTTTTATGGTTAATGGTTTTTGTGTCCTATTTCAGTAACCCAAGGTCATCCACAGTGCCCCCCTCCTAAAAGCCTTCACGTTTTACCTTTCAGATCTACATCTGTTACCACCGGGGGTTGATATTTATGTACTGCATTAGGGAGGATCATGACGAATTTTTCTTTCCCTAGAGACAATCTAATTGACCCAATATCACCGCCGCTTTGCCGTAGGTCTGTTCTTCTGTTCTCTGTTCTGTTGCATTGGTGTTTGTCTCTGCCCTCCTTGCCATGTCGTCTCAACCACAGTAGCACTGGAATATGATGGAACGTGCCAGATTGCCCTCTAAAGAGAATGCTACTGGGGTGCCTGGGTGGCTCGGTGGGTTAAGCCTCTGCCTTCGGCTCAGGTCATGATCTCAGGGTCCTGGGATCGAGCCCAGCATCGGGCTCTCTGCTCAACGGGGAGCCTGCTTTCCCCTCTCTCTCTGTCTGCCTCTCTGCCTACTTGTGATCTCTCTCACTCTTTCAAAAAAATAAATAAAATCTTTAAGAAAAAATAAAGAGACTGATACTAACATTTTAACAAAAATGTTCTGAGGGCCTAATGTGCTCCCAGATAGTGTAATGTTGGGGATATGATTTTAAGTATAAACACAACATAAAGAGTTCTGTGGTCCTGTAAGCAGCCAGACATGAACCAAATAACTATAGAAACAGATGCCATGGCAATGGGGTGATGCCATAAGAGGGAGAGGCCTGCGGGTCTAAGAGTGTGTGAAGAGGGGACGGGTCAGGGAAGGCTTCCTGGAAGAGGTGTGTCATGAGTTGTATAGGAATTAAGGAATCAGAAGCGAGGGAAGATCATTTAGGGTAGTGGGAGCAGCATGTCAACAGCTCTGAGGCAGAAGCCTACATGAGACAGACCCCAGATCCAAATGGGAGAACGCGGAGGGAGGGGAAGGTCTTGTATGTGGAAATTAGAACAGTGAGTGGGGCCAGACCTCCAGACCGTGTTCAAGGGCTGATTTTTTGCCATCATGAACAATTATCCTGAGCACATAACAGGGGTTCCCTTGAATCTCCCACATGAAGAGCAGTCCCGGGAGTCCTTTCAGCATACCTAGGGTTGCTTCTTTGCAGGAGAAAATGTGCAGCACCCTCTGGAGTGACAGCCCTGTTCATCCAGCTTCAGCATCTGGCACCGAGCACTTGGCTTGTGGCAGCCGCGGAAGGGACGGCTCCTCCACGCAGGTCTGCCCGGCACAGCCTTCTGCCCCAGCCTGACAACCGTGTCTTGCCTGCTGGGCCCTCCTGGGATGGGCCTGGAGCCAGACGCCGTGCCGTGGGCTGGAGCTGTTCCTCTCACTCTTCATAATCATCCCTGCTCATCACCCTGGGGAGGCGCTGGTGTCCTCACTCCACGGATGAGAAAACAGAAGCTCAAAGAGCCTAAGTCACTTGCCTAAGACCACACAGCTTCCCAGGGACAAATATAATAGTCTCTGGCTCTCGACAAATTTAATTTCTAAACTTGAGTCGTACTTTTTTTTTTTTCTTTTCAAAATAAGGAGTAGGTCAGGCTGATGAAGAATTTCACCTGTAGCATTACAGCACTGTTCTGAGTCAGGATTCTAAAACGCCGCCAGATGCATGCCCTGAGCTGCACAGAGGGGTATCTAGGCCTAAGACCCCGATCCTGCTCTTAACGCTGTCATTTTAATTTGGTAGCCAGCGTGGGGTTTGGGTTCTTTCTAAGGGGGGTAATTAAGGTTTTAATCAAGATATATGTCCGCTGGGTTTTTACAGAATTGGGAAGTGGGGAGGAGATCTGTATACACACCAGCCCTCAAAATCTCATTAAAACGGGTCCATCCCTGTTTCGGGAGGGGAGATCCAGACGCGGCCGACAAGACTGACGTTATTTTCATGAATCCAGGCGTCTGTTGTGTTCCTCGGGAGTTTTCAAGGCAGTAATTTGTTGGCAAGAGTACGAAGCAGTGGGGAGCTCCAGGGAGGTTTCAGAGCCTGGAGTAAGGATTGGTTTATCCCTCAACGCTGGGATAGGTCAGGGGGTAAAAATCAAGTTAAATGCAGATTTCTGTGCGTCCCTACCTCCGCCGGCCCATGCTTCGTGTTGGCGCACGCTCTGTGTCCTGGGCATCTAGGCTGTGCTTAGTGGTCCGTGTGCTTGCTGCGAGGACCCTCAGGAACCCCCTCACAACCCCATGACGTGATTTCAGACCCATTTACCAAACTTGCCCCTGTTCCCCAGAAACCAAGGGCAGGAGCTGGAGTTTGAACTGCTTTGCCGGAACTGTTCTGTGGGTCCCCTTGGAGGGGATGACCTGCCATTGTTCCGTAAGAGAAGGAGATTTCCCCCAGGGTGGCGGTGCCCTGCTCCTCCTCCCATGCTAGAGGACATTTGTCAAGGTCTGGAGACACCTAGACACCTTGGGATGTCACAGCTGCCCCGGGGTGGGGGTGGAGGAGCCGGGGAGGGGGGAGCCAGGGGTTGGGGTGGCAACATCGGCACCCAGTGAGCGGAAGCCAGGGCTGTTCGCTAACCATCCTGGGGGGTACAAGGCAGCCCCAATGCACACAACACAGAAAGATCTGGCCCACAAAATCCATAGTGCTGAGGTAGAGAGACCCTGCTTAAAAGCACGCCTTTTCCATACCCTTTCTAGAGTTTTCAGAGGCCGTTCGCTTTGGGGAGTACATCTCTCCATGACGCCTTGTCCATGGTGATTGGTTCTCGAGGGGTTTCTGGGGGTTCTCCCACTAGGATGGGATCTTTGTGTTGGGAGTCAGTAGAATGCTTTAGATAACATCAGTAAGGAGCTGAACCGGTGATGCTGGGCTCAGCATAGATTTTATTTTATTTTATTTTATTTTTAAAGATTTTTATTTATTTATTTGACAGAGATCACAAGTAGGCAGAGAGGCAGGCAGAGAGAAAGGAGGAAGCAGGCTCCCCGCTGAGCAGAGAGCCAATGTGGGGCTGGATCCCGGGACCCTGGGATCATGACTTGAACCGAAGGCAGAGGCTTTAACCCACTGAGCCACCCAGGTGCCTATCGGCATAGATTTTAAAACTCACCATTCCGGCTCCTGCATTCCAGGCCGCTTCTGATAGTGCAACCCCCCGGGGTTGATGGGGGAAGTGGAGAAAAATCCCCCACAGGGGTCTGAAGCCCTGAGTACCTGCCATACCATATTCTGGGCCTTCTTCTGGGAATGATAAATGCTCATAAACTCCGGCCATGCCGGTCAGCACGGTGTCCCAAAGGTCGCTCACTTTCTGCATGTTCATCTCGAGGGAAGGAGCACGCGTGCAGGCCTCTCCTTGCCCTTCCTGTGAGGGTTCCACTGTCTTGCGCAACTGATAAACACTTTCCCCAGTAGAGTTAGGGAGAGATTCACGTGGTTCAGACCTTTGAAGGAGCCAAAGGTGTGTCGTAGGAGGTAGGAGATGGAAACAGAATTTTCCCGGGACTGGTAATCTTTAACCTGGAGAAGGTTATGAAATGAGGCATGTTCCCCTTTCAGGCACGGGGGTTACCGGGAAAGCCCTGCCAAGGCTCAGCTGGGGTCTGCAGGGGCCCTCTCTGCATCCTCCCCCCGCCCCTGCTGGCGTCAATGAGCAGAGCCAGCGGCAGGGCTCAGGGATGTCCCCACACGAAGTCGCTGGTCCCCCACTGTCAGGGCTTGCTTTGGGGGCGGTGCACGGGTAGCGCACAGCTCCGCTTTTCACAGGGAACAAAAGGGCACGTGAAACCCTCTGACTAGCCTCTTTTCCGAGCGCTTTACAGGAGTATTATTATTTAACCCCCAAGGTAGGTCCTGTTCTCATCAACATCTTAAAAAGGAGGAAACAGGCACAGAAGGTCTAAGTAACTTGCCCAAGATTATATGAGGTTGAAATTTTCCCATTTCCACCTTCGGTGATTAAGAGTTCAAGGGCAGTCTGGCCCAGAGAGGCAACCTCTTGTTGCTTAGGGCAGGTCCCACATCATTCGTGGAGGAAGGTCCTCTGGCCACCCAGACCAGGGTGCCCACTTCTTTTTGGGGGAAGTCATTGTTGGGGCCCTCCTTCTCATACCACTCTGTCGTCTTTCTCCAGCACTGAACTGTGCATCCCATGAGGACACAGGTTTTATATGTCCTTTCTGTGTCCCTAGCATTGTCCCAGGAGCTGGCATAAAATGAGCACGTGGCCAGTGTTTGTTGAATGCATACATGAGTACGTTACTTGGATATTTGGATGAACTCTTTCAGAGTTCTTGACAGGGTTCCATATACATTCAGGTCCCAAATTTGCTTGGAGGGATTTCTTTTGTTTTTGTCTTGCTCGCCTTCTGCCCGTAAGCTTATTATTTTGAGATCTTTGTAGATTCACATGTAGTTGTAAGAAATAATACTGGGAGATGCCGTGTGCTCTGCACTCAGTTTCCCCCAACGGTAACATCTTGCTAATCTGTAGCCACAACCAGAAACTCGGCGTGGATTTCAGCCACCCATCACATTGAGATCTCTTCAGTTTTATGTGAATTCACCTTGTACGTTTCTTTTTTTTTTTTTTCAAGATTTTATTTATTTGAGAGAGAGAGTACACACAAGCAGGGGGAGGGGCAGAAGGAGACACAGACTCCCTGCTCAGCAGGGAGCCCAGTACAGGGCTTGTTCCCAGCACCCTGGGATCATAACCTGAGCTGAAGGCAGATGCTTATCCCACTGAGCCACCCAGGTGCCCCACCTTGTACGTTTCTAAACAACAATGATTTCTGTCCTCATGCGGGTGCCAGCTTAAACCAAAAGTTAAGACCATCTCCGGGTGACTCTGGGGTTGGGCCTGGGGTCTTCAGAGATGGAGGCTGTGGATGGTGAGGCTGGGTCACCCTGCAGGTGCCTGATTACCTAAGGTCCAGACACCTGGGTGGCCGATTCCCTGAGCTCCTCTGGAGCTCAAAGAGAAAGGGTGAGGAGACTGCGCTGTGCAGGTATGGTGTGGCTGATCCCTAAAACCCAGCCCAGGGGGAGAGACGAAGGCGATTTGACCGCTGGGCTGTGAGAGCATTTTAGACGATGTCTAGTAAATCCCTACAGGTAACTCTTGTTCTCCCCACACACCACCTAAATCCTTGTCCACAGGTTCGAATCCCCAGCTCAGCAGTAAAACCTCGAGCTTGTCAGTTAACCTCTCTGAGCCTCAACTGTAAGATGGGCGTAGCCATCATATCCACTGGAGGGGTCGTGGTGGGGATTAAATGAGATAATACTTAGAGACACCCACTTAGATACAGAGTAACTGCTCATTGGAAACTGACATTATCCTGGCCATCATTTCTTTACATTGAATCGATGTGCTTTATTCACTGGGCTTAGACCTGAGGACCAGGGGTGACTCAGTGGCTGTTGGGAAGTGACGTGACTCTGAGCCTCAGTTTCTTCTTCTGGAGAATGGGCATGACGATAGACCCCACCTCACAGAATTTGTTGTGAGATTTTTGGTTGTTAAGGCACACAGTAGACCCTCCTGAAATGGAGCCCTGTTCTTTGCCATCTAGAACCTCCCGTGAGGCATCAGACAAATTACTTGTCTTCTCTGAGCCTTGTTTTTTCACTCCATTAAAAGGGAGGGTTGGGGGGGTGCCTGGGTGGCTCAGTGGGTTAAAGCCTCTGCCTTCGGCTCAGGTCATGATCCCAGGGTCCTGGGATCAAGCCCTGCATCGGGCTCTCTGCTCCGTGGAGAGCCTGCTTTCTCCTCTCTCTGTCTGTCTCTCTGCCTACTTGTGATCTCTGTCTGCCAAATAAATAAAATCTTTTTTTTTTAAAAAAAAAGGGGGAGGGTTGGGCAAGATCTGATTATCCAGCTTTTAGGGTTTTAAATTTGAGATTCCCAGTCACCACCACCACTTTGCTAAAAGAGGAGCTCGTGTTTTGGGTGGAATGGCCCCTTGGGATTGGCCATGGCAGGTGCTGTCCGAAGGCTGAGCCACCCCTGGAGTAACTTAGGAATCTGGCCATGTACCCCACCTAGGCAGGAGCTCCCCGGCAGAGAAGGAAAATGTGGCAGGTCACCACATCCTAACACCTGCGTTCCCATTTGGGGACACAGCCCTGCACTCCCTTCTTCACCCACATGCTGTGCTTCCCTGACCACCTCCCCATCCCTGATGTATTTCACAGGGACACAGGGCCCTGCAGGCCGGGTTCTGCCCACCCGGCTCAGCCAGGGATTCCAGGCCTTGAGCCTGAGCCACTGGTACTGGGGCCACCAGCATCCATCCTTGTGACCAGAGCTCTTTGTTCCCAGGCTCCTCGAGCTTTGCCGAGGGACGTCCTTTGGAAACAAGAGTGGCGTGTCGGTGCCACGTGGTTAGGGGAAAGTTGCTGAGTGTACAAGACATCTCCCCACTTGAGCTGGCATTGTGGGAGAGAGGGAGGGACTCCTCAGAGAGTTCTGCTAAAAGACCGAATGAATGGGAAGCAGATGATTGGTTCATACTGGCTGCGATAAGAGGCTGGCGCCTTGCTGGAGTTCTCATTTCCTGCAGGAGCCCAAGGACAGTAAAGATTGCATTTCACCCTCTCTACAGAATCACCCCGTAGCACCATGCTCCTGACTCCACAGAAACGCGAGGCGGCCAGACAGACATAAGTTCAAATCCTAGCTGCCACTTATTTGCTACAAGGGAGGGGGTGAGCTTTGCCTAAATTGCTCTGAGCCTCAGTTTTCCCGTCTGCGAAATGGGAACGGGTCTTGCCCATGACAGAGTGCAGTTAAGTCTCGAACGAATAGCACTCGCAGTGAGCATGGGCACAAGCAGCGACTGGTGATCACCGAGTGGAGTGGTTTGCCTGGGACATCAGTTACCTGCCATTCCTCGGACCCCAGCAGTGGCCCCAGGAGAGTGGGCAGTCGCACAGGCACAGAGTCTCAGAACCTGGGGCCGGGAGGGGCCGCTGAGCTGAGCCAGTCTAACTGAGCCCCTTCCTGGATGCTTGAAGCCCCTCTCCTGCCTCCCAGAGGGGATGTCCAGACTCTGGAGTGGAACCCGTTTCCACGCAAGAAGCTTTCTTAGTTATTAACCTGAAATCTGCCCATTCTGGCTATTTCCCTTTTGTTTTGTACCTTATCCAGGACAGTAGCCACAGCAGAGGCACCACTAGATTCGAACCTGCCTCTCAGGGCCCAGCCCACACCCATAACCCCCAGAGCCCACTGCCTCTGTTGTTCAGGGTCCTAGTGCTCATTCCACTCTGCCCGGGACTCAGCACAGCTCTGGACACACAGAGGGCCAGGGTGACCTTGCAGGGGGAGTCCCAGGGAAAAGGTTGCTGTCTGCCTGTGAGCTCTCCATAATTTGCCAATTGGCAATCTGTGTTCCCGGAGTCTGGGCCAGCCCTTCTTGTCTGCAGATGCAGACCAGCTGATGCGACCATTGCAGGAGAGATGGGGGAGTGTTCCCAGCAGCCAGGTGCCCTAGGAGGCAGGTGGAAGGGCACCCATGTCGGCTAGGCCTGTCCGAGTGAACCCAGGACCGCCTACTTCCCCAGAGGCCAGCTGCCTGGATTGAATGATCATTTGTTGATTTTAAGTTCCCTAGTACCGAGTCATCCTGCCGCTCCCATCCGCAGACATGTCCACGTCCCAAGGACTTAGCAACATTCAACACATAATTTATATTGTGCTCTCACTAGGAAGTAGAGGTGAGCCGGGGAGGTGGGGGGCTTGCATTCTAGTGCAAGAAGACAGCCGCGTCAATGGAGAGATGAGAAAACAGTGACAGGCCTTGATGAAAATCACATTTGGTGATGTGCAGTTGTGGGAATCAAGGAAGGCTCTCTGAGGGAGGTGATAGCTGAAGAAAGTGCTGGCCATTCAGAGGTGGGGGGCATGCATTCTAGGCAGGTTCGGGGGCCCAGCAGGTGCGTGGGGCAGTTTTGGGAGATTTGGAGCTTAGTCCTTCCAGCTCCCCCTGGAAAGTGGATGACACGAGGGCCACAGTGGAAGCAGGGAGACCATTTAGAAGGCTGCTTGTGGCAGGGGTAGCTCGGATTCAGGTGGAGAGAGAAAGAGAGGATGTCCTGGAATTGTCTGGAGTGACATCAGGCCGAGAAGCGTGGAGTCAATGCCTGGGTTCAGACCCGGCCCCGAGTGGTACATGTACGATCTTGGGCTCTCCTCCCCTCACGTGTACATGTGAAAGTGGGGGACACCACAGTTTGTAGATTGGAGGTGATGAGAATGGGGCCTCTCTCAGGTGACTGATAGAAACATTCATGGAGATAATGCACGCGTTTTCCAGGGTTGAGACAATGAAGTACCACAGACAAGGGGGCTTTAAATAGCAGAAGTCAACTCTCCCCTGCTGCTGGAGGCCAGAACTCCAAAGTCAAGGTGTCAGCAGGGCTGTGCCCCCTCCAAAGGCACTAGGACCCCCAGCTTCTTGTGCCCGAGTGCTCCTGCTCTGAAGGGAGGCTGGCACAGCTGAACTCACAGCTCTCCTCCAGCAGTAGCTTTGCCCCCCTTGGCCCATGACCCCTAAAGCCCGGCTGCAACAACACTTGCTGAGAAAGGGGAGCTGGGGGTTCAGGCAGGCCGGCAGTGTTGGCCAGAGACGTGGACAAAGTGGGGCGTGTCCCTGGCTGTACCGTCTCTCCTTAGAACCAGCGGATCAACCAGGTCTGCCCCTTGTTATAAGGAAGCTGACTTTCAGTGGCCTGCCAGAGCTGATGGCAGCGATCAGGAGAGCCAGCATTTGATGCAGACCTTGTGCATTTTCCTTCCTACGGCAGGCGCCCCCCACCCCCTGAGGACTCTCCCTCTACCAGATGGCTCCCACGCTGTGAGCCTCTAAAGCTCAGTGTCTCAGACAACGATTGAGCATTATCTCCCCACTCTTGTGGGTTGGCTGGCTTCAGTCGGGTGCTCCTGGCTTAGGGTCTTTTGCGCCATGCTGGGCCAGATGTGGCTGGGGCTGGGATCATCTGAAGGCTCGACTGGGCCGGATGTCCAAGTGGCTTCTTCGCCCTGGGCCTGGCACTGCAGTGCTCTGGACCTCTCTCTCCATGTGGGTCTCTGCCTCCAGGACCTCTCGTGGTGACCTGGGCTGCTTGTGGCTCAGACGTCTTCCAGGTAGTCCCTCTTCCATAGAGACAGGCAGAGACCTGGCGTAGACTGGCACCACATCCCTTCTGCCCCCATTGTTTTGTGTTTAATTGCTCTATCATGATATAACCCACATACAATGCAATTTACCCTTTCAAAGCATACAATTCAGTGGATTCAGTGGCATGAATTACACACACAGGGATGTACAACCCTCACTGCCATCTGGTTCCAAAACCTTTTGCTCTCCCCAAATAGAAATTCTGCAACCAGTAAGCAATAGATCCAGCAACCATTAACCTTAAATCTGCTTTCTGCCCCTGTGAATTTGCCTGCTGCCGATGTGTCATTGAAGTAGATCAGACCTCATCCTTTTGTGCCTGGCTTCTGGGTGGGAGGCCATTGGGGGCACCCTGGGGGTTTGGGCACATGTGGCAGTGGTGGAGGTGGGAGAACCAGGAAGATTCTGGATCTGTTTCCAAGGTGAAGCCCTTGGGATTACCGATGGGTTAGACAACTTGCCAGAGAGGGGGCACCTGGAAGGGTTGGGTGGCCTGGAGCCTCATGCGGCCACCTGAACCCAGGCACAAGTAATCACATAGCTCTGCTGTCATTTCAACGGGAACCTACTATCTGTATTAAGTGATACCGCTTTCCAGACAGAATAGTGATGTAAAATCACTTAAATTTATTGTTAAAATGCCAGATCATTTCAAGGGAAAGGGTTTTTATAAATACTAGCCAATACAGCAAAACGAGGCAGACCACAGGTGCCAAGTCTGGAGAAGCACGCCCCTCCAGCGCCATCAACATGTTGGCAGAAAAACCAGACACCGTCTGCTGTGGAAAGCGGCAGGGTGCGCACGCCCTCTCGAAAAGCCAAACTCCTTGTGGAATGGACCAGTGCAGACTTCCCGGTTGTTATTGGGAAGATGGAACAGATCTGTGGCTTCAACGCAGCCAGTCCCCGGATGGAAGGTCGGTGAACTGTCTGCAAAGGGCCAGATGGTAAATGCCCTCGGCCTCGGGCCCTGCAGTCACAGCTCCTCTGCTCTGCTGGTTTAGCCCTTCCAGGCAGCTGCAGCAGCCGCAAATGATCGCATGTTCCAGAAATGTTTATTTGTAAAGTCAGGCAGCTGGCCAACATTTGTAGACCCCCTAGCCTACAGTCTGAATCCCAGAGTAGCAAAGCAGCAGAACGTCCTCTTCCAGGACCTTCTGTGAACCCCAGACCCCCAGACTCCGAGCCGAAGCTCAGGCTTCCGCCCCCCACCACCTCCCCCACAGCCGTCTTGGGGGGAGCCGAGAAGTCCCGTTTTGTGTCAACCGAACTCCTGCCGACGCTGACCCACTTTCACCTTGTAAGATTTCCACCTGGGGATTGGAATCCGGCTTGACCTGGTTCAATGCCAGAAAACAAATGTACTTTTTATAGCCCATTTGGAAGCTCATCTCCTCTTTTCACACCTTCGGAAACCACACCGAACACGGATCAATTTTCAAGTGCCTCTGGGCTCTGTGTTAATGCCATGTCAAATTATTCAGTAGTTGCTTTCCTATAATTAAATGTCTAGATGCACTCGCCTGCCATTCACTGAGGCTGCACTCACCCTTCTTGTGCCTTCTTTCTGTAAATCATTTGAGAAAGCCAGAGAGGTGTCTTTCCTCCAAACATTGGGATAAACTAGTAATACACGTCATTACGATGACTCAGAAAATACAAAAAAGTAGACTGCCACCCCATAGATGAAAGATAAAAGTGTTGAACAGAAAATATGTTTCTTTCTTTCAAGCTTTGCTTTCCCGTGTTCTGATTTATGGTTTTGTTTTTGTGCCTCGACAAAATTCTAGCCAGACTGCATCTAAAACTTCCCAGTTCTTCCTTTCTTATTGCATTGCTTCGAAAATCATTTCCCTGCCTTTCTACGTAGTTTTCGGTAAATGATTAAGCTACTGTATCACAGCTAATTTGAGGGGTCCCCTACTGCTGGCTGTTTACATTTTTTATCAGCTGTCCACTCTTGTAAACTACCCTGCCATGACCATCTCTGAGCTCGGGACTGCTCCCCTGTATAAGATTACTTGCATTAGCTAAATTTCTGAAGGTGGAATTCTTTGGGTTTAAAATAGTATCTCTTGATCCCTAGTGTGGCTACATTGTTTTCCAAAAAGGCTGCACCCAGATACTCTCCAGCAGGGTCTGTTTGGAGAGCCCGGGGAGATGTTCTGACATTCAGACCTGAGATCAGAAAGGCATTAGCTTAACTCCTGGTTGGTCGGTTGATTTTTCCTTATGGGTAGCACTTGAAACTGACTCCACACCTAACACACTCTCTCGATTTCACAAAGTGATTAAAGAGAGGAGGCAGACTTCACAGTTTCTGTGGCCAGTGATGCTATTTCTGCATACTAGCCATTTGCCTATGTTTCTCAGTAGAGCCTCTAGACCCTTTGGGTTAGGACTTTGCACACAGTAGGATATCGAGAACTTTTTTAAAAAAAAGATGCAAGTGTCATTCGGGCAAGTTTCCTTTCTCCCAAGCCCTCAGGTCTTTTATCTGTAAGATGGGAACAGTAAGAATTCATTCAGCAGACATTGAACGAGCCCATCATGTGTGCCAGGCACTGGGCCAACTGCTGGGGACCCTCTGGGATATAGGGAGTGGCATGGAAGGTGCACATTCAGGTGATACACAAATGAATATACATGTGCAAACAGTGGTAAGTGGTAAGAAACAATACCACTCTAAGAAATTACATTGGATGCTCTTATTTCCATGCAGTTAAGAAAAAAGCTTCTCTGAGGAGGTAACATAGGAGGTTTGAAATCTGAGGCATGCATGGAAGTTGACTGAGCAGAAGTGAGGGAAGCCATCCAGGCAGCAAGAATAGCCCATGCAAAGGCCCTGAGGCCACAGAGCTCTGTGCTTTCCAGGAATCAGAGGCAGGGGTTGCTTGGGCAGCATCTCAGAGGCCTCGTGAAAGCCTGGGAAGCAACACTGAGGCAAGAAGTGACAAGCTGAGGGACAAGCAGGAAGGTGCCCGTAGATGGCCATGGTGGTCTGAAGGAGGCAGTGGAAATGAGGGAGAAAAACAGATGAATCGGAGTCCTATTTCAGATGCAGATCAGAGTTCCCTTTCTTGCTGCTTTCTCTGGTTTCATCCTCCCGCTGATGACCAGGTAATCCTGTTTGTGTTCAGTGAGTCAGCACTGAAGTGTGGTTGGCTCCTAAGCCACTATGCAAGAGGCAAGGGTGAATCCTGCCTTTCTGAGGCGGCAGCCACACTGTGGAACCAAAGAGCTGGCTACACTCAGCCCCCGGGCATCCTCGCCCAAAATCAGGGATGTCGGCAGCTCCAGAGCACGGATTTCTCAGGCTCTGGCCAGGATCATCCCACAGCCGGCTGCAGGGGCAGCACCACCATCCCCATCCCCAGTGAGACACAGCCAGTTCTCGCATGTCACAGGGCAGAATTGGCCCTACTGGGGCCCGCCATCCCACATGCGATCCCACGAAGGAATGAAGCCACCGCTGTGTCCGATAGGGAGCTGCTCTGAAGGGGTAGAGGCTGGACTTGACTTGCCTCTCTAATTCACATCCCATCCAGGCAAGAGGAGGCACACGGGTGGGGGCGTTCATTGTCTGGTTTATTATCAATTCTTAACGTCCCATGCGGGTACAAAGTTCAGGGCAAGTTGCGGACTTTTTAGCTAATGCTTAAGTGATCTTAAGTATTGATTAATCAGATTGTTTGAAATAAGTGCCACAAGTCAAATCCTCCTCTCAGAAGTTTAATTTTTATAAACCCGTGTGATTGATGTGTTGTGATGGGATGTTTGGCATCCGTTGGTGGCTATGTGAGGGGACAGGTTTCTGGATGGACTTCGGTTCAAACTCCAGCTCCTTGGGTAGGTAATTAGCTCTGTAATCTTGGACACATTCCCTAAACTACCTGAGCTACATGTTTCTCCTCTGTTTCTCATAAGAGCACCTGCTTCCCTGAGTTGTGAGAACGAGTGGACTTATGTATAGGAAATAATTAGCCAGAGCCAGGCCAGGCATACAGCAGGTGCTCAGTAAAGGATGGGCAATGTCAGTAAGGTCTGGACTCATTCCAGGAGTGAATAAACTAAGCTGCGTTCTCCAGGAAGCCCCATGTGGCCCCCGAGCACCTGAAATGTAGCTCGTCTGCACCAACAGGTGCTGAAAGCATAAAATACATGTGGGATTTCCAAGATGCAGTAGGACCAAAGATATCCAGACCTCACTGATTACCTTTCATATTGAGTATTGGCTGTAATGATGATTTGGAGATATATCAAGTTGAATACAACATATAGCTAACATTCATGTCATGTATTCCCTTTTTTTTTGGTAATATGGCCACTAGAAAATACTAAATTCCTTCTGTGACTCGCATTTGTGTTTCTTGTCGACAGCACCAATCTAAAGGCATGATTTAAGAAGCGGGAATGATTAAGAAATGGGAGAAGCATGGACTTTACAGCCTGAAGGATTTAGGGGCCTGGAGTGCCTGGGTGGCTCAGTCGGTTAGGTGTTTGACTTTGACTCAGGTCATGATCTCAGGGTCCTGGGATCAAGCCCCACGTAAGGGCTTCCCGCTCCCTGGGGAATCTGCTTATTCCTCTCCCTCTGCCCACCCACCCCCCTGGGTCATGCACACATGCTCTCTCTCTCAAATGAATAAAATTGTATTTTAAAAAAAGAGAAGGAAGAAAGATTTAGGGGCTTATCTGGTTAGCACCACGCTCTCTGTACTCCTAGGGAAGTCCCTTAACCTCCGTGCACGTTGGCTTTCTCATCTGCGAAGTGGGAGTGAAAATTCCTACCACCAAAGAGCTTTGAAGCTTACGTGAAACCGTGTATGTGAACAGCTAAGCTGCGTCCTCAGCACAAGACAGGTGCCCAGACAGAAGCACGTGCTGGGCTTAGCATTCCAAGGTGGCTGAATGGGTCCTGACGACGAATTCATAACTACCTCTCAGTGGTTCAGCAAGCTGACCTTGGCACGCTGTCTTCACTCCTGTTGCCACATTTGACCTTCAGAATGACCCCAGGAGGTGTAGTCAGCTCATCGTAGAGCTGGAGAGACAGAGGCACAAGAGACCTTTAGGGTCTGAGCAGGAACCGGAAACCAGGTGTTCGCCTGTGAACCTTGTGCTTTCCAAAACTTGCCAAGTTTTCCAGAGGGGGGTTTCAGTCTCACTTCCCCTCCAATCAGATGGTGTCCCCAGGCATCCCCTGAACCAGAGAGAAGGCCAACACCTAATAGAGCCCAGCAGCCTGCAGGGCGACCTTGCCTGGTAAAGCAGAGGGGTGCTATGTGCTACCCAGGCAGACAGGAAGGGCAGGAAAGGCACCCCCCACCCCCGCGCCTCTTGGTCTCCAGCCTGGTGGAGAGCAATGCTGTCATTTGTGAGAGGCAGCTCATGAAGCCATGCTCCCTGGGCACACTGGCACCCACTTATGTCTCAAGCCAACCTGGTGCCCAAACGTAGAAGCTTCCGGGGACACAGGAGACCTCGCCCTATACATGCCTTTTTGCAACATGCTTTAACTTCATGGGTTGAACACTTTCTCTCATCTGTACGTAAAGTGCTACCTCATTCTTTTTATCAGCTAAATAGTATTCTGTATTACAGATGCGCCAAAATTTATTTAGCCAGTTCCCAGTGATGGACATTTGGGTTGCTTTCCATTCCTATCAGTGAGGCAAATTCTTTCAAGTAGAATGATGCTGAGAGAAAAAGCAGTTGGTGCATTTAAAAATTTACAGATTTTGATGAAAAGGCTCTCCAAGGTATGTGTGTAGATGTGTAGCCCCACTGGCCATGTATGAGGTGCTCATTCCCCCCCATACTGTCAACATGGCCATATAGTTCGCAGATGGGAGGTCAGCATGGACAGAGCAGAGGGAGGGTGAGGTGGCCGCTGGGAGGCTGGGCAGCTGTCCTGTTAGGAAACTGGGTACCTGAACCAGGACAAGAGCTAGAGAGGAGAGGGTGGAGGCTAGAGCCGGAGTAGAGGCCAAATCCAGAGTGTGGTGCTGAGCAAAGGTAACGGGATGGAGGAACCAACTATGGGTCTTGAGTTTCTGACTTGGACAGATGGTGTCTGTTTACTGAGATGCTGCACAGAGGGAAGGGAACACGTGTGTGAGGAGAAAAACAATGATTTTAGTTGAGATCCTACTGAGCTCAATATGTAGGACATCCTGTTGGTGGTATCTACTGGCCCAGGGAGGAAGATTTGGGGATGGTGGATCTCTGGTGGACACTGTGAGTGTGCATGAGCTGTCCCTGGGGCGCATGGGCGGATGGGTGGGTGGGTGGGTGAGTGAGTGGGTGGGTGGGGTGGATGGATGGATGGATGGACAGACAGACAGGTGGATGGGTGAATGGAAGAGAAGAGGAATGGGTGGGTGGAGAGATGGATGGACGGATAGATGGGCGGATGGATGACAGACAGAAATCCAGACTTTATCCTGTTTAGATTGAACCATATAAAATTGCTATCTTTGTTGTTCAAAAATGACAAGATATTTCATTTTACGCAGGCTAAGTATTTGAGGGGGGGAAAGGCACAACACGATGTCTGCAATTGACTTGGAAATGCATCAGAAACAGAGAGGATTCGCGGGTGGCTAGCGGGGTGGACAGGTGATAAAGCCTGGTACAGTGGGATAGTGAGGAGCCGGGGGTGGAGGCAGAATGCAGGTAATCGCAGTCAAATTCAGCGCCTCTGCACGTTGGAAACTAACACAGCAAATCCATGGAAAAATGTTGGCGATTTCATGTCGTTTCACTTAATATATATTCCTCATTTGGCCAAGAGAGCCTTCTGGGTTCCCATCTGTGGCACCAACAGATCTGCCTTACAGGGTCTCTTTGGCCTTCTCCTTCCCAGAGTTGGGGGCTGGGGGTCGGCGCGCCTCCCTCCCGGAGTTAACGTTGAATTGCCCTAATGAGCTGATTACTGCGCCAAGTTGGTTGGTATCTGGCTTGTAATAATTATAGATTTCCTCTGCGATTTGATCCCATTGGTTGCCACAGCAACGGCGTAATAGCTCCGCTGAAGTACTGTCACTGTGATTTAGAACCAACATGTCTCTTGCAGCCTCCCATCCGGGTGCCCCCACCCCCTTGCTGTCGTCATGGCAACTGATGAGCAGCATATGACCGAAAGCCCTGTGTCCCCCCTCCTCCCTCCTTCTCCCCTCCCCATTTTGCAGTCAGCCGTCCCCACTTCCTCTCCTGGGCCCTGCTGGACAGCCATTGACCCCAGCTTGGGCTGTGCTGGGGGGGACTAGAATAATCCATGCCCCAAACCCCCACACACACACCCAGAGAGGTCATGTGGATTGTCAGAGCCGGAGCCTCCCCTCCGGCCCCCGGGGTCTTAGAGATGACTCGGCGTTCCTCAGAGCCCC
Organism: Martes martes; assembly: GCF_963455335.1. Classification (NCBI taxonomy): domain Eukaryota; kingdom Metazoa; phylum Chordata; class Mammalia; order Carnivora; family Mustelidae; genus Martes; species Martes martes. The sequence goes on along the minus strand of NC_137906.1, from coordinate 34,259,265 downwards.
TTCTTGTCTGGGGCCATGCCATAGGCGGGATCTGCTGGGCCGCCCCCACATTTAGAAATCCGAAGCCTTGGATCACTGCTTTGTACTCCAGGGGTCCTGAGCCCGTGAGAGAAAAATCTAGGAAGAGGGCCTTGGAAGGAGAAAGGGGGTGGGTTGCAGAGAGCCTATTTCAGAAGGTCCCGGGTCCCGTGGCTCATCCTTCCGGCCTCAGCTGAGCTGGGCTCGAAACATCTTTTTAAACAGCCCATGTTCTATTTTCCTCTCTGTGTTTATCTCTCTCTCTCTCTCTCTCTCTTTTTTTTTTCCAGTCTCTGTCTGTCTTTGTTTCTGTGTGGATCTTTTCCTTTCTGCTTCTGCCTGAACCTCTTTGTGAAGCCACTTCTCAGCCTCTCACTCTCTTCCGTCCCTCCTCCTTCACGCCCTCTCCGTCCCCCTGCCTCTAGCACTTGCTGGGAACCGGCTGAGAGCATCCTTGGCCCAAACCTGCTTTGCTTCTGAGGCCCTTTTCCTCCCTCCCGTACCTGAGCCCATGGTTCGGGGACTGCCTAGAAGTCCGGACCATCCTCCTGAGGGGGAGCTGGTACCCGGAGGCACCTCTTAGGATGAACCCAGCCTTTCTCGTCCCTGGGACTCTGCAGAATGGCATAGAGGAAGCGTTTTAAGCAGGCGGGAGCTGGCCTTGCTTCAGGACCCTGACTACCAGCCACTGTGAGTGCAGACGTGTATGTGTGTGTGCTTGTGCGTGTGCACGCGCGATATGTATTTGCATATATCTACTGGTGTATGGAGGTGTGTCTCAACATGTGTCAGTGGCTGTTATCTGGGGTGCTGGGTGTGCAAGTGCGTGTGCCCATGTGTGTACCCGTGCGCGTGTGTACAAGTGTGCCTGCATATAGCTTTTGGTCTGAAGGACATACAACTGTACTGGACAGATTTTTCAAGGACTCTCAGTGGAGGGAGCACAGTCGGATGAACCCCTTTAAAGTAGGAACAGAGAGGGAGGGTGAAGAAAAAATTTTTTTTAAATCAAGTGGAAACAAAATAAACAAAAATGCTATTAAAATGACAGATAAGGGATTCGCTTTGGCCTGTGGGCTTGCAGAAGCATTTCTGCACGCATCTGCCTTCTGTCCCCTGGAAACGAAGTGAGGGTCACCTTGAAAAGGTATTTTTGCTCAAGAGCTAAAATGAATCCTTCCTTTCCATTCCGAGGGCTACAACAGCACACACGCACTTACGCCTGTCTTTTTGGAACTCGGGAATGGAAGGCTCTGGTTGGGGGGTGGGGGGTTCGCCATCAGGAGCACTTTGCTTCATCCTCCAGGAGACTGGAGTTTGCAGTGAGAATTCGTGCTTGACAGCCAGGAGGGCCCATGCCAAGAGCAGGTAGGAGGGACCTTTGAATGGCGACTCCCCTCACATCTCACACTCCTGTGGTCAATTAGAAGTTCATTTTGAGTTTTGTTCTTTATTTTTTTCATGGTGGCAGCCCGTGCCCTGAGAGGCAGCGAGAAGGAAGCAGGTTTAGAAAGCAAAATTTGCAGGGCGAGATGTGGGAGATGTGGGAATCAGGGTGACTTGCTGTTTTGTAGTTAGTGTGTGAGATCCGGCAGCCAGCCACCCCTGGAAGGGACCCTGAGCACTGGGGAGACTTGGCGGCCGGCCGCTCTGGGCGAATGCTGGCTGCAAGCTGGCCATGCCCCGGGCACCCTGGGGAAGGGGGCGGGGCCTCGGGAAGGCTGAAGGCACAGGGGGGACAGAGCCCAGTCCCCTGACACGGTTCCCTCACCTTCAGAGGACTGCTGCCCCTCAAATGTCCTCCAGGATGGCGTTCTTGTCCCCTACGCCGTTCCCTCCGTCTGCAGTGGCCTCACCTCCTTAGTCCAACACTTCCCAAAGCCCTCATCGCCTTTAAACCTCTGTCCCTACCTCCAGGGAATCTTTAACTTCCACAGGAGTAGAGCTATATACACCCTCCCCCACCTCCCCCCAATACCTTGTACCCCTGGCATTATGTACCCTGTAGACCTTTCGCCATGTGCCCATGATCTACAGTCCGTTTTACAAGGACCTGAAGAAAAATATTAAGACGAAATATACACAGAGTCGCTGACCTGGAGTCTCACAGTGCCCGTGTCATAAAAACCAAATGGGTGAGACGAGATTCCAGGTTAAGAGAGACCAAGGAGCCAAGTGAGCCGACCATGTGTGTTCCTGCCGTGCTGCCGGGAACACAAAGAACAGCTACGAAAGACATTTCACGGACAAGTGGCTGAACTTGAACGTGGGCTTTCGGGCAATAGCATTTTGTCAGTGAGAAATTACCTGAGCGTGATGTCATTGTGTCTCGGATCATTTGTGCTCAGGGTGTACGGAATGCTCGTGTTCTGTTGTTTGGTTTGTTTTGCTGACAGAGAGGAGTAGTAACTACTTAGAGGATTGTTAGGAAGATTGAAGCTGCTGTATCTTATGTAAAGAGCTTAGCGCAGGGCTTGGCCCAGAGTAGGCAGATCGGTTGTTTGTAGTTGCTGTTGCTGGTTTCGCTTGCTAGTGCTGTCCGGACACCCGGGATGGGTGCTGATGCGTGGAAGGGGTCTTTCTCTTCTGCACCGAGGACCGGCCCCCTGGGCTTATGACCCGCGCTCACCATGGCCCCTCCCCATGCTTGGTTTAATGCTGTACTGTCACCATCTTGAAATTCTTAATCATTTCTCTACACAGAACTTCGAATATTCGTTTTTGCACCGGGTCCGGTAAATCGCCTCTCCAGTCCTGTCTGCACAGCCACCGGAAGCAGCTCTTAGACGAAACTCCCTGTCACCGCAGCATAGCTCAGACTGGCCCAGCCAGGCACGTCCATGACTTCAGGCCCACCCCTGCCCCGACACCATGTGTCGGCCTGCCACGTCCAGCACGGTGGCCACTCCCCGCGTGTGAGTCAGGCACCCAAGATGAGGCTCATCCAGACAGAGATGTGCGTGGGTTCAGAATTTATCCTGGGCTTTGAAGATGTCACACACACACAAAAAGAAGGGGGGGTGTAAAATACCTAATAATAATCATATCGATTACATGTTGAGATGATTTTATTTATTTTTTTTAAAGATTTTATTTATTTATCAGAGAGAGAGGGAGAGGGAGAGAGAGCGCGAGCACAGGCAGAGGCAGAGGGAGAAGCAGGCTCCCCGCCAAGCAAGGAGCCCGATGTGGGACTCGATCCCAGGACGCTGGGATCATGACCTGAGCCGAAGGCAGCTGCTTAACTAACTGAGCCACCCAGGCGTCCTGAGATGATTTTATTTTTAGGCATGTAGGGTTAAATAAGATTGTTAGATTTCACCAGTTTTGACCCTTTTTTTTTTTAAGATTCTATGTTTAAGTAATCTCTGTACCCAACATGGGACTCGAACCCACAACCCTGAGGTCAAGAGTTGCATTCTCCACCAACTGAGCCAGCCAGGTGCCCCTGATTTTACTTTTTTAGCGCGGCCACTAGAAAGTAGAAAATGACTCACGTGGGTCGCATTTGAGGCTTGCGATATATTTCTCTTGGGCAGCACTGCCTTCTACCAGATTACCTGCTACTCTTTCATGACTGTAAACCAAACCAGCCACCAGACGACACCCCAGTGGATCAATTTCCAGGGTTTTTTTTAAAACCAGACTCCAGCCCTGATGCTCTAGCTTAGACCCATGTCTCCCCCCAAAATCCATCAGGCACAAGTCTCTGGTGGGGTCATTGCTGCTGCCACTCTTTTTTCCTCTTCCCTTCCTTCTTAAAATGACCCAAGACACTGATTTTTATACCCAACGAGTTTGTTGCGTGGCCTGAATGTATTTGCAAGGCAGCACAGTGGGCAGGAAGAACACTGAACTTAGAAGAACTAACTCAGGGATTAAAAACCCAGATCACTGACCCTTCTTTGTTGGGTGAACCTGGGCCCTTTGCTTAACTTCTCTGTGCAGGAGGCAGAGTGGCACCAGCCACACAGTCTCACAGACCTGGGTTTGAAGCCTGGTCCTGTGGCTTCCGAGCTGTGTGACACAGGGCAGGCCCCTGACCTTAGACACACGGATTCACTGAGCCTCCGGCATCCACACCAGAGGGCCGAAAGCAGCCTTTCTGCATTTTCTCTGTTTTGTGTTTCTTTCCCCACCTTGATGTAGGCCCTCAGAGTGGTCAGGAAAGGATGTAGACAAGGAGTGTCTTTGGTGCTGTGAGCTGGGTGTTCACATGCTTGAAAAGCTATCCTGAGAGCCAGCTGTGGGGGGCAGTCTCAGTCCTGAGCAGGTGGATGGATCCCCAGTCATCTTGCCCCCCCTCGGCCCCCTTGCCATAGTGACCAAGAACACAGGCTGTCTTCCTGGGACCCTGCGGTCGGAGCACTGAGCTCTGTGGAGTGCCGCACGTTTGTGGAGCCTTTCCTGGGCGACATGGGGCTGCTGAGCCAAATCATTCCCCTGGTACCAAGTGACACTGATGGTCCTCATCACAGTGTGAAGATAATTATTGTCTGTTCCTTCCACTGGAACAGAAGGCAGAGACTCTGCTGCCTGATTCTTGTTCCCACCTGAAGCCGGTCCTTAGGGTTTAGTATTGTGTCTCCAGGCTGTGGGTGGTCAGGAAATGCCTGACAATGAACCCACGAGTGAATGAATGAATGAATTTCCCTGACTAAAGGAAGAGATGGAGATGATCACATTATAGGTGAACTGGAAAAGAATATGCATAACATACACATGGTAGATGCCAGCAGTTGTTAGAACAAGACGGTGGGTACAGCCAGGTTCACCCTGAGTATGTGAACATTTTCATTTAAAAATGAAGTTAGGGGCGCCGGGGTGGCTCAGTGGGTTCAAGCCTCTGTCTTTGGCTCAGGTCGTGATCCCAGGATTCTGGGATCGAGCCCCAAGTCGGGCTCTCTGCTCAGCAGGGAGCCTGCTTCCCCCCCTCTCTCTCTGCCTGCCTCTCTGCCTACTTGTGATCTCTGTCTCTCTCTCTCTCTGTCAAATAAATAAATAAAATATATATTTTTTTTAATGAAGTTAGGCTGCTGGAGAAATACGGATGAATGGCATCTCACCCCGAAATGGTGAATCAGGAAGGCTTCCTGGTAGAGGAAGAGGGGCACTATGAGAAAGCACCCAGGAATTAAGGGGATATAAACAGTTGGCAGGGGCAGGAAAGACATTGCAACAGACATTAGCACGTGGGTAGTGGATGACTTGGCGACAGGAAGGAGCAGAGTGTGAGGTAGTCACTGTCAACAGGGCAGGGCGGGGCAACCGTGTACCCAGCGAAGCAACTAGGCTTAATTCTGGGGCCACCAGGATCCAGAGAGTATTCAAGTAGGAGACGGACTGGGTAGCTGCGTTATGTAGCTGTTCTGCTTCAACCCGATCCCCCAATCCTTCTCTTTTCCCCTGGAGGATGACCAGAGTTCCTGTACATCTCAAGGAGTATCATTTTAGAAATTCGCTTTTTTACTTAGCAAGTTTGTTTTCCCCTAAAGGTATCAGAAAGTCATAAAATGGGCACCTGGGTGGCTCAGTCAGTTGAGCATCCGACTCTTGATTTCATCTCAGGTCATGATCTCAAGGTCATGGGGTCGAGCCCCTTGTCGGACTCTGTGCTCAGTGGGGAGTCTGCTTGGGATTCTTCCTCTCCCCTCAGGACCCCCACCAGCTCAAGTGCTCTCTCTCTCTTGCTCAAATAAATGAATCCAAAAAAAAAAAAAAAGTCATAAAACAGAGGCAGTTTTCTTAAAGGAATGGGAGGCAGAGAGGCCTCCTGATGGAAGTCAGAGCATGGGGGACGCTGGGACACCTGGGTGGCTTTCCCTGCGATGGAGGGTGCCAGCCCAGGATACGTTCCATCACAATTTTATCCGCCCCGGATGTTTGGCTCCCTGTAGACAAAACAGAGAAAGCAGTTGTTTTTGTTTGCTTGTTTTTGGACAAAAGTGACACATTTCTGGCCTCGAAAGCCGATAAGCCTTCTTCCCCAGGCTTAAATCTGAGCTCTCTCTTTGGTGCCACGTTTTGGTCCTCCTGAGACCCCACTCCTTTTGCAAAATAAGCTAAACAAAGCACTGTCAGCTGCACGGCTAAGGGCTTCTGCCATCTGCCCTTGGGCGTCCCAGAGGATGACTCCTAGCACTCCCTAAGGGAACAGATTATGTGGTTTGTTGTTTTTTTTTTTTTAGAAGAACAAGCTACCGGGTGGGGAGGTAGGACTGGGCATGAGGACTTTTGAAGTCTCCCATTTGGAAGGCCTGCCTGTTTGGCCATGGTCGTGGGACCAACAGCCGCTGTGGTCACATCCAAAGCAAGGGGTGAGGCTGTCGGTGTGTGATCGGAATAGTCTTTACGAAAGTAGTGAATTGGGGTGGTTTTTCATGACTACATCTTTGAACCCACCCTCCACGAGCTCACCTGCACCAAAATGTTTAACGAATTAGCCAGAAAAACTAGGAAACAAGAAACGGTGGATAAACTCTTTTTCACAGCTTAATGTTTAAAATACTCAGCAAGATTTATCCATTACCTGGAGCTGTCCTAAATACTAAGGAGCTCTAAAGACACCAGTTCTTTTTCTGGAAGGACCTTCCAATCCAAGAGGCTCCTTGTAGAATGGAGGCCTCTGCGCCCTGGAAGGGACAGCAGGGACAAGTGTTGGGGCCAGGGGAAAGTCCAAGTGTGGCCTGAGGTTGGAATTGTTAGTTAGGGCCGTTGTAGGCCCCTTCCGATGAAACTATGGCCAAAAGATGAATGTCTTTGGGAAGGCTGCAGACAGTGACAACTGTTGGTTTGAAGTTCTTTGTTCCTATAAAAATCGTATGTATCGGCCTGAGTTGTCTGATGAGATTTCTGGGTAAGGACTGAAGCCATCATCCTGGTAATGGGGCCTCGTCTCAGACTTCAAGCTGACACAGCCCTGATTCTCACCCAGCTCCAGTGTCTTCAGCTGTGTGACCTTGCACAAGCGACAAAACCTCTCTGAGCCTCTCCCCCTCCCGAAAAATGGGAAGAGTACCATTTGTCTTCCAGGAACAGGCAACACTGTGTGTTGAGGGTTGACGTGGTAGGGATTGGTTTATTGAGTTGTAGCAGATCCCTCCACGCTCATAGAAATGAACAATCCTTCGAATTATTGAAAAGTGAAGGTATCGCTCACGGACGATAGGAACACGATCAGGGACATCTGGTAACTCAAATGAGCAACAGTGTTTCCAAGTCACCCGCCCTGCAGAAATTGGGAAGAAATTGGGTCCTTTGTTATCTGCTGTGGTATTTGCAGTCCTTAAAATGATTTGTTTTCTCTGAAAGGGAAATGTATCTCCTCCAATCACCTATTTGCTGTTGGCTCTCCCACAGGAATGTAAGTTCCCTGAGAACAAGGTGGGACATGTCCTCATTCGAGATGGCATCTTGGGGACTTAGCCCTGGTGCTCCCTACACGCCTGCGGAACCAAGCAGATTTTTTTTTTTTTTATTTTATTTATTTATTTGACAGACAGAGATCACAAGTAGGCAGAGAGACAGGGAGAGAGAGGAACAGAAGCAGGCTCCCAGCCAAACAGAGAGCCCGATACGGAGCTCTATCCCAGGATCCTGGATCATGACCTGAGCCGAAAGCAGAGGCTTTAACCCACTGAGCCACCCAGGTGCCCCCCAAGCAGATTTTAAAGGCCGGACCTTTCCTTCTGCAGCTTTAACCTGCATTGGCACAAGCATCCTTCCCGACCAGATTCTATTCCTTTAATCCTTCCCCCTTATAGGATCAGAAATACAAAACTAACTCAACCATCGCAGACGCTTCTTTCCATATACGTGCTACCCGCAGGACAAAGGCTGTCTTTCCCTTGTCTGTTCTCTCTCCCCTTTACCCTGTTCACAGGCTGGGGGCCACCTGCCTTCTAGCACCAAAGCGCTCATGCCTCATGGGTCGCTTTGTTCTTCCCATTTCACAGATGGGGAATGTGAGGCCCCCGGTGAGTTGTGCAACGGGTCCAGAGTCATCAAGCCAGTATATGGCACCTCTGGACCCCATTTCTGACTCATATGACTTTCTTAGCTGCATCTCTGCCTTTCGTAGGAGTCCACACTTGCCCGTTCCCAAGAAGAGTATCACCCTCCCCTTGTACAAGTCACCGATGATTGCATGATGCTGCAAGAGGCAGGGCATAGGACGTCAGGCATGCAGGGAGGGAGAGCTGGGGCCTGTGCTGCAGAGACAGTCAGGGGAGGCTGCAGGAGCCGGCGCTGGAGGAGGGAAGCCAGGTCCGAGATAAAGCGTTTTTTCCCTGCGCCATCCATCACAGCCCAGTGAATGGGGCCCTGTTAGCCATCTGCACAGGCCCAGGGCTCTGGCTTTGTTGGTTGCCATGACGACCCTTGGCCCTGACAACGAAGGAGGCGCACTTGGCTGTGTTTGTCATTGTGTCCCATCCAGTCTGCAGAAAAGCCCACAGACAGCGAGGGCTGTGGCCCAGGAAAGGAATGTCCCGTGCCTCTGCCAGTACTTTTGTCTCGGCCCCGGGAGCAGATAGGAGAATGAGAGACAGAGCAACTTTTGGGGCCCCAGAGAGGCCTGGGGGTCCATTTCTAGTCAGTGACTCCTGCAGAGATTTTGTGTTCACGGGGCCTGCGAGGCCACATAGTGGAAAGGTGAGCCGCCTTCAGGATATTTGTGGAGCGTGTCGGATTTATTCGATGATTGTTTGCCGCCAGGCACTGCTCTGGGGCTGGGGACACAGCAGGGACCCAAGTCTCACGTCTCGGTTCACACTCTCTAGCCTATGAATTAGGTTCAGAAGGTATTATCCCTATTTCACAGATGAGGAAAATGGGGCGCAGAGAGGCTGCTTAACATACCCAAGGTCACACAGCAAGGAGAGGAGTCTGGTGTCGCATTCAGCACCCCGCACGCTACCTTTCCAAATGGCCCCATGGGCTTCTTTCTTCCTGTATTTTTGGGATGTTTAACTCTCAAAGTCAGAAACCCTCCATTTCCAGAGAGATGGGGATCTTGCACACCTGGGTCAAGTGCAGGGTCCAGCATCGACCTCTGAAGACGGTAGTTCTCAGCCTCCCCTGGGGCTTCATGTCACACCCGTGAGACTGGTTAAGTTGTACTGGTAGAGCCCTTCCTAGGTCTTCTGCTCCTGCAGATTGTCACAGGTGGCCATGGCTAAAAACCGCTGACTCTGAGCTGGGAGACCCTGGAGCAGCCCCCCAAACTTCGGAGGCTGCCATCCTGCAGATGGCTGCAATTACATATGCAGGTGCATCGCGGTAGTAAGTGAGCAATGAACAGAAGCCAATACTTTGATGACTTTTCTTCTTCCAACAGAGCTTTTTTTTTTTTTTTTTGCCTCCCCCCCCCCCATTGATTTAAACACTGCACTGGCCTCTCCCCATCCCATCCCGCCCTAGGAATGCACCAGGCAGATAAGAGGGAGCAAAGAGAAGTAATTAGCATTTTAATTAAAGGAAAGGGGCCAGGGGAGTGGTGGGTGGGCCTGGAGGGCTCAGGGTCGGGTCGGACCAGGGTTTGCAACTTGTTTTGACTGAGACACACAGTAAGAAGCCGCGTTTCTGGCAAGTAACCTGCATACCTCAAACAAAAATTACCCTTGCCCGCCATGCACTTGGATAATTCCTGTTCTGTTTAGTTTACGGGTTGATTTAAATTTCCCTTTCTGTTCTGATCACATCAAGGAAGGATATCCCTGTGTGATGCTAGGCTACCTTTGACCCCGGACTGATAAGCCTCTAGATGCGCAGATTACACAGTGTGGGGGACAGAGCAGAGATATCGATGCTCACACAGCCTGTAGGGCGGGAGAAGGGGGTAAGGAGCAATGCAGTGGGGTTCTCCGCATACTGGCCAGTTGGTTCTCGGGGTCGGAAGGGGCCATGGAAACTACGTGATCCAACACGTGGGGAAACTGAGGCCAGGAGAGGCAGATGTCTTTGGTTCCTAAGCCAAGCAAGGGCTGTGATGGACAGTCATGTACACAGTGATTCCAGACTTGGGCAGAGGAGAATATTATTGTTAAATTGTTGTTTTAGCACAAATTTCAGACCCGCGCACTAATTTTCACGAGTCCTCCAACAGACCTTTCCAAAGGCAGGTGTTACTGTCCCCGTTTCACAGCTCAGACGTGTTCAGTTCACTCACTGCAAACACTGACCCAGGAACTGCGCTGAGCTCTGGGTACCACGGAGAACAAGAAAAGCCTGATCCCCTCTCTCCTGGGTTTTGCAGTGTGATTGGAGTGGTTCAGACAGGAAAAGTGATGTGAGATGAATTATCCTTAAAAAGGTTGGGGACCCAGTAGAAAATGATGGAAGGAAAGTAAGAGAGGAAGCCAAGAGCGCACCGAGGGTATGGGTGCACTGGTCCCGGCAAGATGATGCAGCTCGTGCCAGTGCTATTTAGGGACTTGCCCACAAGCGGGACCCCTGGGCACCCTTCTCCCTGCTGTCACTGTCAGGGGAGAAAGGGAGCCTTCCTGTGTGACTGCCTTGCATCTGAGAGGCTCCAGAGCATATCCCCAGGGAGAGACTGCCTTCTGTTGGGCCCCTTTCCTCCGTGACCCCAGACACCTCCATGGACCTCAAACACAGAGCTCTAAAACCAAGCACCGCGTCATCCGCAGAGAACACAAAAGGGAGGGACAAGTCAGAGATAGAGGAAACTCAAATGTCTGAAGAGCCTGTGATCTGCCAGGCTGTTCACATCAGTTGTGCCTGATTTCCAGCACAAATTTGAGAGGGACCTCGCTCTCCCCACCCCGTAAATAAGGACACTGAGGCTCAGAGCATTTTTGTAAGTTTCACTCTGTTAGAGCTAAAGCCCAGGCTCAGCACACATAGCTGTAGTGTCTATTACAGCACCCATGACAGACATCACTAATCTATCACAGCTCTGCTTAATCTTGATCTTGGTCACGGGTTCATCACCAGCACCTACACACAGTGCCTGGCACATGGCAGGTCGCAGCGGTATCTGCTAAGGGGATGACTGAAGCAAGCAGGGTACATGACAGGCTGTAGCAAGCAGGCACTCAGACGCAGGCCTGCGTGACCTCACACCCTTGTCTTGTCTCCTATCTGTAAAAGGGGAGGGCTAGCTCCATAATTCTCTTGTTTACTTTCATGTTTTTATTGCAGTCAAATTCACATAAAACAAGATTAACCATTAACCACTGTAAGTGAACCACCCGGTGCCTTTGGCACATTCACAAAGAGGCAGACGTCGCCACCAGCTCCAGAACTTTCTCATCATCCCCAACAGAAACCCCGTACCCACTAGACAGTCACCCCCACTGGCTCCTCTCCCCATTTCTGGCAACAACTCACCTACTTTCTATCTCTTTGGATGTACCTGTTCTAGATGTGCCGTACAAATGGAAGCCAGGCGTGGCTGCTCGTGTCTGGATTTTTTTTTTTTTAAGATTTTATTTATTTACTTGTTAGAGAGAGAGAGATCACAAGTAGGCAGAGAGGCAGAGGGAGAAGGGGAAGCAGGCTCTCCGCTGAGCAGAGAGCCCAGTGTGGTCAATCCCAGGACCCCGAGGCCATGACTCGAGGCGAAGGCAGAGGCTTAACCCACTGAGCCACCCAGGCACCCCTCGTGTCTGGATTCTTGCCCTGAGAGTCATGTTTTTGTGGTTTCTCCACTTTGTAGCATCTGTCAGCACATCATTCCTTATTGTGGTGGAGGACTCCGTGGTGTGGACAGACCCTGTGTGGTTTACCTGTTTGGCCATTGACGTGCACTTGGGTGGCTCCCATCTTTGGTACTGTGAATGGTGCTGGTATGAACATGTGTGTACATGTATCTGTGTGAAAAGCTCCTATTTTGCATTCTCTGGGGTGTACACTTAGGAGTGGAATTGCCAGGGCACCTGGGGGCTCCGTCGGTTGAGCACGGAGCCTACTTCAGCAACGACAAGAGAAGGAGTGGGATTGCTGGGCATCGTGGTATCCTGTGTTCAACTTTTCAAAGAACCCGTAAGTCTTAAAAGCTAGGGATTTAGAAGCTGGTCCCTGGCTCCTTCCTCCCTTTGAAACTTCACCCCAGTGGGTGCCTCCGACATGCCTCAGGAACCCCCTCCTCAGTTCACAGTGACCCCAGCATCTCACGACATGCGGCTTGTTCCGTGCACCTGGCTGAGCAGGACCCTTTGGAATAAGACGGAAGAGCTGGGCTCCCTCCCCCCACGTTGAGGGCATCTCCAGCCAACCCTGTGCCTCATCTTCCCTTCCACCTTCCCTTCCCTCTGGGATTTCACGTCCTGGTGACCCTCGCTATGCACCCGACTCTTGCCCATTCCGTAGCTCATCACCCCTGAGCATTTGCTGAAGCCCGCACCTCCCCTTTCCTCTGTGGCTTCTGAAAAGCTGCTCCCCTTTGAAAATGCAGCTCAGGTGACACGTCACTGACATCGTAACCCCCGCCAGAATGAACCTCTCTCTGCCTTCCCACAGCACCTTACGTATTTGTACCAGCAAAAGTCACGATTTCATCCCGTCTTATGCAGAATTACTTGTTGACGGTGAAATGGAAAATTTTTATATACATATCTTGCCAGGTTATTTTGAGGATTTTATTGACATGAAGAGGAAAGCAGCCCTAGTGCATTAAACTCTCCCATTCTCTCCCCTCGTTCGTCTGCCACTAAATTATGAGCTTCAGAAGGAGAGGAACGTTTTACCCATCTCGATACCCACATAAAGCAGTGCCTTGCCGGTAACAGGCACCTAATTAATTTTTGTTGATTGAATTAGTGGGCTAGATACAGTGAGCGCATGACATCAACTCTTCTGATTGTTGGAGACATATTGTGCTAAGAATTCACGTCTGATAAAGATCAGGTTTTGTTATAAGGTCAATTTCAACTGCAGGCCACCGAAATGTCACTGCCATATATTTCCCATTGTGACATTTTGTAATTGAAAGCGTGCAGGTGTGACTCACTTTCGCGGAGCATTCAAATGTTAATGTACGCGTTCTCGGAGATTCTTGCATTTTCAAACACGTGCTTAATGGAAATTAAATTGTGTGGAGTCTTAAGTGCTCCCGTTTGACACAAATGGTTTTAAATGAGAGACGGCAGCCGCTGGTTCTGCATAGTCACCGTGCTGCTAAATGAACAGGCTTGCTTTGCGTTGGATATGCTGCTGGAATAGATTAAAAAAAAAAAACAAAAACAACTCACTGAGTTATCGAGGAAAGAGTACAGTTTCTCAGTTAATTTATGGTCACACGTTCCAGACCCATGATCTCCTCAATAACATTTCCTCTGGTAAAAAGCAACAAAATTTCCTCTCTGAACTGGATCATTTGTATCCATCAAGCCTTGGCATCTAATAAGATGATGAGGAGGTGTTATGTTATTCGCTGAGTTAATCGATATTGTCACGGGGAAAAGCAGGGACGGTCCCAGGCATTCCTGTAACCAAGGTCGAATAAATCACCCCTCCGAGAAACTCCATGTCCTCACCTCCAACACAGGAGACACCCTCCCAGCTGGATGGCTGGGCCCATTGAGGGGGATAAAGCGCCTTCTGAACCCCTACCCCGCTCCCTCAGACTGCAGGCGCTGCCTCCCAGAGCACCCACCCAGAGAGACTGTGTCCTTAGCCATGTGGGGCCTGCAGTGCTGAGGAGGAGAGCCCTAGGCAGGCACTCCCAGTGCACACTCCCAAGATGCGGAGCTCAGTCTGAGTCTCTAACCGCACTATTAGCCGGACTCCGGAACCTGACACTCCTGGCCCTCCCCCATGGCACCGGCTCACCCCCAGGGATACAGGGACTCCAGGGACTCTTGGCCCCAACAGTGTCAGCAGTGAGGGGGGCACTCGTGGCCAGGCTGGGCTGCAGGCTTGAGGTGGAGCCAGGAAGCATCCGTGTCCGGGGCCTCTGTCCTCTCTTGCAGCCGCTTCTCTGTTACACACTGTTCTGCCCTGAAACACCCTGTCTGCATGCCGGCTCCTCTCCCAGGGTAGGAGGTGGTGGACCCCACAGCTCCCGGGACTCTGGCCTATCCCCGTCCAGTCAGCTGTGGTCGGGGGGTGACACAGCATGGACAGGGCTGCCAGGTCTGCACTCCTGTAGACAGAGGGGGGAGTTTCTGAGAGCAGGAGTACATGGTGTGCTGAATGGATACCCCAAAGCTCCCTCCTGCACCCGCTTCCCGGGGAGCACCTCAGTGGCCTCATCTCTGAAGAGTGGACAGTGATGTAGCCATTCATCTCCTGGGGTTTTGGGGTGAAAGAGGCAGGTGTCTGCAGCACCTCTAGGTGCTCAGGTCATGGTCATGCCTGGAGGGCAAGCACTGCACCTGATGGCCCCTGTGCCCTGCGTCCTGTGCTCATGAGCTCACTGCTCTGGATGTACATAGTACGTACACCATGAAAATTCATGGAATGAGTGAGTCTTTAAAGCAGTGCCAACATTACCCTCCTTTGCTCAGTCTCTGCTTATAATAATAATAATACAGCCCTACGTCCCGTTAGCTCTGGGTGCATCGGGGTGGGAGCACTGCCAACTCATCGTCCTGAGCTTGGTGCCAGACACCCGCCCGTGTCCTCACCCAGGTTGCTAAGCCTGCCCACCACCTCTAGCCGGTTCTTCCTCCATGCTTTGTTGCAGAGTGAAGAGAGGGACATCTATGAGGTGTTAGGACTCAGCGACTCTGGGGTCAGACAGATCTGTTTTCAGATCCACCATTAACCTCTCTGTGCCTCTGTGTCCTCATCTGTAAAGAGGGGAGCACAAAGCATTGTTGTGGGCATTCATAGCAATAATGAATATTAATAGTGCCCTATGCAAAGAGCTTAGCACAGCGTGCAGCGTGCAGAAAGGACGCAGGAAACAGGGTCCACAAGTTGTGAAACGTGAATGGCTCCATCATTGTTCTGAGATACAACACAATACAATTGAAAATACACACTCCAGATAACAAAGCGGGGATGTAGCAAGAAGACCCACAAACCAAAAGATGCAGTGGGAACACACTTCAGTGGTGGCCTGGGGAGGGACTGAGGGGAGGTGATAGAAGAAAACAGACAGGGTGGGGATGTTGCTCCAGGCCCACAAAGCAATGGGCAGCTGGCAGATCTAGCCAGGGAGGGCAGGACTTGGGAGGGGTCAGAGGGAGTCAGCATACGGGTGGCACGGGAGCTGAGAACCCTCACTCCTGGGTTTCAGAGCAAAGTTCCACGTCCAGGGAACCCCCTCCATCTCCAGCAAACTCAAGAAGGTTGGTCACATCCCTGGAAGCATGCACTTCCCAAAACAGGCCTCCAGAAACGGCACGGGGTCCTGGGATTCCCAGACAGTGCTGGGGACCAGTGTCCTATGCGGGGACGGGGCAGGGGTGTCCCAGCCTCCTGTGTCGTGCAGCCACTGCATCTGCTCTGAACCCTCCTCCACCTGAGCCCTCCCGTCTCCCTAATCGGGCTGGCTTGTCCCAGGTGGGTGACACACTGAGCTTGTCAGCTCACCTACAGAGGGATCTCAAGCCAGCTCTGTCCCCTTACTCTGATTTTTCATCTAGAAAATGTGCACAGTGATCCTGCCTGGGGTGTGGTCCAGGTCAAATGAAAACACTTTTACTGGGGTGCCTGGGTGGCTCAGAGGGTTAAGCCTCTGCCTTCGGCTCAGGTCGTGATCCCAGGGTCCTGGGATCGAGCCCCGCATCGGGGTCTCTGCTCGGCGGGGAGCCTGCTTCCCCCCGCCTCTCTCTCTGCCTGCCTCTCTGCCTACTTGTGATCTCTGTCAAATAAATTAAAAAAAAATAGAAAAGAAAAGAAAAAAGAAAACACTTTTGTTGAAGAACTCTCCACGACTAACATGGGTCTCGAGCCCACAACCCAGAGAGCAAGGGCCACCTGGTCCTTCGACTGAGCCAGCCAGGCACCCCAGCCCTTGTTTGTAAAAGTGGACATTCAGTATGAAAGCAAAGGGTGTGATGCCAGAAGAACCTTCTGCACAACATGGGAAATGGCCGGCCTGATTGTGCGTCTCTGGTTTCTTGCAGGGTGAAAGCGTGTGAAGGGGCCTCTGTTCCCGGAGGATAGGATCATGGCGTTCATGTTGCTCAGCCGGCGGCTGGCCTGCACCTTCCAGCACAGCTACCACCTGCTCCCACCCAGTAAGCCATGAGGGGTCTTGGCAAGAACTGGTCCTGATGACTGGGGATTCTTGGGCTGGGAGAGCCCTTGGGGTTAAGGGGCTGGCCAGCCAGTGCTTCTGGGGCTGTCTTCCCCTCACACACATGAAAACTGTCCCCATCACCGCCCCCCCCCACGCACCCAGGTCTCCCATATCTGCCACGCGCTCCTGTCCCTGTGTGAACAGCTGTATGGTGGGCAGGAAGCTGATCTGGCTTGGAGCCACGTTGCTTGCCTGGAGTGACATCCCCAGCAGCCTGAAGGATCCAGCCTGTCCTCATAGAGGCTGTTGGGGAAAACATGTAGCTGAGCTTGCTGCCAAGAAACAGGAGGGCTACAAACATCCTCGTGATTGACCTAAAGGCCAAGTGAGCTTCAAGGGCACTGGATAGGAGGCAGCTGCCCCCACTGGGCTCTCCCTCACCTGCACCCACCCGCACCCAGCTGGCCCACAGCACCGCCCGCCCTGTGGCCATGTCTCTACAAGGCTTCTGTTTCTCTCCGCCTCACTGAGGGCAGGCGGCTCAGGCCAGGCCAGCCTCATCAGGATCCCTTGAGACCTCCCTCCCAGTAGCCCCACCGGGAAGGCTCGCATGAATGCCATTTACAGGTGAGAGAGCTGAGCCTCAGAGAAGCGGAGTCAGTCTAGCTGCAAACACTGGGTTATCATCCTTCCCGCATGTGCCTCCCTAGGCCTCTGGGGAAGAGAGGGGCTAGCGGTAACCCCCTTAGCGAAACCCTACACTCTCACCCCCAGCCTGTCCCAGTTCTCTTGGAGCCCTGTAGTTGTCATCACGGTCTCTCTCTCTTGTTGGTCTCATCTGCCTTCTGAAGACAAAGTGCTGACTGTGGCCTCGGTTAGCATGTCGAATGCTGGTGTTTATACCCTGGGTGGGGTAAAGAGCAGACGTGTTCTCTCTCCCACAAGAGTATTAGCAGGTTTTGTTTAAAACAAACAAACAAACAAAAAACAACCAACCATTTAATTTGGGCTGATTTACAAGTACAGAGAAATTAGTAAGATCATCCAAAGAGGTCCCCTGTGCCCCAGTGTCCCCCACGGCTAAAATCTTGCATCACCAGGATGCTCTTGTCAAAAACTAAGAAGCTGACCTTGTACATTATTATTACCTGAACTCCAGACTTCTCTTTGGATTTTACCAGCTTTTCCCTTGACACCTCTTTCTGGATCCAGGACCCAGCCTGACTTCCCCCAGCCCACTTAGACGTCATGCAGTTTCCACTGGTCTTTTGACAGTTTCTGCCTCCCCTTGTTCTTCATCTCCGTAACCTCGAGGACTTAGGTTTTGAGGTTTGGTTTTGTTTTAGGCAATTATAAGAGAAGCATATTAATGCCGACCCATTATTATATTAAAAATGAACCCAAACCTGACTGATGGTGCAGGTATGGCGTGCTCCAAGCAGGAGGGGAGTCCTCCCTAGCTAGTACTGTGGAGCACCTGCTGGTGCTGAGGGTGGTGCCCGCCTCTGGGACAAAAGAGTGTGGCCCCATGGGGCCCCAGCCTGGTGGCACACGTGACTCCGCTTTCACAGGTCGTTTTCAAGGACAGAAGAGCCTTCCCAAGTTCACAACCAGGAAGGAGCAGTAGGTCAGGACTCCTACAACGGGGCCCCATTTCACCAAGCGAGCCTGACCAGTGGGCAGGACTGTGAGGCTCCATCTCGCGTTGGGAAAGGGCGGGGCGGGGTGGGGGGGTACTGGTGTCCTCCCGCTTTGCATATTTCTTGCTCAGAAGGAAGGGTGCATGTGAAAGCGCTTCGTTTCGTCTGTGCTTCCACTGGGTGGGGAGTGACCTAACTCCCATTTTACAAGCACAGATATGGAGGCACGATGAAAAACCAGGAACGGATATGACTCAATCAGGGTGACCAGCTCTGCATGTTTTTGGCCAGAGCCGAATCTTTTTTTGGCAAAACTTGTGCGCGATGGAGAGAACCATACCGTGAGATTTTTTTTCTTTTCTTTGGGCGTATCGCTTTGACATATCTAGTACGACAGAAGAGGGATAGATGATTGATAGATGGGTAGATAGATAGACAGGAGTTTTTAAATACTAAACCACGGTGTTGGCAAAAATACAGGAATATGTGTACTCCTACACCGCTGATGGGCAAGTAGCAATAAGGAAATAATTGTAAAATGGTAGCTAACCTTTAATCCATTTAGTCCCCTGCGAGAGGAAAGAGGGACTCAGAAAAATGGTTCACTTTCCCAGAGTCTCAGCGTGAGCAAGTGGCTGAACCAGGCTTTGAACTGAGAGCCGGGCTGGCCCCCAGACTTGCAACCTTAACCACTCTATTAGTTATTGCCTTGTGACAAGTAGCCCCAAACTTAGCAGGTTCAAGTAATGTACATTTAGTATCTCACGATTTGCATGGATTAGGAATCTGTAGGGGAGGCGGGCAGCCTAGCTGGATGCTCCGGCTCGAGGTCTTATACGAGGGTATAGCTGAGCTGTGAGCCAGGGCTGCGGTCTCACTGTGGAAGCCGGGGTGGGGGGAATCTACTTCCAAGCTCACTCCCGTGGTTCTGGCTGGATTTGGGGCCACACAGACATCTCCACAGAGCAGCTCACAACATGGTACCTGCTTCCCCGGAGTGAGGGAGAGCAGGAGGGTGCTTCAGCCCATCACCGTGCCCGCTGTGCTGAAGTGTCGCTATGGTGTCTCCACCCATCCGATCACTATGAAGCCACTCCACACGGTGGCTCATGGCTGTGACAGTGCTCCCAATGTCATTGCTTCATGCCCACCCCCCACATCACTGATAATCTTATCCTGGCAAATGGCGTGCAGAGACTGGGAGACTAGACAGCAAGGCTGTTACGTCTGGGTGGTGAAGTTCTTGAAATCTTCCTCCAGGAGTGTGTTATCAAAAAAATAAGCAAATAAATAAATGGCATGCTGCCTTCCTGAGAACAAGACAAAGGGCTGGAACTTTGCTACTCAGAGGTGACATACTACACAACAACCCTCTGACCGTACCATGCCTGTGATGCATTTGGCAAAAGACCTGAACAGCCTCGAGAGTCCCCTGCCCCCTTAGAGAACCAGAACACCCAGGAGAGTGATGGAGAAAGTTCATCATCAGCCCCTGCAGTGTCCAGTTCGGCAGATGCAAACACAGACGGCAGCTATGCCTCTGGTGTGGAGCCAAATGACAGCCAGGGCTTTAGACACAGAGAGACCCTGGGGATGGATTGGCCCCGGGTCCCCCTCATCCACAGGAGTCCCCGTTTGAGCAGCCACATCCCCTGCTCTCCGAATCCGCAGCAGTGTTCCTGCTCCTGATGCCCCGTTCAGGTTAAAGGAGAACCCAGGTCTCGTGAACAAGACGATAATGCGAGAATGTGAGTCCTGTGTCGTGAGGCTGCGGCCTGCAGTGCGTCCGAGGAATGTCCGTAGGCTGACAGAACAGTGCCAGTGGTCAGGCTTAGCCGGCCGTCACCCCACATCTTCCTCCTCAGGGCTGACCGAAGCTTCCCGGGAGCCTGGCCGGACCGAAGCTTTCCACAGAGCAAGAAAACACCAGGAACAGAGGAGAGATGCCCCCTCTTCACAATCCACTGCCCCCCGCCCCCAAACATGGATGAAAAGAGTCAAGAACCACCTAAAGGCAACGGCAGGTTTTCCAAGATTGTCGCTTGCATCAGAAACCCCCGTTGGGGGGCGCCTGGGTGGCTCAGTGGGTTAAAGCCTCTGCCTTCGGCTCAGGTCATGATCTCATGGTCCTGAGATCGAGCCGCGCATCGGGCTCTCTGCTCAGCAGCGAGCCTGCTTCCCTTCCTCTCTCTCTCTGCCTGCCTGTCTGCCTACTTGTGATCTCTGTCTGATAAATAATATCTTTAAAAAAAAAGAAAAAAGAAAAAAGAAACCCGCGTTGGAGCAGGAGCACACAGGCAGCGTCCGCTCCCCCATCAGCCGGAACGAGGGGAGAGAAAGGAGGAAGAAGGCTCCGTGGGTCGCCCGTGTTCCTGAGAACGGGGATGCTGGACAGGATGTGTTTACTGCTCACCCTGCAAGGGAAGTAAAAGCAGGAAAGTCACCCAGAGTGGGGAGAGTCTCAGCCTCCAGGCGGAACGGCAGCAGAACTGGCCCAGGGCAAGAGTGTCGGAGATGAGAAGTCCTAGAGACTCCTCTTCCTTGGTCCCAGGCAGTGGCCACCGACTCTCCTAATGGGCAAGAGAAACCAGATGGTCGTTCTGGAGAGGGTATTTGAGTCTCCGCGGAGCAAGCTCCCGAGAGACGCGTTGTTGTGGTTGTGATGAAGTCAGCTCTGCAAATGGGATTGGCGCCCGTTGTCAGGACGGTGTCCCTGTGATTGCGGCGCGCTCCGACAGTGAGCTCTTCAGGGAAAGGATCGAAGAAGTCCTTACAAATTTCCTCAGGGCCCGGAGATGAGCGTGAGTCACAGAAGGTTCTCTGAGGGGCTCCTGGCCGCCGTGAAGAGTGCCGTTCAGACACTTGGGAACTCACCCGTGCAGCAGAGAACACCGTCTGAGCTACTGTCGGGTGAGGCAGAGGTGCGTGGGGTCTGTGGGGGCCGTACCTCCTGCCCCCCGATACTGAAACCTCTGGGAAGAACGTTGCCCTTTACACTGGTTCCAGTGACCACACCGTTGGCGGCTACACCAATGGCTTTAAGACGCGAGGGCTTGGGGAGCAGCCGCAGCCGGAAGAGCCGTAGCAGGTGGTGAGTCTTCTACTCGGGGCCGGCAAACGGCACTGTGGTCACCTTTGACATCAAGAACAACGAACAGCTCGAGGTCTTCGAACGCCATGGCCCTCGGGCTGGCAGCTGTCTTGCCACAGCTGAGGAAGATGTCCCCAGACCAGCTCCTTGTTGGGCCTCGTGCCTGGACCATGAGATGCACAAAATCAGCTCCGGCTCGGAGGCCTCTGGAGGGCCCCAGCAAACCGTTCTTTGCACGAAGGTGGTGCGTGAGACCTCGTGTGCAGTGGCTCTTGCCATACCACAGCATTCATGCTGGTGACCGCGTGTGGATCTCTGCAACTCACAATCACACAGTGACTGGGAATATCCTGGGGAAAATGATGGTGGCCGCGGACCTGGAGAAATTGGTCTGTGTCTGTGGGTTACAGTCCCACAACTGATCGCAGGTTTACGGAGGACACAAAGACATGATTATGTGTATGACCACCCATACAATATGGTTTATACCGGACGATGTGATGCCAATATTCAGGCCACGAGGCTAAATGTGACGCAGATTACCCTTGTCGGTGGCATACTCGCTTCCTGGTATGTGGCATTTGTAGATCGTTCGAAACAACAATGCTCTCTGACCACACGGACCCAAACTTTCAAACCCCGAAGTGTCACTGGAAGAAGTGTGATGCTCTTTTCACGGCTCAGAAAGGATTCAAACAGGACACACAGGACGACGGGCTAAGGATAACAGCAAAACTGATTCCTAAAGATTTTTGCCTCCCGTCTTGGAAGGTCACTAGTTGAACTAATTTCACATCAGCCCCGCACAGAGGCCTCAGTCTTCCCTTCCCCAGAGAGCCAGGGAGGAAGTGGGTGTCCAGCCAGGTGCACCCCAAGTGCAAGTCTGGGGACCTCTATGGGATGATAGGTTACACTTGAAGTTCTTACTGGAGGTTGGTCAGATTTAAATAGATTTTAGGGAATGATACTTCTCTGGGACAGCATATAGTAATTTATACTATGAGAATTCTCCTGATATTTGTTAAGAATATAGATCTTAATTGGTTAAAAATAATAATAAGTAGGGTGGACAGTTGTGGGGAGGGAAGGTAAGATTTTTTAAAAGAAAAGCAGAGCAAACAACTCCAACTGAACTTGACCTTGACCTTGGCCAGGCTCACATACAGAGCCTTGCTGTTTAGGAAACTGGCATTCGTTTATTACTCTCACTATAAAGATCAAGAGAACAGTAAAAACATTTGATGGCTATTTTTATAGTTTGGAGTTAAACATTGACTCTGGGTTGGCAAGGACCCGAGGGTAGCAGGCATCGTCCTCAGACCCAGAGGGCTGGGCTGGACCCCTCCCTGCTACCATGCAGGGTCTCAGATCTTGGGGCACATGCCTGCCTCCTAGCTATGACGCTTCATTCATGAATGAAAATGCTGGATGGGTCGATATTGATTCACACTTGGTTTGCTTCTTTGTGCCTCTAGGAATTGGTCTTTGAAGGAAGTGAGTTGTTTTGCTGCAAATGTTTCATTTCGGGGCCCGGCACTAGATGAGATGAAAGATAGTCTCTGGGAAAAGCGAGGTCTGAGGGACACATTTTCAGCTTAGCCGCTTGCCAGCTGTGTGACCTTGGGCAACCTAGTTGCCTAGTTTCTGAGCTTCAGTGTCTTCTTCTGTAACACCGGCATAGTCATAACATCTACTTCCCAGGGGGTTGTGAGGCTGAAGTGAGACAATCCATGGAAAGTGCTCGGGATGCTGCTGGGTATGCTCCCTATAAATCCCCAATGAATGGACATCTCTGCTCGTGTGACTTGTTGTAAGAGATCCCAGGGAAGGAAATCTGGTTGTGTTCTCCTGTGGTCTGTATATCATGATTATATATCATCATTAAGAGAATATTAGGGGTGCCTGGGTGGCTCAGTCTGTAGGGTGTGTACTCTTAATCTCAGGGTCATGAGTTCAAGCCCCATGGTAGGCATGGAGCCTACTTTAAAAAGAAGTACTTAATAGAATATTTGTTATATTGGTATTTGGTTATTTTCCTCTACAAAAAGTAAAAAATGAGATCTAGTAGGAAAAGCAAGAGTGTTAGACCTGGGTTCAAATCCTGACTCTGCAGCTGACTAGCTGTGTGGCCTTGGGAAAGTTGCCTCACCTCTCTGCTCCTCCTCTGTAACCTGAGAACCATCTCTCGAGGGTTGTGGATAAATCAAAACCGTAGATGGGAGTTCCCGGGGGTAGGGGCTAGGGCCTGCTTAGCACATGGTGGGGGCTGAATCGTGCTAGCTGCCCCGCGTTCCTGTGTTTGATAGCTGTTGCCAGCAAACTTACCAGGCTGTGGTAGCCCAGAGGCCCTGGCCCTCCTCTGTCCACACCCACAAAGACTTGGCACATGGTAGGAACAGATGTGGATCTCGATACAGACTCGTCTGCCCGCCACCTGGCTCTCAGCTTCCTTGTCTCGTGCCCCTGATCCCTGGGGGATGGGTTCTCACCCTCTCTCCACTCCCCTCCCTGGGTCTGCTCACAGCCTTGGTGTCCTCATACCCATAGCTCCACACGTCCTCACTCACTCCTGTCATTCCTCTCGGGACCCTTTAAGCTGCCCTCCCACTGGGGCTGCTTCCAGCACCAGCATTTCCACTTTCCAGATCCCAGGAGATCTGGCTTCTGTGGTACAGTGTCAACACACTTTCTGGAAAAAGGAAGAGCGGGCCCGTGGGTCCTCATTGGAGGACAGCTTGCGATTTTGAATTTTTCACTTCCCCTCTTTACTGGAAACAGAGCAGGATCCTCAGCAGTTAATAATTGTTTTTTATCCAAATGTGTGTCCTTGTTTTATGCAGGTCTAGCTGGAATCGGTCTGGACCAGTAACCCTGAGTTCTGGCCAAGGAGGAAATAAACAGTTTAATGTAAAAAAGAAGTCATCAATATGTTCCATGACCTTTAACTCAAGCTAATGGAACAAACTCTGTAGGGATTCCCTTTTCATTTTCAGATCAAACAGAAGACAATAAAAGCCAGCTTCTTCGTGCCTTGAAATAAGAATAACACTGAATTTTAACTGGACTTCATGTTCAAAGGGCTACATTTTGTTACATAATTAATTCAAAAACCTCTTTGATATCCAGAGCAATTATGGAAAATTAAGAATGAATTTAAGTGTTTTCTTGTATGGCTTTGCAGTCTGTGTGTGTGTGTGTGTGTGTGTGTGTGTGTGTGTATGCAGGCGCATGTGTGTGAGACAGAGAGAGGGAGGGAAGGACAGAGCCCAGCACGTTCTTTGCTTCTGAGTTTTGGTTTTCTCTCCTATAAAATAAAAACAATGCTGTACCCCTCAAGCTTGCACAAGGAGAAATCATTGATGTGAAATCATGTATATGATTTACACAAAGTGTCCCATAATTCCCTAGTCTGATACAACTCAAGGAAGAGGAACTAACTAACATTTCCCAGACACCACGTATGTGCCAGGAAGATCAAAGATGAGCAGGGGCTTTAAAGGGATTTCTGGGCCACACTTACCTTGCATTCACCACAGCTCTCTTTCAGTCAGGGACCAAGATCTGGGGTTGAGGCTGCCTTTATCTCAGCCACATGCCGAGCCTTGTGGGTCTAGCCTGGGAACTCCCCTCTATACATTGATTATCATGCAAAAATGTGAAATGGATCTCAAGGAAATGACTTGTGCCCCAACGTTTCTTTGTTTGATTTTTAAGCAAAAAACATGTGTAGGTGGGGACCACCTGAAAATTAAAAGAGTTTTTTTTTTTTTTTTAAGATTTTATTTATTTGAGAGAGAGAGAGAGGGAGAGCGGGGGAGGAAGGGGCAGGGGGAGAAGCAGACTCCCCGCTGAGCAGGGAGCCTGGCATGAGATTCGATCCCAGGACCCCAGGATCATGACTCGAGCTGAAGGCAGATGCTTAACCGACTGAGCCACCCAGGCACCCCGGGGACCACCTGAATTTAGACGTTTGATTGTTCCCTCCTCTCTGATTTCTGAGTGTCCCAAGCAAGGGCACAACCCCAGGGGCGGTGCTCCTGGCATCTGGTGGGTGGGGCCAGGGACGCTGCTAACCCCCCTCCAGTGCTCAGGATGGCCCCACGACAGAATTATCTGGCCCAAAATGCCAATAGTGCTAAGGGCTGAGCAACTCTGGTCTATATAGACATTTGGATATAAGTTTGGGTATAAATTAAATTTTGGCAAAACTGGATAATTTTTATAACCTGACCTTTCACATAGTAATACCATGTCCATCTTTCCATGTCCATAAAAATTCAAAATTTCCAGGGGTGACTGGGTGGCTCAGTCGGTTAAGTGCCCAACTCTTGATTTCAACTCAGGTCATAATCTCAGGGTTGTAAGATCGAGCCCCACATCAGGTTCTGCACTGGGCATAGAGCCTGCATAAGATTCTCTCCCTCTCCCTCTGCCCCTCTCCACTTGTGCCCTCTCTCTCTCAAAAAATAAAAAAATAAAAATTTCCATGAAATGGACTGTGTCATATTGTGTTTAGCTGCTCTCCATTGTTGGAAAGTTAGGTTGTTTTCTTGTAGAAAGATAGTATTAGTACAAATATTTGTAACCTGCATTTTTTGTATACTGTCCCATTATTTTCTTAGGATGAATCCTGAAATGAGATTGCTTAGTAGAAAGGAACAGGAAAGCATCATTAGCTGCTACTCACACCAGCAGAACAGGAGCACACCTGTTTGCCTGCAGCCCCACTAGCACTGCGCTTTCCCATCTGGTGGAGTCTGCCGTGTTTTTGTGGCACCCGGGTCTGGCCAAACTCCGTATTCAGGGGTGGCCTGGCTAGGATGGGGTGGAGGTCCTGGCCCTGTATCTGTTGGGGACACTGGGCACCTGTTAGGGCAGAATTCTCATTATACGCATTGTTACCAGGGATTCTCATCATCTTTGTTTACTGCAGGCTCCAGACACATCAGTCAGGCCGCGGCCAAAGTTGACGTCGAATTTGATTATGATGGGCCCCTGATGAAGACCGAAGTCCCAGGGCCTCGCTCTCGGGTGAGCTGAGCACACTTGAGTGCTGTTCTTAGGAACGGAATGAAAGGCGTCCACGAGGCAAGAACACAGTGACGCTTGGAGACCTGTGTTCTTAGCTGCTTTCAGAGAGCTTACCGCTAGATCCGGGACACTAAACTAGCCCATCCTGCCGTTACAAGTGGAGGAGGCCTTCTCAGAGGAGATGTGTCCGTTGTCTGTTGTCACAGTAATGCTGTGTAACAATCACAGGACCCCCGTAGCAGACAGATGGCTTATGCATCTGGGGTTAACAGGGAGTTAGCTAGGCAGCTCTGTGGAGCCCATCTACATGCCTGAGGGATGACTGGCCACTGGTTGATCTAGGCTGAGCTTGTCTTAGTCACCGCAGTGACTCGGCTCTGCTCCATGTGTCTCTCTCATCCTCCAGCAAGCGGGGCTGGGCTCGTCCTCATGGCAATGGCAGAGGAGAGCGCGTAATGGGTCTCTTTAAGATCTAGGCTCCACGGTGGTCTACTACCTGATTCTCTTGGCCAAAGGAGGTCAGATGGCTTGCTTTGAGTCCAGAGTGAAGGTCTGGGGCAGAGCATCCAGCCGAGGTGGAAGAACATGGCAATGCTCGATGGCACAGGGCAGGGACAGCAAAGGCCCTTGATCTTGACCTTGAAGGATAAAAAGGAAGAGTTCACCAGAGGAGTGTGTTATTCTGTTGTAGACAAGGGGAATGGAGCGTGGAGAGGTGTGCAGGGAGACAGGACGTGGCCTGTGAGACACACTGCGTTGCTCCAAATCCCTGGGGTAGATGTTACTGTGTGAGACGGAAGAGGCACAAGATGAGTCTGATGAGGGAGGGTTGCGCCTCTCCTCAAAGATGCTACACAACCTGCATAGTACACATTCCAGGGGGTGGGGTGGAGTTTCATTTCACAGTGGCGAAATACCTGGGATGATTTTTTTATATGCTTGTGATTAATATTAGTTTCTATTGTTATGTGGAAGTAAATAATTTCATGACACTACTTGCTTGGTTGATTCTACGTTGGATTATTTTTAGACATTAAATCTGTGTAGTAGTAAAGCAATTAGTTCCCAATTCACAATTTATAATTCCCAGTTTCTATATAGACTTGGACAAGTGGTTTTTGGAGTGTTCCCATTATAATGACACATGGTTCTTTGATCTGCAAGTTTATGTTTTCAGTTGGTTTTATTTTTTCGAACAGGGTGTTAAAGCCTCTTTTTCCCTAGTGGAAAGGGAACCAGGGTGCCTGTGTGCCTCAGTCCCTTGAGCATTCGACTCTTGAGCTCGGCTCAGGACTTGATCTCAAGGTCACTGGCTGTGGACCCTACTTTAAAGAAAAGGAATCTATGCTTTTACAAGCACTATTACATAAACACCTTTAGCTTAAACATTTTTGTGAAATATTTTATTGTACTTTTACCCTTCCAAGTTTCTAAATCTCTGTTGCACTGGTAATGTAACTGGCAGGAATGGTTTCTGCCAACTATTTATATGAAGCAATTTTTAAATAATTATAATATTGCTAACTAATTAACTATGAAGTTATTGGCGTAAGGGTGAGGGGAAAGCCCCAAGACTTGGGAAGACATGAAAGACTTGAAACTTCTTTAGCAAGAGTGTGTCCTTGCCCTAACGCTTTGCTCTTCTTGCCTGCAGGAGTTAATGAAACAGCTGAATATAATTCAGGTAAGTGAGCATGAGCTGACATTCCCTCCACTCCTCCTCTGTTATGACTTCACTGAGGGACACAAACCTTAGGCTGTGCCAGCTCTTTAAAAAAAAAAAAAAAAGCAAATGTCTTTGTTCTAAACCTGCCCACCCCCCCCGCACCGAAATTTCCCTTATGATTTCTTTTTTTGACTCATTTATTATTTATGTGTTATTTAGTTTCCACATTTTGGGGAACTCCCCAAATTTCTTTCTGTTACTGATGTCCAATTTCATTCTTTTGTGAATGGGAAACACGCTTTGTGTGATTTCAGTCCTTTTAAATTCTACTGAGGCTTTTGTGTGGTCTGTCCTGGGAAATGTTCCGCGTGCACTTAAGGAGAGTTTGTGCTCTACCACTGTGGGGTGGAACGTTTCGTAAGTGTTTGTGGGATCTGTTGCTTCGGAGCATTGTTCAGGTCTTACTTCCTTGTTAATCTTCTACCCGGTGGTTCTGTCCACTATTGAAAGCCAACTATTAGAGCGGCAGCTCTGCTCTTATATTTTTCTTCAGTTATGCCCATTTTTGCTTTGTGTACTTTGGGGCTCTGTTATCAGGTACTTACATGTTTATAATTGTATCTTTTTAGTGGACTTCACCCCTAGAAACATTTTTGTTTGTTTTACAGTTGACTTTGCCCGATTAATATAAAGCATTTCTGTGTTCTTAGGATTGCTGCTAAGAATCATGTATCTTTTTCCATCCTTTTACCTACAACCTATTTGTATTCTTGAACTGAAAGTATGTCTCATGGAGACAGCATCTTTTTATCCAGTCTGATAGTTTCTGATTTTTTGTTTGGGTTGTTTAATGCACAGTTAATCTTATTATTGATATTCTTATATCTTCCATTTTACTCCTTGTTCTCTATATGTCTCTCATATATATATATATATATATGCGCACACACATATATATATATACACACGCACATACACATACACACACACACATATATATGTATATATATATACATTTTTTTTTTTGCTTTAAGCGAGTATCTTTTAGTGGGCCACTTTCATTTCTTTCATAATTACTACACATTTTTTAGTTTTCCTCATGGTTGCTCTAAGGCTTACCATCATCCTAACATCAGAATCTTCTTCCGATTTATTTCTGAACCTTTTGTTGTTGTGATATATAAAATACATACAGAAAAATTCATAAAATACAAATTTCAGCTTAGTAAACTGCTATAAAGCAAGCCATACATGTAAGCACCCACAGATACCCTCTGTGTGACCATAGAATGGGCAGGACATGGTTTACTTCACCAGTTCAAGTTCACCCCGAAAGATGGAGAATCTAGGAGAATGCAGTGACCCTGAATCAGTCTCTGCTTTCCCCAAGAATGCAGAGGCTGTGCACTTTTTCTGCAATTATGAGGAGAGCCGAGGCAATTACCTGGTCGATGTGGATGGCAACCGGATGCTGGACCTGTACTCCCAGATTTCCTCTGTCCCCATAGGTAAGAGCTGGGAAATCTGCCCTCATATGGGGGTACCTTCTCTCTCGTTAGTCATGGTGGTCCAGACTTTAATGCTCCTTCCAGTACCCACATCCCTGTGTGCTGCCAGACACTTCCCTTAAGGGCAGAGAAAAGCAGCAAGTCATTAGTAGGGGTTCTGTTATAGGAACTTTATGTATCTTTTCTTCTCTCATCGACTCTTCCTTGAAACCCCACAGGGTGAGTAGGTATGAACACCCCCATTTTGTAGATAGATAAGCAAAGCTCAGAGAGGTGACGTGGCTTGCAGAGGAAGCATGGCCAAAACGTGGACCCAGGTCTGTGGGACCCTAGCCTTTAATGTCAGCTGCCTTAGGGTAGGTCTCGTAGAAGAGTCTGAGGCAGGGGTTCTGTGCAAGTTGCTTTTCACGGGCACACTCTTGGGAGACAGGGGAGACAAGGAAAGGCTAAGAAGGATGAGGTCTCAGCCAGAGACTAGCCATAGCCTGATCCCACAGGGGGCTCTGGGGTATGGCTTGCACCCCAGAGTGGGTCTCAGACAGCATCAAGGAGGCTGGCCTTTTTGGACCCCAGTGCCAGTTAGTCATTGCCTCTCAGTTGCCATCAGGAAGGACATGGCTCATCTCTTGGGCAAAGGACCAAGGGCAGTTTTCTAGAGAAAGAGATGACTGGAGCTGTGACCGGCCCCCCACAGGCAGCTGGGAGAGGGGTGGCCTGCCCAGTCAAGGTGAGCAGTGGGGTCACCAGTAGCATGTGCCTCACCACGCTTACCTCCGGGACATGCAGAGCGTGGCTCACTGCTGGAGGAGGTTGTGGAGGACAGTGGGATGGGTAGGGCTGACTCAGACATGCGGTCACTGCTGCATTCAGTGGTCTGTGGGCTGAGCATCTCATCTAGTGAAGCCTGTCCCTTCGTGCACGATGCCAGTCCCTATTTATTTCCCATTAAGATGCAATTAGACAGTAAGGTGACTCATTCCTTTTGGGAAGCCCGTCATTCAGACACACTGGCCTCTGAAGACATTTCGGGTTCTTTGATTTACACAACGCCGTCCACATTCCGGGTTGGAGTGAAAGGGCCAGGTCTGGAGTTCTTAGGGTCAGATCCTACCTCTACCGTGTAACTACCAGAGGCCGCAGGCCCTTCTCTTCCCAGCTAACTCCCTGTCCTCCCGCCCCCAGAGTCCCCAGGCCTCCCTCAGTTCTCATCCCCAGGCAGCCAACAAATATGTAGGGGTGTGGGGCATCAGGCCAGCAGAAGTTGAGAAAGCACAGGGAGTCCTGACAGGTCTTCTCTGGGCACCTTTCCCCCCCTCTCTGTAGTCTTTGAGATGACTTTTTCTAACTGGTAACTGCTGAGAGTTTGCCATAGGCCTGGCATATTACACACCTTACACACTATCCCATTAGACCTCCACCACAGTCCTGTGACTGCCGGTCTTACGACGTCACCTCCAGCTTACCCATGGGGGCCGGGTTTCAAGACGTCACAGAATTTGTCCCGCATGTCCAGGGAGTCCAAGGGTTTGAAGCAAAGGCCCTCTGCCTCCTAAGCTTACTGGTGGGATGGCAGCCTCACAGACGGCTGCCCGGTCCTGCCCTGGCCTGCAGGGCAGAGTCCCACAGCGTTAAAACCCCAGGTGTGGATTTCTCCGATCAGAGGAACCAGCTTTGCTCTCGTCCGTCTCTCCCTCTGAAGTCGATGAGACAAGCCGCATCTGTGGTTTAATAAGATTTTCCTGAACTGGCTTATCTACTGAGGCAGCAAAGTCATAAACACCCAGGCAGCGTGATAAAGGACCAGAGCCAAAAGACCTCTGGCTAAAATGCAGTTGGAAAAACCCCACAGAGTGTTCTTTCCTTGAGTAACGAGCACCCTGCAGCCTTGGGCCCAACACGCCTGCAAGTTGGGTGAGAGGGCAGGGAGGCTGCTCACAGCTCTGTCCCCTTGGGCCCCCAGATCACCACCCCCAACACACACACACCAGCCCACCCTCCTCCAAGCGGGTGGTGAAACCACAAGGCTCTTCAGGTCCGTTCACTCTGATGCTGCAGAGGAGAACGTCTCCCCAGGGTGGCACCAGGGGCTCACCACCCCTCTGAACTTGCTAGCCTCCCGCGGAGCCCAGCGGGCCCCAGGCCCTGAGCCTTGGGCAGACCTCTCCCCACAGTGGTGCTAGTCTCCCTTCCAAGTGAGTGCATTTAAGGGCTCCTGGCTGGCTCAGCCTGTGGAGCATGGGACCCTCGATCTCAGGGTTGAAGGTTCAAGCCCCACGTTGGGTGTAGAGATTACTTAAAAAAAAAATAAAATCTTAAAAAATTAAAAAAAAAAGTGCATTTAAACTAAAAATGAATTGTCTTAACAAAAATAGGTACAAGGTATGCATGGTAAAAATTCCGATAGTTGGAGACCAGGAATTTCCTTCCAGGGTCTGTTTCCTGTGCCAAGATCCACTGCCTGGTCTCTCTCTCCTGAGACAGTGCTGGGCTCCCGCCTATGTCGCTGGATCTCCATGTCATTCATTCGTTCAACTACTCTCTACTGAGGGCAGCACTTGGCGACTGCCTCGGAGGGGCTTCCTATCTGGTCTTCTGACCTCTGAGGCTCCCACAGACTTGGCCTTCCTGTGGGAGTCATTGCCAGGATTGGGAACGATGAACAGAAACCGGAAGTACAGGCCTTGAACCCGGGACACTCGGGCTCTATGATAAAAGACCCCCCTGCCTGAGCATCCGCTGTGCACGGCGGGCTTTCTGTTCGTTATGGCCCCTGATGGATGTCGGGAGACACCGGAGCGTCACAGTTAAGATGCGCGTGCGTTGCTCATTGTACGCGTGTGTAGGGCAAATTCATAGAAGACCAGTTGCTGAGTCTAGGGGTATCCTAGGCCCTATCCTGCAACCTCAGGCTCAGCTTGGATGGTCGATGCAGTGAAACTCTGGGACGCAGCCTGCATGAAGGAGTAGGGGGCGTGGGTCATGAGGTACAGGCCTCACCATTCGCTTGCTCAGTCCCTGCGCAAATGTGTGTTGTGACTGGACCCCAGTGGCCCTGGGGAGGAAGGTGAGCACCGCATCTGCAGTTTGTCACACTGGCCTGGGGGACCACTCCCAGCCCTGGTCCTGAATTGGGCCTTAACCTTGCATTCATTGTCCCATCTGTGTGACTAGCCCCGTAGGGCTCAGACCCGAGCCTCAGGATCAGCTAGAGAATTTGGAAAGATCTCTGGCAGCAGCCCAAGTGATCCTGAGCCCAGAGATCTGGGTGGGCCCCAGGAATGGATCTTGTCTGCCAGGGACAACAAGGCCCTTTGTGAAGGGAGTGGCAGGTTGGAAAGGAAGTGGGGGCGGCTGTGGGCAGGGGGGACTCTGGCCACCATGCAGGCCTCTAACCAGGACTCTAACTGTGCCCTCTCTCCCCAGGCTACAGCCACCCTGCTCTCCTGAAGCTGATCCAACAACCTCAAAACGCGGTGAGTCCCCGGTTATGCAGTGTCATGGTGATCTTGAGTGTCATTGGGCAGCCTTCCTTTGGAAACAGCCCATTCATTCATTCATTCATTCCACAAATATTTGTTGAGCACATACTGTACGCTAGGCACCTGGAATGCCTTGGTGAGCGAAACCACAGAGCCCCGCTCCCACATAAGCGTTGGACTGCGTCCCTATTAAGTGCCACAGAACGAGGCAAACAGTACTGTGTCGGCACGAAACAATGATGCTGGCAATAGTGGTTGACATTTCTCAAGTGTGAAATGTGGGCCAAACACTGCGTTCAGCACTTCACAGCTGCAGTGTGGACGAGTCTATGAGGTAGAGCCCGCTGTCATCCCCATCCTACAGATGAGGACACTGAGGCACAGAGAGGTTAAGTATTTGTCCAAGGTTGCATAGCTGGAGGAGGTGCTGGGAAAAAAAATCCACAGGCCCTGGGCTTTTCAGGGATTGAGGGGCCGTGGGTCAGGGAAGTCTTCCAGGGAAGTGACTGAAGGAGAAGCAGTGCCTCCAGGGCCCCCGAGGGGGAAGGGGGTGGGAGGGAGAGCAGCTATAAGGACAAGGAGTGAAAGAGGACAGGCGGCCAGAGCCCAGCCGCAGGGACCTGACAGCATGCAGACTTAGGAACCACGCAGGCCGGATGTCAGTCTCAGCACCGGTGCCGGCTGGAGAGGTGCTTCTCTGCCGGGAGGCTGTCCTGGGCACCGTAGGACATTCAGAGACACTGCTGGCCTCCCCACTCCATGCCAGGAGCATCCCTGTCTTCAGTTGTGAGAACCAAACGTGCCCACAGACACTGCCGCCTGGGCTCCGGTGGGTAGAGGCGCCCCAGATTACTTTCCTAATTGTTCCTGCCGTGGTGCGATGAGAATGCCACCACGTTGCCTATTGCTGCTGCGGCCAATTACCACCAGCTTCAAGGCTGACAACAACACCTGTGTATAGTGGCACAGACTTCGTGGGCCTGGGATCTGGTGGGCTCAGCTGAGCCCTCTGTGCAGGGCCTCGAAAAGCAGACATCAGCTCTTAGCTGGAGGTTGGGGGGCAGGATCTGCTTTTACGCTCCTTCAGGTTGTTGGTACCTCATTCTTGTGGTTTCCGTGCGGTCCTTCCGTCCTCAACCCAGCCATGGCCGGGCCAGTTCTCTCTGCTTGCCTTCTGTTTCTGCTCTTAACAAAGGGCTCACGTGGTTGCAGTCAGCCTGCCCAGAAAATCCAGAATGATCTCCCTATCTAAGCAGATTCAGAACCTTAATCGTACCTGCAAAATCCCTTTTGTGCATGATGCCTTCCCGCTGCGGGATGGGAGGAGGGTGTGGTATCGTCTTGGAGGCTAAGGTAGCACCTACGATACCCCTGCCCTATGCTCCCCTGTACTGTGCAAACGTCTGTGCTTTCCTCGTGCCCGGGGGAGGAGGTTTCCCACCCCTGCTGAGTACACGTGACTTGCACCTGGCCCCCGCAGCATGCCCCCGGCCGGGCGCTGTCCCCTCCCGTCTAACGGCACAGGTGGGCTTCTCCCACCCTGTACGGCCACGTACGTGGGGTCTTGCAGTGTGTGTCTTTATCGTGCCTGACTTGTTTCCCTCCAAGTCCGGCTGCGGGTTCGTCCTTGTGTGTAGCCACAGGTCGGCCGTGTCCAGGACTTTATCGCCTTCCCCCGTGTGCGTCCACTGCAATGAACAGGCCCGTCCTACGGCTGCTGGGCCATTGGATCGTTCCCTCTGAAGAAGCCGGGGAACACTGGAGCACGCGTGCCTTGCGGCCGGCCACCGCTGGCTGGCCGTGCTGCCGGCCCGTCCCTCCCAACAGTGGCGTGCGAGTTCCGGTCGCTCCACGTCCTCACCCACACCCGGTGTCCCTGCGGGGCTTTCGTTCTGCTCAGTGACACGGGGAGTGTGACTTCCAAAGAGAGATGTAAGCCAGGCAGAGGAGGAGGGGCAGACAGGCACGTTGGGAACCGACCCCCAGGGCTTGAAGTCTTGTCTCTTTTAACCCAGCGTTGAAGGTAACAGGAAGGAAGGGCATGTCCCCCCTTAGACATGGCTCTGCGCCGCAGGCAGGGGCTCCAGGACACGTCCACCCCTGCTTGTCGCCAAGCTCCGGGGCCCCTGGAGCGGAAATGGGCGGCCCCTGAAGGTGCCTGGCAGGCCCGTTTGGGAGGCTCCATGGGGATGTTTACATTCAAAGCCTGGCTTTGTTTCGAAACGTTGTGCAGATCCCAGATGCCTCGGCAGTTGGTGCTGAAAAAAATGTGTCAACAAACATGTCACACACATTTGCGGTGTCAGCTGCCTCCGGAGGCAGAATCATCCCTGAAAACACGTGATTTCACGTGCCCTGCCCCCACCCATCTCTGCCGGGAACCCGGGAGACTTGGCCTCATCCTCCCTTCCTGCTGCGCGCTTCTTGCCTCTCACCCCTCCCCCTGTCAGGACCAGCCCCGGCCGTGCATGTCCCGGGCAGCCCCTCTCCACCGGCCCCCCCACCCCAGCAGGCCCACACTCACCTCCTCCACGCTGTGCCCTGCACTGAACTCTTTCCCGTACCCCCTGCCTCTGGGCTGCACCCCAGTTCCCCTCCTTCAGATGCAAAGCCCTTGGTGGTCTGACTCCTGCTTCTTTAGCCTTATTTCTTGACTTTCGTTCAATCATCAGTTACTGATTGAATCCCTCCTGCATGCTGGGCGCTGTTCTGGGTGCGGGTGAGGTCCCGGTCTGCGTCCGTCTGGACGTCAGTCTGTGCTGACACTGTCCTGCAGAAGTCTGGGTTCAGCCAAGGGAAAGGAGCCCCCGGCACAGTCTTAGAGAAGTGGCAACTGCCATCGGCTCAGTCAGGGTGGGGGAGCAGGGGGAACACCTGGGGCACCAGGGTAGGGGGCCACTGGCTGGCATGCTGGGTCTTCAAGTTCTTGGCTGCAGATGCACTCAGCTGGTGATTATGCTCCTTTGCCGTTCAAGGGCAGGTTCTTGGCAGGTCGTTGAAGTCCTACGAAGGAGCCAATCCACCCTTTTGTACCCTAACCACATCACCCTCAAATTCCAGTATCATGACTTCATGTGGCAGCAGAAAACAAAGCCGTGGCCCCTGGATCCGCTTTCTGGGTTCCGGTTCCAACTTCTATGGCACCAGGGCCATGGTCAGTGCACAGTCATTGCCCTGAGTAGCGGGAGCGGCCTCACGTCCGCCACACTTGGGAGCACTGAGTTGCTCAGCGCAGACACATCCCTCCGCCGTGACCCCCGGGCCTGTCTGCCTGACCGGTCATCTCGACTGAGCTGCTGCCGCATTGCACGCTCAGCGGTCTCACTGGCCCCTTGCAGGCACCAAGGGAGGAGTCCCTGTTCGGGCGGAGAAGGACTCTGAAGACCAGAGAGGTTTAGCCTGTGCCTCAGGTCGCACAGCCACTTAAACCAAAGCCCATTCTGTTCACACCGCACTTTACGGCGGCTGAGTCTGGCAGTAAGGTTCTAGAAACCTATCCTCATTTGATTCTGCTACCCCGTGTCCCAGATAATCTTCTGTTCTTAATGTCACGCTTTGTTGAACAAGAACACCACCCCCACATCCTCCCTGGTCCCAGATAGGCAGTCAAGCTGCCAGCCAGCGCGGCTGTCCCCTCCGTGAGCCGCTCCTCCGACTAAGAGCCATGGCAGCTCGCCTCAACCCTGATCTCACGATGTGCTTGATTTCTTAGGAGCCCCATGAACAGCTCAGAGCTAAAAGAAGATGCCCCTCCAGGGGCATTACAGGCCAGCCCACGTCTCTGGGTTGCGCCATGCAAACTTGTATCCTGTATTAACATTTTTGGGTGGAGTCTGCCTGCAGTGTCGGGCAAAGGATGGACGCCTGATCTGAGTCGTGCTTCTGCCCCTTCCTGTCTGTGTGATTTGCATCAGGTTGCTTGACCCCTCTGGTCCTCAGTTTCCCCAACACTACAGTGAGGAGGGTTAGCATCCCCCGCTACTTGCCCTAGACTCACCCATGTGGTCACAAAGCAGAAGAAATAACAGGAAAAAAAATAATAACAGAATCTGCCCCTATTTCTGGCAGTCCAAGCTGAATCCCGAGGCCACCAGGAGGCCTCCCTCTCCAGCGATGGCGCCATGTGGATTTGCGCTGAGATTATGGCACTGATGATGTCTGAGAGAGAGGAACCTGAGCAGTCCCCAGGCCCCGTCATTCCCCCTGCTTTTAACTAGGCGATGTGACAGCAGACTAGCTTCAGATGTGCAGACGAGGTGGAGACAGCTCTCACCTGCCTTTCACCGCGTTCTCCCAGTGCCAACACCTCCCTCCCTCCCCGCAGCACCACATCAAACGAAGAAATTAACACGGGCACGTTACGTAGTGCAGACCCCGTTCAGAGTCCTCCGCTTTCCCCAATAATGTCCCTATTTTGCTTCCAGGATCCCATCCAGGACGCCACATTGCACTTAGCCCAATCCCTTTTTAAAACCACCTTTTTAAATCCTCCTGGCACCTCCTGGCAACCTCGAGGTTTCCCCATTGTGCAGGCCCTCCCTGGACCCTTCCCGACCCCTGCCCAGGGCACTCTGGACTTCCGGGGGGAGAGGGCT
Organism: Martes martes; assembly: GCF_963455335.1. Taxonomy (NCBI): domain Eukaryota; kingdom Metazoa; phylum Chordata; class Mammalia; order Carnivora; family Mustelidae; genus Martes; species Martes martes. The sequence goes on along the minus strand of NC_137906.1, from coordinate 34,222,081 downwards.
CTAGGCTTCCTCCATCCAAGCACACAGCCTCATCCCGCATGGTCGAAACTTCTCCCATGGTCGGCGTCTTTCCAGAATTAAATGCTCTCCTTTATCCTCACTTTAAAGCAAGTCTCTGCAGACCAGCCTGTGGGGAGATTTGGGACCCTTGCCCTGGCACGTGCCTCCAACCCCGTTGCGTGGCAGCTAGTGGGCACACCTGTGTTTCGGAGCCATCAGGCGGGGAGGGGCTGGTTCTCTTAAAGAAGGCAGCCCCCTGAGTGTGGGACTGTCCCTTAGGCCAGAAGCTGTTTTAAGAGAATTTAAAAGTGCAGACACAGGACACTTTGGTGCCCAGATACTTCCCCAGCCCATGTGCAGCCTGTCCCACCCCAGCCCCTGGTAACCGCGTGCCACTGTGTATCCCCCTGATTTTGCCTTTTCCAGAATGTCCTATGGAGGGGACCATGTGGTGCGTACCTCCCTGATTCTGGGATCTCTTGCTCAACACGGTCACTTTGAGACTCTTCTATGTCCCTCCGTGTTAGGGCGCGTGTCGGTAGATGGTTCCTTCTAGGGCTGAGCGGATTCCCATGGCGTGCAGGTATCACTTGACTTTCCCTACCGCAGCCAAGGGACGTGTGGGTCCTTTCCAGGTTTTAGCAAATAAACATAAGAGCCACCGAACACATTCACGTACGCTCATGTCCTCGTGTGGATGTGCGCTTTCGTTTCACTTAGGTAACTACCTAGGAGAGGAGCTGCTGGCTGATGGCGCGTGTGTGTTTTCAGCATTGTAGGAAAGGGCCATGCTGCCTCCGAAGGTGGCTGCATCCGGGTACCTTCCCACCAGCTGTGAATGAGGGTCCTAGTGGCTCTGCACCCTTGCCCAGTACTCGCTAGCGTCCACTGTTTTTTAGCCATGATGATGGGTGGGTTTTAAAAATCATAATGATAGTTAATTATAAAATTATAAAATTGTGACTTAATTATAATTCACAGGAAGTTAGCAAAAAACAGTACGCAGTGTACCTCCTCCCGGCTTCCCCCAATGGTAGCATCTTCTAGAACTACAGTGCAATATTACAACCAGGAAATATGACGGTATCTTTTTACACCTAGAGCAATCCTAGTGGATTTCTCCAGAAGTGGGCCGTTCCCGGCACCTAGCGAACACCGATCCAAACACACCCACTGTGAGAAGCTCTCAGTTGGTCTTTGGTCGGCGGGGAGCGGGGTCAGGGCTGAGAAGTCACTGGCTGTCTCCCGCCTTTTTGCAGAGCACATTCATCAACAGACCTGCCCTTGGAATCCTTCCTCCGGAGAACTTTGTGGAGAAGCTGCGGGAGTCCTTGCTCTCGGTGAGTTCTCGGGAACTGCCCACCCCTGCTGGGACCTGCCTCTGCCTTCCAGGCCCCCTGGGGGGCAGTTCCATCTCTTTCAGGGGGTACCAGCTGCGGGAGGAAAGAATCGAGAGCCACCCCTTTGAGGATGGGGTGTGCCTACTTCAGTCCTGCTCTTCTGCTGGTTTTTTTCATGAGCAGCATTTCTGACTTTCCTTTTAAACGAAAGAAGGGATCCCTTGTATGCCTGAAAAAGGAAGCAGGGAAAATTAATAATTGTTCAGAGTTTTGCGTGTTATTCACCCCCCCCCGACATTTCAGTTTTAGTAGTTACAATTAAAGTCATTCTTTTTTTTTTTTTAAGATTTTATTTATTTATTTGACACAGAGAGAGAGAGAGATCACAAGCAGGCAGAGAGAGAGGGGGAAGCAGGCTCCCCACTGAGCAGAGAGCCCGATGCGGGGCTTGATCCCAGGACCCTAAGATCATGACCTGAGCCGAAGGCAGAGGCTTAACCTACTGAGCTACCCAGGCGCCCCAATTAAAGTCATTCTGAACCTCAGCTTCCCACTTATAATATGTGGGCATCTAAGGGGATGGCGGGTGCACTGGGCAGGATGGTCTGGGCTTTTCTTTGTGGCTTTTTCCTTCCTGCCCTCCAGCTTCCAGGCTTTCCTGTTCCCTTTCTCCCAGTCCTGCTAAGCTTGGGACGTTCCTGGATCCCTCCCAGCACCCCAGAGCCCCCAGTGCCCAGCGTGGGCCCCTATGGAGGCTCAGCACCAGCTAGGGCCAGTGGGAATCATGGAGCCAAGGCCACAACTGTTTCTTTCCCTGCAGGTGGCTCCCAAAGGCATGTCCCAGCTTATCACCATGTCCTGCGGCTCCTGCTCCAACGAAAATGCCTTTAAGACAATCTTCATGTGGTACCGGGTGAGGTTTGGGGCATGAGCATTTGCACGCGCATGCATGCACACACACGCGTGCACACACAGGCTCCCCAGTCTCCAGCCACACACTCACCCCTTGTCCATCTGTGCTTCCCACCTGGCCGGAGTACTGACCGCCAGTGCCCACGGTTAAAATCCGGAGAGGGCCTCTGCCTGGACAGGGCTTCCCAAGCATCCCACGGGGGGTCGGAGGGTGGGGTGGGAAGACCCAGCTTACCCGATGTCACTACGCCGGTTTTCCTTGGCATCACATACCCCATCTCAGCAGCTCTCCGTCGTTGCTGACAGCACAGTGACACTCCTGTGTGTTCCGCCCCTCACGCTGCTGCAAACTCAATGCAGTCTCAAGCGTTAGTGCAGAGGGGGACCAGTCAGCGTGTGTGATCAGCCGGGAGAAAGCCCTTGCTCGGGACCCGAACCGCACATGGGTCTGCGTACAGTGGGGAAGGCCCTCCTTCCCCGGAGAGTCTCTGAGATTGTCTGTTGTGTGTTGTCAGAACAAGGAGAGGGGTCAGACGGGTTTCTCCAAAGAGGAGCTGGAGACGTGCATGATTAACCAGGTGAGCCCAGCGCGCCCTTCTGCCCTGGCCCCTCCAGCTCGTGCGGCTCACAGATCCTGGCCCTCTCAGGGAGGAGGCATCCCACGCAGCTCGGCACCCGTAACAAAATCCCACACACAGACTAGGCAGTTTATACAACAGAGTATGTTCCCACAGTTCAGGAGGCTGGCGTCCAAGGTCAAGGTCGGTTCCATTCCCTGGGCTAGGCCCTCTGCATGGCCTGTGGACGGTGCCTTCTCACTGTGTCCTCACATGTCCAGGAGAGAGCAGGCACTCTGGGATCTCTTCCTCTAAGGGCACCGACCCCATCACCAGGGCCCAGCCCTTTGATCTCATCCGACCCTGATCACCTCCCAAAGGTCCTTCCTCCAAACACCATCACATTTCGGGGGCGGGGGAGTGAGGGTTTCTACATGGATATTTGGGAGGGACACAGACATCACATCCCTACCAAGGGGTTCCCAAGCATTCCCACTCCCTGGTCCATTCCTCTGGTGTCAAGACTGAGTGGCACCCTTCCTGATCGGCACGCATCAGTTTCCCAGGACAGAATTTGACTGTCTGAGGAGCCTTTAATATACTCTCCAGAATCATCCAAAATGTCAGCACAGAGGTACATACAAGGGTGTTCACCCCATTGGAGGTTATAGTCTTGATAGCCAGGAGAGATTGAGAACCAGCTATATATATGGGGAAAGGGAAATGGAACCCCAGTGGTCCACAGAGGTGCCAAGGAGGCCAGTGTCAGAGGTGAGGCGTGAGGCACAGGGAGAAACAGGGGGGTAGATCGCAAGTTCCCAGCCAGCTTCAACCAGAGCAGGCCTGCCCTCCCCCATTCAGTGACTTAGACAGAAGTGTCTGCTGCTCTTACAAAAAAACAAAAAAACAAGAGCCACTGAATTCAATGACCCCCTGCATACATCCACAAGATTCTGCAGAAACAGTCACAAAGGGTTTCTCTCGGCCTGGAGACACACATGCTGTAATTTAGTGAGAACAGTGGAAGGCAAATTGCACAGACCCTGTGCTGTCAACCATGTAAGTAAATACACAGGAGATTACTGGAAGAAATCCCGCTAATATGTTTACAGTGGGTTACCTCTGGGTGGAAAGATTGCTTTTAATTTCTTTTCATGCTTCCTTAAATGTTTCTCCCCTAACCCATCTCTGTCTCTGTGTTCACACAAACCTCCATAAACTTAAGCACTTTCTTTTTCCTTCTGGCGTCTTTAAAAACAGTGGGTCGTACCTCCCCCCCTTCTCACCTGACCCCCATGGACATCCTGCTCTGTCACATTTGTAGGTCCCGTTGCTCATGTTTAGTGGCGGCATCGGGGACAATCAAGGAAAGTGACAGGAAGGGTAGTCCAGAATTTGGGGGATGGGGAAGGAGGGTTGGTGCTCTTCGCCGGGGCTGTCAGGGACCCCGAGGAGATCAGCTAGCCCGAGAAAATGGGATGTGAGCCTCCCAGCAACTCTGGGTCCCTAGCAGTCTGCCTGAAGTAGCTGGAAATGCGTCTGGCCTGCTTGGAAACGAGGCCGCTGTGCCATCCGTGGGGGACTTCCTGCAACCCTCCTGAGCGCGGGGCAGCCTCCTCCTAGGAAGAGGCTGCCACTCTGGCCCCAGCCCGCAGACCCCTTCCCAAGGCCCAGAGACTTGCAGTGAGATGCCCCGCCCAGCCTTGTGTCCCGGGAGATACCTGGCCCACCAGAGCAGCGGAAGCCAGAGCAGTCAGGTCACAGTTCGAGCTCAAAACTCAAAAGCCCAGCAGCCTAAGGCAGGTGTTGGGCCCTGGGGCAACCTGTCCGCCCAGCCTTTAGGCCTTAGTCACCTGCTGTGGCCACGGGAGGAAAATGGGCCCAGATGATGCAGAGCTTGTAAGAAGCCAGAAGTTTAGATAGTTACGTGAAATCTCTTGATGGAAAACATTTTTACTTGAACATCTGTGGGCCGGGTGTAGACCTTAGGACTCAGTCTTCGCTTGGTCCTGAGAGCGGACTCGGGTTCTTCTGATAGACATGTGTGTTCTTCTGGGTGTGTGGGGTCAACAGTACGATCCCCCAGCCCTAAGACTGTGACTGACCGCCACTGTTTTCTGGTCCTAGGCCCCCGGCTGCCCCGAGTACAGCATCCTCTCCTTCATGGGCGCATTCCACGGGAGGACCATGGGTAAGGAGGGCCTGGTGTGAGCCCCTGGTGGCAGTTAGACTACGATTAACAGCAGCAACCACAGTGACAGTCGCCTTAGATCCCACCTTGGCCGTTTTCACGTAGTATCTCACTAACTCCACACTGTTCGCTGCAGAGCGGGGGCTGTTAGTCCCACTTTGCAGATGTGGAGATCAGGGCTTGGCAAGGAAGGAACATGCCAGGACCAGCCAGTGGCACAGCCAGGATTCACACCCTGACTCCGTGCCTTCAAAGCCTGTGCTGAGTCTGCAGTGAATCAGGAAGGAAAGCGTGCGTACACACAGGCCCGCGCGTGCACACACACAGGTTCTGCTTCAGCATCAGGGTATCACAGGAACTCCAGGCAGCAGGTTTCCCTGGGGGTTGGAAGACATGGCCTGAATTGCCCATGATCTGCTTTTCAAAGACTGTTCCTCCTACTTCCCCAAGCCCAACTGCCTTGTGTTTTGCTGGCCTAGGATGCTTAGCCACCACGCACTCCAAAGCTATTCACAAGATCGACATCCCTTCCTTCGACTGGCCCATTGCACCGTTCCCACGGCTGAAATACCCTTTGGAAGATTTTGTGAAAGAGAACCAGCAGGAAGAAGCGCGCTGTCTCGAAGAGGTAACGCTGCCCCGTCTCCTTCCCCTTGGGGAGGGGCACACAGAGGTTGTCTGGGACCTGCGTGGCGGTCCCTGGGAGGGACGTGGGGACAAAGAGGCCTTGTGACCCGCGTGTTCCGCACCAGGAAAAAGAACGGGACACCTTGATTTTGCCTCCTGGCATCCATCACCCTGTTTCTGGTACTGATTCTGGTATCGTTTAAGTTTCTTTGGGGGTAAGCTTCGCTGACTCCGAAACAAGAGAGGCTTTCTGAGAATACGGGGCAGCCCACGGAAAAAGTGGACGCCTAGGACCCTGTCGTCTACCGCTTTTCAGCTCGCTCCCAAGTCCTAGCGCTGCTCTGGGGTTGCAGCAAGGGGCAGGGGAGGGACTGAGGACGGACAGCCCTGATGCCGCACCTCTGCCGTAACCAGCAGCCCTCCTTCGATCTGTTCTGCGTATTAGGTTCCGTGTTAGACCCTGGAAGGAGTCTTTGCTGGGGAAAAGACACTGGAAAGTCTCCATGCTTGGAATCTGAGCTCAAATGAGACTGGTTTGAGGCTGCTTTGCCCCTTAGACATGTCATCCTTTTCGATCAGTTAATTATTAACACGGACTGCGTGTGAAGCAAGGTGCTAGGTACTGAGTACTTCGTGGTAAAGAAAAGAGACGGGAATGGAGTCTCGTACAGCCCCATGCAACAGAAATATTTAGCTACATAGGTAATGGGAGTTTTTCTAGAAATCACCGTTTTGTATCTGAGATTCTGCACAGAAAGGACTCTCCTACCAGTATCACGCTAACGATACAGTGGCCATAGATTCGTACTTGTGGCGGGGACAGCAACTCCTTCCCATATGCCGGGGCCTGTGCTGGGTGGTCTCATTCAGTCCGTCTGTGGCCCGAGTCCTTAGTTTCTCCCCCGCAGGTGCTAGCACCAGGCCCAAGTAGGGCGCATCCCCGCCCACACGAGCGGCTCTGAATGGCTGCCGCCATCTTCATCAGAAGTGCACATGAACGCGTGTCTGGCATCACTTCCGGGGGGAGGGGGAGACCACCTGCCCATCCTAGTAGGTTGCCCTACTAGGCAACCATTGTTGCTTGCCCCCGGGAATGCAGGTAGAAGATCTGATTGTGAAGTACCGGAAAAAGAAGAAGACGGTGGCCGGGATCATCGTGGAGCCCATCCAGTCAGAGGGCGGAGACAACCACGCGTCTGACGACTTCTTCCGGAAGCTGAGAGACATCTCCAGGAAGGTCGGTGCATGGGGTGGGGGCTGGTCGGGGCCATGGGCCCTCTCTAGCTGGTTTTCCAGAGCAGAGGGTTAGCTCTGGAGGCGTCGTGCATGTCCAGATGGTCAGAGGCTGCCTGGCGGCCTCGCAGGTAGGGGCATTGGAGGCAGGGGCTAAAATCTCACTGCAGAACCAGGCTTCACCGTGCCACGTTAGTCAGGGACTTGCCCAATCCAGGGATGCCTGGGAAGGCCTCAGCCTCCTGTTCTCTCTACAGACCCCACCTCATCTCTCAGCCCAGTGTGATCCACACTCCACAGACGCAAAGCGAGCAGACTCTAGACTAATATCCTGTGTTTACTTTAATACCTTGTGCACGTGCAACTGGCACCTCCAGCCAGTAAGACAGGAGCTGCTCTAAACACGTACGCAGTAACCGGCGGTCGGGCTGGTGAGTGGAACTAGCAAACGGGACAGCTGGAGCCTGGGAGGCAGGCCTGGGCCTCTCTGCCGGGACCGCCAGCCCGTGGAGGAAGTCCACTGACTCACTTGGGGCCTGAAGCTGAACCCAGTGTCGCTGGGCGTGGGTTTAGGGCGTACTCGATGTTACGGTCCTATTCTAGCTCAGCAGTCTGAGGACAGGTTCAGGTCCAGCTCCGATGCACCTGCTTGGCCCAGGAGCAGGGGCCTGGTTCACAGACCAGAAAGCGGTGCATCTCTGGCTGGATGCCGGTCGACGTGGTGGGTGTTGATTTGCTCCTCCTCTCCCATCTCCGCCAGCACGGCTGTGCCTTCTTGGTGGACGAGGTCCAGACGGGAGGGGGCTGCACAGGCAAGTTCTGGGCCCACGAGCACTGGGGCTTGGCCGACCCTGCAGACGTGATGACCTTCAGCAAGAAGATGATGACTGGGGGCTTCTTCCACAAGGAGGAGTTCAGGCCCAATGCTGTGAGTAGCCACCCACCCTGGCTCCCCACCACTCCTTTCTCCAAACCAGGAGCTGAGTGGACACCTACCAGGTCACACAGGGCCCCTGACACCCACTTCTTACCAGTGTAATTAACCAGCGGTTATGATCACCCAGCTCTGTGCAGGGCAACTTCCTCAATTCCCACTGTCAGTCTCCTGATATCCGTGTGCCCATAGGATAATGTTGTTAATAGCTGCTGCTTTGAACTGAGCATGTGCTCTGTGCCTGGCCCCATTTTAAGTACTTCTCATGTCCTTTTAATCCTTAAAACAATCTAACCAAGTAGGTATCATTTTTCTCTCATATTTTGCCAATGAAAACTCAGGCATGGAGAGGTTAATTAAGCTGTCCAAGGTCACACAGCCTGTTAAGTGACAAAGCCAGGATTCAAACAAGGAGCCCGTGCTCTAAACCAGTACACTGTACTGCCAGATATACATAGGGGTTCTCATACACACACACACACACACACACACACACACACACACACACACAGTCATCAGGGGCCCGGGATCTTTTTTTCCACTATTCCTGCATGGGCTCTCCACCCTCAAGATTGCCTTATGATCCAAAATCACTGCTGGAGCTCCAGCCATCACGTATCAGTTCTAGGCAGTAGGAAGGAAAAAGGAGGAAAGGACATAGCGGCCCCCTTCTTAATAAAGCAGCCTTCCCAGAAATCCCACAACATTTCTGTTTCTAACACTTTGACTAAGATCTGGTCACATGTCCACTCCTGTCTCTAAGGGAGGCTAGGAAGTGTGTTTTAGTTAGTTGCACTAACGCCTGAATAATTCATGGAGGAATAAATCAGCGGTCATTGTAAGTCAGACTGCCACCAATCTACTCCTGACTCCCCACCGGTATTTTCCAGGACAAATCACTTAACCTTTCAGAACCTTGGCTCCTTGTCTAGAAAATGAGGATTGTAAGTAGTTAAGGGCCAACTGTCGTGGTTGCCCCAGGACTGAGGGATTGTCTAGGGCATGGACCGACTTGGTCTCCCTAACAGTAGCAGCTGTTTCAGTGAGATGACATGCGTTACCCTCCCGGGCTTTGGTAGATGCTCGTTGGTCTAGTTTTTCTCCTCCCAAGATGGACACGTGTCTGAGGGAAGTGGGGCCCCTCCAGGGTGTGTCTGTGTATGAACCCTTCCAACGCCCTGGGCCTCGTTCCAGCCATACCGGATCTTCAATACCTGGCTGGGGGACCCGTCCAAGAACCTGCTGCTGGCCGAGGTCATCAACATCATCAAGCGGGAGGACCTGCTGAACAATGCAGCGCATGCTGGGAAGGCCCTGCTGACGGGGCTGCTGGACCTCCAGGTACCCCTCGCGCTCCCCCATCCGTGGCTCCCCACCCTCCGGGGCACCATCCAAGCTCTCTGTTTCTGTTGGGCCCGTCCCTCCCCCACTCCCCGTCCCTGGCTCTCTTAAGTTCAGGCATCCGTCCTCTGGGAAGCCTTGCAAACACACCCCACTCACACTCCCTGCCGACACGTCACCTCGTCCCTTGTTGCTGCTGTCCTCTCACACGTACCACTCCACAGTAGCACTGTCTAACGGGACGAGCCACAGAAGTGATTTTAAACGTTCTCGTAAGCAGACTGACAGTAAAAAGGAAGGAGGCAAAGTTAGCAATAATGTGTCTTACTTAATCCATCACGTCCGTACGATGGTTTCAGCCTACTGTCAATACAGAAGACAGTCACTGTGGGATGTTGTATTCGCTAAGGCTTGGAAACCCGGCCCAGACCTTCCGCGGACAGCGTGGCTCCGCCTGCACTTGCCACATCTCAGGCCACGCGTGGCTGCCACGTGGGCCGACACGGCTCTCGGTTATCATTGCTTGCCTTTTTCTGTCATGCTTCCTGCCTGACACCCTCCCCTCACTTAGTGCGCGCGCGTGCACGGGACTCTCCCAGATGGGGCGGGGACAGTGGGAGCACAGCCCGCTCAGGAGCTGGAGGTCCGCTGACCCTCCCCGGTTGACAGTCACAAAGAGCCCTTCCGCTGGGAGCTGGAGTGTCCAGTTGCCTGTGACCCGAGCAGAACCACCAAGGGGAGATGGCAGCGGAGGGGGGGGGGTCGGTCAGTAGCGGTAACAGCCTGCGTGATTGAGCACCTGCTGCGTGCCCGGCCTGGAACAGGGGCTCGGGGACACCCGCGGGGTAAAGTCCAGCAGCGGTGAGTGTAGCCACCATTACTACCCCAGTTTTACAGGTGAGGGAACTGAGGCATGGAGGGGCTGTTGGCTTGTCCAAAGTGAGACAGCTTCCATATGACGCCCGTGGGGCTGGAACCTGATTCTGGTGGACTTCGAAGTCCATGTTCTAGGGGCGCCCAGGTGGCCCAGACGCTCAAGGGGTAAAGTGTGGCTGTTAGAGCAGCTGAGACCCTCCGGCCAGTCAGCAGGTGCCTGAACAAGCAGAGGAAGTGCTGCAGGGACTTCCGAGCCTCAGTTTCCCCACCTGTGGAGACCCACTGGGCCCTCCTCCGCTGGTGGACCATGCATGTAAGTGCCTGGTGCCCATACGGGCCCTTATTAACACCAGAACATGGCTTTATCTCCACTTTCCACCAAGGAGATGACACTCGCCCCTCGGCTCTGCACCGCTGCCCTGAGATTATGTTTTTTATAACATTTATTTATTTATTTATTTGACAGGGAGAAAGAGAGCATGAATGCATACATGCAGGGGGGCGGGGCAGAGGGTTAGGGAGAATCAGTCCCACGACTATAGCATCATGACCTGAGCTCAAACCAAGAGTCGGATGCTTAACTGACAGAGCCACCAGGTGCCCCTGCCCTGAGATAATTTGCGGTCGCACATGCCCTGTTGATTGTCCTTCCCCACAATGCAGTGGGGAAGAACCAAGGTCTTCCGTGCCCAGTGACTACAGTAGCTTCCTCGGGCTGCTGGAACAAATGGCCACAAGCTGGGTGGTTTAAAACAAGAACTGGTTCTCTTAGCCGTTCTGGAGACCAGAAGCTTGAAACCTGTAACACAGCAGCACATGTAGTGATCCTTTCCAGAGGCGCAGAGGGGGAATCCACCCCACACCTCTCCCGGCAATCCCGGGTGTCCTCTGGCTTGTGGGTGTGCATTCCAGCCTCTGCCTCCGTTCTTCCCGTCTCTGCTGTTGCCCACGTCTCTGTCCAGATCTCCCTCCTGTAAGGAGGCTGATCCCTAGAGTTAGGGCCCCCCTAATCCAGTGTGATTTCCCTTAGCTAACTGCATTGGCAAAGACTCTACTTCAAAGTAAGGTCCCATTCACAGGTTCCAGGTGGATGTGACATTGGGGAGGGGAGCACCGTTCAACCCTGCACCCAGTCTCAGAGCCTGGAATGTGATGAGCTTCCTCGCCTACCAGAATCACACCTTTCTGGAAGTTCTGATAAGGATGGCTGACGTCCTCTGAGCACCTGCCAAGTGCCAATCTTGGGTCACTAAATTCCCACCACGGCTTGTGGGGGACAAGAGCATTTACATCCTTCAGCTTATAGAAGAGGAAACTGAGGCACGGGCCACTTACAGGGTGCTTCAGGAGAGAGAGGCAGAGCAGGTTTCGGACTCGGGACTGGATGTGTACAGAGCCAGAGCCCATAACCCCGCAGCCATCCCGCTGGAGCTGTAGAGACCCGAAGGCCAAACCTTGGGGGAATGTGAGGAGCCGCAGTGACAGCCCGGCTGCTGCCCGGGTGATGGGCTTTGACGTGGCCTCCCCCCATCATTGCAGGCCCGGTACCCCCAGTTCATCAGCAGAGTGAGAGGACGAGGCACCTTTTGCTCCTTTGACACTCCCGATGAAACCATACGGAATAAACTCATTTTAATGGCCAGAAACAAAGGTAAGTGGGCAGGACTGGAAGCTGAGCTGCATCAGGGATCCAGGTTGCCTGGGGAGGGTGCACTGTGGGGCACAGGGTGGCAGAGGGTTCGAGGGGCTGAAAACGGTCCGAGTGCTCTTTCGGAAAAGAAGGGACGGTGGCCAGTGGGATTTCCTTATTCATTCACTCGATAGACATTCACTGAGAAGGTGAGTTACACAACAAAGGAGACAATTGAGATGATGAAGGAGCTAGACCATCGGGGCCCTTCCTTCAAGGAGCTCGAGGTCTAGCATGCAGGGAACACGTGAGATGGCTTTTTGTAAACCATCGGTTGCAGTTCTGCATCCTAGGAAGAAGGAAAAGGGGCTAAGGATGGAACAGGGGTGGGGGGAAGCGTCAGACCAGGAAATCAGGGCAGGCTTCCTCGAGGAAGAGGCCTTTTACCTAAAGTATAGCCGGTGAGTTGGGGCTGGCCAGGTGAAGGTGGGGAAGGGCATTCGGGCACAGGGAGGGACGTGTGCAGTTACCTGGGGCAGGATGGAGCCCACAGAGGCAGAGAAGCCCCTGGAACGGGGTGTGAGGAGGGGCCACGGGGCCCACGTCACGTGGGCCTGCAGAGCCCATTGAAGAGTCCCAGCTTCTTCCGGAGCCGTGGGAAGCCATGGCAGAGGCACAGTGGGGTCAGAGTGTGTGATCGGACGCCCTAAGATGGGTCAAGCGTAGACACGGCCCCTTCACTGCTCCCTCTCAGAATTCCCGAGGAGCAGGGGTAACTCGCCTCCTCTTTAAGAAGAGAAAGCTGAGTTTCGGGGGCACGACGAGACCTTGACCAGAACACCCGGCTAGTCAGTGCTGAAGACACCCTTTAAAACCAGCAGGCCCAACCCTCCGTGGTGACAGCTCTGCCCCTCGCACCTGCCGCCAGCCTGCCTGTACTCCGTCCTTTCCCTGTTTGCTGCTTTCCTTCCTGACCCTACCACGAGTTTCTGGAAGGCAGGCCTCAGCTGGCCTGGTTCCGGGGCAGCAGAGCAGGCATTCGAGGTGGAAGGGAAGGTGGGAGGGAGAGAGAGAATGGCCGGCAGGCTGGGAGGAAGGACAGACGGAAGCCGGACGGAAGGAAGATGCACTGCAGGTAGCCCCGTCCCGGCGGCCACGGCACAGCTCTGTGCCCAGGCCGCTGACTCTCCTCCTGCCTCTGCTTTCAGGCGTGGTGTTGGGAGGCTGCGGGGACAAGTCCGTTCGGTTCCGCCCCACTCTGGTCTTCAGGGATCACCACGCGCACCTGTTCCTCAATATTTTCAGCGACATCTTAGCAGACTTCAAGTAAAGAAGCCATTTCCACTGTGCTCTGAGAAAGCCCCGATCTCAACTGTTGTCAAATTGATTAGTTTGCCTAATTCATGTTTTCACTTAAAGTATCAGAGGCGAATGCGTAAACTGAAGGGTTCTTTGTGGGGAGGGGATGTTTGTGGTGGCTTCAGGGGGAGGGGACGGGCGGGAGGGGCTGGTTTTGATTTTCCTCCCTGCAGAGCCAATGATGCACATGGGTCTGAGCCCAGAAAGTCTGCGTGAGCCCTGGACATGGTCTTCGGCAGGGCCATGAGGGTCCTGGCCATATATGTGCCCACCTTGACCCCAAGAGTTTCTTTGGAAGCCAGGCAAAGGAATGACGGCTGCTCCCCGGACTGTGGCGGGGGCTTCTGGGTTCTGGTCCCTCTTGAGTGCCATATTGCGTGATCAAGGATGCAGGCCCCCCTCGCCTGATGCAGACAGGCATGCTCTCCCCCTCCCGCCCAGCCTGGGGCTCTGAGCAGGTCCCATGCACAGTTCAGCGAAGGACAGGACAGATGACACAAAGGCAGGACAGTAGGAACGTTAGGCTGGAGCTTGCAGTGCAGGAAGGGGTCGCTCCACTCAGTGTATCTGGGCATCCTCTAAACTGTGAATTCCGTCCTTGACGGGGCTTGGCCTTGGAGACTCCCTGGGTGGCATCACCGGCACTTCTTACTCACCACCTTCCATTCCCCCGACTCTGTCCCCTCTGTTAAATGTGATCCCAGACCTGGGATCCCAGTGTGTCCCCTGAGCATCCACGGGGACACACAGGAGCCAAAAGGTCAGAAGCACAGGCCAGTGGCCCGGGAGCGGAAGCCCAGGGCCTTGGGCAGCAGAGCCACCTCCCCCTGTCCCCCTGGGCATCTGGAGTCTGACCCGTGGACCCCTCGCCCCAGGGGCTCTTTCTCTACTCCCCTTTGGAGCAGCCCTCACTAGACGGCAGAGCTGTGCGAAGCCCTCCAGCACGGAGAACTGGTTGCTAAGCTAGATTTCTTCCTGAGGGTAGCACCGTGAAACTCCAGGCACCAGAGCACCATGCAGAAAAGATGGCCTGTTGGTTCCAGGTGGTTTCCCTGTACTGGCCACTCCAGATTAGAGACTTTCCTGACAGAGAGGAGGACGTAGCTTACCAGGCAGATGAGAGTTAAATGCTGAGTTGGACGGTAGTGGAGGCCAAGGGGCCTCTTCTGGAAGCGAGACAGTCTTGGAACCGATCAGACTTCCGATGCTCCTACGGAGAGCCTCTGGTTGTCCCGCAGCGGCGGACTGGTGCGGAGTGGGCAGACTCAGAGGCCGCGAGGGAAGCGCTCCACCTCCCGCTGCCTGCTCGGCTGTCTTGGGAGCTGGACACAGCAAGATTTTCAGTTCGGCTCTTTGCTCTTCTAATAACTAATCGTCCCAAGACCTCAAACGGGTGGTGGTGGTTTCTTTTTCTTTTCTGCTTCCACTCTCCCCAGTGGTCCTCGACCTATGTTTGTCGAGAAGAAAAGACAGTGCGTATGAAACAGACGCGGTCAGATCTGTGGCTTCTGGTGCACGCCTCATCTTGTGGTCTGTGCTAACCGTGGCCTTCCAGGAGGACTTGTGTCAGTGTAAGGCTGTCTGCTCTGCCGGTTGAACGGAGGTGTCTGCCCCCCTCTCTGTGAAGGGTACCACTCGTTCATATGTCCGTCTGTTTATTCTGTCATTCCTTCACGGAACTTTCACTAAGTCCCTCCCCTGTCCCAGGCCCAGTGCTAAGCACTAGGAATACAACACGGTCCCTGCTGTCAAGGGACTCCCATCTCACTGGGGACAAAATTCTTCAACCGGAAAACCAAGCCAAGTGGCAAGTGCTGTGACAGATGTATGAGAACGTCGGGAAGTCAGAGGGAGTGGCAGGCAGGCTCAGGAGGTTTCGGAGAGAAAGTAACATTGAGCACGGGTTGGTAGAATGAGCCAGAGTTCTCCAAGCAGACAAGGGAAGGAGAAGTGTTGCAGAAGAGGGGACAGCACGTTCAAAGACACACCAGTTCATGGTCTCATACCTTCCCAGATTCCACAGGCAATATTCCAAGAGTCAAGGCCTTATTTAACAAACCAGATGCAAACCAAACCCTAATTCATTTATTGGCATAAGTAGGCTTTCTCTGGAGAACCTTAGCATTGGGTGCAAACGGCAGTAAGGTCCCCGGAGTCCAAAAGGTTTTCAAGCCAAGGCGCAACCCGAAACTCGACTCTTTCGGTAGAGAGAGTGGCTATAGGCATTTTGTTCTCTCTCATGGGGCAATCATGGAGAAATGAAATCGTTCTACCTGGAAAGGCACTTCCAGACTTACTCACTCCTTACCAAGGGAAGTTCCTTCGCGTGAAACTTTTTAAGCCATTTTTCAACACGATCTTGTTGGCTCAGGGCATCACACGAGTTCCTGAGGCATCCTCTTTTGGGGGTGGGGGTATAGCTGGAAGAAGTTCAAGGAAAAGACTCTCGGCAGGGCTCAAGATTGTAAGGGGAGAGGTGGGTAAAAACGGGGAGCCCAGCCGACAGGTGGCTGACTAGGGCGGGGCCCGCGGAGTGCTTCTGTGGCCAACGGTCTGGGAATGAATCCATCTCCCATCAGTGCCATAGACCTTAGTTAACTATCTCTAGCAAGTCTTGTTACTTTTACAGAAAACAAGGTCCTGTAATAGCAAGTCTTAGCACATCCTCACTTTTATTATAATAAATGGGTGTTTTTTAATAATTTTTACTGACACTCAGTAACCATGCGAAGTTGTGCACATTAATATACCTGTGTATCTATGCCTGTCTCTCTACATACACATATATATATATACACATACATAGATCAGCTCATGGTAGAGAACCCCAGGTGGGAGCACCACCGACTTAAACATTCAAAGTGATCTTGTTTACAGTATTCTGTTGACAGTGCCAATAAATGATAAAGAAATCAACATGTCACAATGTAACTGATGACCATATACACAATTCCGTGAATTAAATCTGTTTCCTGCGTTAATCAGTATTCTTAATTAAAAAAATTTATAATGGAAACATGAGCACGAACGTGGCCTTTTTGGGGTTGGGAACGGTTTAGTTAAGTCATCGTCTGACAAGTACCTATTAAACACCTATTATATACCACTGAGGGAGGTCTTGAGGGATTACTCTGCCTATGTAAGTCTGCCTTGGGCTCAGGAAGCACGGTGAGCCCATTAACGTCACCAGAGCTTGAGGACTTAGCATGTGATGGGGGCACAGGGGTAGACAGGGCATTGTCCTCACACTCAGCTCATCTGGTGGGGTAGAAGTCACAGCAAGCCAGCATGGGGACCAGAATACGGGCAGACCCCAGATGCTACAGAGGCACGAAGTGCTGGTCCCACGTTGGGCTGGAAGTTAGGTCCCTGAGTTCCATCTTCAAGGTTGAGCGGGACTGCTCCAGTGACTCTGAGGAAGGATGGAAGGCAGTCCAGACCGAGAACAAAGCTAACCAGAGGCACAAAGACAGGGTAAGGACAGGCATCCTGTGATGTGATCACAGAGAGACCGCACGAGCCAGAGAGTGGACCAAAGAAACAGGCAGGCTCAGCTATAGAGGGCCTTCCCCGCCCTGCTCAGAGGCACCGCATTTCCACGCTATGGTGCGGGGTGGGGAGGTCACCCACCATGCTGAGTGCTCCTGTAAAGGACGGGGAGGCCGAGAGACCAGTCAGGAATCTAGGACAGTCAAGATGACTTGGTGGCCCGACCTGGAACGGGGATCGTGGGCCCCCGCTTCACTAATTTTCCCAGCTGTGTCAGTGACACTGTGTGGCTCTGACTTTTCTCACCTGTAACACCAAGGTATGGATCTGTGGTTTTCCAGGTTTCCTCTACCTTGAACACCCAACATGTCTATAAAAGAATTTTCTTGGACGGCAAGATTTACCATTCAATGTGTTTTTAAAATAATCACATCTAGTAATGACAGTTAATCATTTGTTGAGCATCTACTATGTGAATTTTCTGACAAACCTATAATTTTCCTGACAAACCTCAAAGATCTCAAAGAGGTTGGGGGAACTGCTTGAAAGCCAGGATTTGAAACACACGGGTGTATGAAAGATGGTCTCTTAGTGTATAAACAGATGTGTGCCTACACACATGCAGTCGGGTTAGGATCAGGTACAGGCAGGGACTGTCTTCCACTCCAGGACCTTTCCTGTGGCCAGCCTAGCTGCCAGCCTGCCCACCCGCCTTGTAGAGTCAACCTGAACTGGTCGGCATTCATATGTGCTCTTGACGTAACTTCCTAAAGTGGGTGGTAGAGGGTACCAAAACCTCACAGTCAAACACTCTTTGTTTTTGTTTTTTTAAAGATTTTATTTATTTATTTGACAGAGAGAGAGAGAGAGATCACAAGTAGCCAGAGAGGCAGGCAGAGAGAGGGGGAAGCAGGCTCCCTGCCGAGCAGAGAGCCCAATGCGGGGCTCGATCCCAGGACCCTGAGATCATGACCTGAGCCGAAGGCAGAGGCTTAACCCACTGAGCCACCCAGGTGCTCCCAAATACTCTTCGTTAAAAACAGACACTGCTTTCTACTTTCTGTTCTCCTTTGGTGCTGGGGAGGCAGGACACTGCAGGGGAATGACCCAACTCTGCTACTTTCTAGCTGGGTGACCTTGAGCAAGTCCCTTCCCTCTCTGATCCTCCCCGGCAAAAGGGGGGTGCTAATAGTAATGCTCGCTAGCATTTATCAAATGCTGCCCTGGACCAAGCACTATTTCAAGAGTATTCCGGGTAGTAAGTCAGTCCCCCCAGCCAGCCTAGGTGGGTGCTACGGTCATTGCTGCTTCCCACAGGAAGAACCCAAGGCACAGAGAGACCTTCTCTAGCTGGTCACAGCTACAACGTGGCAGGACATACAGCGTCTCACTTATGGTTCTATTTCTGAACGGTCTGTTTCTGTCAATGTTAAGTTCCCACCCATAGATATTAAGTCTACTTCCTGAAGCGGATACGGCCGAGTCCCGGAGTGTATCTCAACGGTTAATCAGTGAAATGGATGTTTTGTCACCAGAGCTGGTACAAACACGGCCAGATGGTATGGGCCCTGCCTGATTAATTGGGCAGGATTTTATAGTTGAATGCCACAGGATCAAAACAAAGCCATAAAAGCTGGACTCTGCCTGGGGTTCAAAGGGACCTTATTGCTTTCCATGTGGGGACTCCCAAGTCCTGAAGTCACAAAGCAGCAGTGAAAGGAAAGCTCCCACCCCTGGCCATCCGGGCAGTTTACCCCAGATCGCCCCCACCCCTGCAAGCAGCAGAGCCCACCGCATCGGTGCTGGGGAGTGCACTGAACGTGGACATGGTCGAAGTCTTACCTTTGATAAGCAGCGCAGGTGGGACCCTCGCTCCCAGCTGCGTGCACCGTGAATGCCCCTGACTAGCGCCGACCTCACTGTGCTCGAGGGGACCACGTCTGTGTGCGCAGGTGGCTACGAAGGAATACCACTGCTGGCTTACAACCCCCTGTGAGCTCCCCAGGTGCATCCTGGAACTGGCCCCATACACGGTGGGGCAGGGCGAGACCGGAGAGAGAGGCAAGCCACCCCGGATGGGCAGGTGGCCGGGGTAATAAGGGAATTTAACTTACAAGCCCTGTCCCCGGCGGCTGCAAGATGAGACGCTCTCCAGACCCGCTTGCCAAAACCTTAAGAGGCCTTCACTGGGTTCACTGGCGTCTACTGCGCGGATGGGCTCAACACCACATCCCTGTGTTAAGGCTGTGTCCTTGGGCAACTTCTGGAAACAGAGAAGTCAGGTGGAATCCACATCCCAAGGACAGGGGAGGGGCTGAAGAACCTTCGACAGCCCGGAGCCAGTTCGAGCATCAACTGGCAGACATACCCCCTTGGGGACCTCCCCAGTAATCATACACTGGAAGGCTTAAATGGTAGACATGTATTTCTCACAGTTCTGGAGGCTGGAAGTCCACGGTCAGGTTCTTAGTCAGGACCTCTTCCCCCCGTGTCCTCACATGGTCTTCCTGGGGGCATACACATACAAAGCCTCTTTATTTGTAAGGGTCCTAATCCCATCACGGGGACCCTAATCATCTCCCAAAGGCCCCACACCTCCAAACACCACTACACGAGGGTTATGGTTTCAACAGCTGAATTTTACGGCAGGGGCGGGGGGATACACCTTCAGTCCCTAGCAAGTAATGTATGGAAACGGCTGTGGTACAGACCACCCCATCCCCTGCAGCTAAATTATACCCAGCCCAGGGCACGGAGGCGCCCAGAGTTCAGACGGGTCTCAGCAGACAGGCAGGAAAACCACTCTAGAAGGGACAAATGTGACCATGTCACCCACGATCTCCACGATTTCCCGACATCAGCTCAGCTTCCAAGTCCAGAATGGGAATTCAAAGTGGAGAAACTTCCCTTCACCTAAAGAGTTAACTTGAAAGAGACATTTTTTTACAGCATTTTTCTTCATCTGTTAAGCCAGACAACATGCTCTGTCATAAAAACTTAAAAACGGTATTAGAAGGTTACAAAGTTTAATGTGGACATCTGCCCTCCGTCCTGTCCACCCGCCCCACCTCCGACCGTAACCACTGTGAACAAATTAGAACCTAGACCGTTTATACAAACGCAAAAACAAGACCACACGAAACTGTACTGTTCTGTGGCTTGCTTTTTCCACTTATCATTATCCTATGGTTACCTTTGCACATCAGCAGATATAGTTCAACCTCATTCTTTTTTTTTTTTTTTAAGATGTATTTATTTAATTTAAAGAGAGAGCATGGTGGGCAGGGGCAGAGGGAGAGAGTAACTCAAACAGACTCCTCGCTGAGCATAGAGCCCGACCCGGGGCTCAGTTCCATGACTGGGAGATCATGACCTGGGACGAAACCAGGAGTTGGATGCTCGACGGACTGAGCCACGCAGGTGCCCCCCAACATTCTTTCGAAGGGCCATATAATAGTCCGTAGTATGGTTCTACCAACATTTATTCACCATGTTACCTATTAACAAACACTCAGTTTACTTCCAGTTTTGTCACCGCTGTTCATGCGTTTTACTATTAGGAACATTCGGTGAACACCCTCCTAAGTCTGCTTGGGTATTTCTATCAGATTATCACGTGGGCATTGTCACCAAAGTGAGGCAAATCGCCCATGTATCTAAGGATCACTTGTATCTCCTGAGAGCAGATGCTTTATTATCTGCATGGCCTTCAGGAAGGGTAAATCCCAGTGAGTCTCAAAAGTTGGGGTGCCTTGGAATTACCTAGGAAGCATAAAAATACAGATACCCCAAAGGCGCCTGGGTGGTTCAGTTGGTTCAGCCTCTGTCTTCAGCTCCGGTCATGATCTCAGGGTCCTGGGATCGAGCCCCATGTCAGACCCTCTGCTCAGCGGAGAGTCTGCTTCTCCCTCTCTCTCGGTGCTCTCTCTCTCTCTCAAATACCAGCATCTACCAGAATCCGCAGGCGTTGCACACAGGTGAGTTTGGACACCTCCCAGATACCGCCCTCCTGGTGTGCCGCAGGAGCCCTTGGGTGGTCAAGTGCAGATCTGCGGTTCCGGCTCGGGAAGATGGAACAACGCATGTGCTGTGTGCCCTCTGCTGGTGCCCTGTGAGCAGACAATCCACGGAAATGGAGGTTCTTTCCTGCCACAGCTGGTGAGAACACGGCTCTCACCTCCAGTGTGTGATGCTTCAGGGCAGCGACCGTCAACCGAGGCTACACGTGAGAATCACCTGAGAAACCCTGAATAGCAATGCCTGGTCACAGGTGTAGGCAATGGTATATTTTTTTAAAGATTTTATTTATCTGACAGAGAGCAAGTGCAAGCAGGGGGAGAAGGAGGCTCCCTGCTAAGCAAGGAGTGCAATGCAGGGATCCATCTAGGACCCTGGGATCGTGACCTGAGCCAAAGGCAAACTCTTAACTGACGGAGCTGCCCAGGCGCCCCCGGGCAACCATATTTTTACCAAGCTCTCCAGGTGATTCTGCACATGGGGCCAGAGCTGAGAATCCCAGGAACACGAAGTCTGCAGGAATGAGTTACTCTAGCGTTTTCTATCCCAATAGTCTATTTCTGAAATTCCCAGCCTGGCTGCACTTCAGAATCAGCGTCAAGCTTGTCAAAAAGATTCTGGGGACCCATCCCGAACACAACCAGAATCTCCAGGAGTGAGGTTCACTCAGGTAATAGCTTACAACTAGACCGATCAGGGGTTGAGTTAATTCTTGTCTTTAATGAGGTCAAAGTCAAATCATTAATACCTCTTAAGACATTTTATAGGGGTGCCTGAGTGGCTCAGTCGGTTAAGTGGCTCCCTGCTCAGTGGGAGGTCTGCTTCTCCCTCTCCCTCTCCTGCTCCCCCGGCTCTCAATGAATAGAGAAAAAAATCTTCAAAAATAAAAATAAAATAAAGGATCACTTTGGTGATCTCAGGGTCCTGGGATGGAGCCTACATTGGGGTACCATGCTCAGTGGGGAGTCTGCTTGAGGAATCTCTCTCCCTCTCCCCCGCCCCTCCTCCTACCCGTGCTCTATCTCTAAATAAATAAATCTTTAAAAACTAAAACAAAAACAAAGGATCGCTTTGGCTGCTGTGAGAACAGACTCTAGCAGGGGAAGGATCATGGCAGCAGCAGGTTGCAACAGCCCCGGGGAGACATGAGGATGGCGTGGATCAGAACGGCGGGTGCACAGGGGGAGAAGTGGTCCGCTTGTGGTCGGATTTTTGAGTCCCCCTAAAACAAGAAGTCAGTGGAACATGGCATTTCCCCTGAAGACAGAGCCAGTGCTTGTGAATTGGTTGGTGGCCCCCGGGACACCCAGATGCACACCCAGGCTCTGGGTCAGGGCTCGGGCTCCTGCATGCAGAGCCCTTATGTCTGGGAAGACCACAGCTCTGCCCGCCCGGTGGGTGCCCAGTGTCCCCGGACACCTGAGGGACACTACCACACTCCCCAGACCAGGGTCGCCAACCGCAGGAATCAAATCCACAAGCCTACGACCATTATGTTTGCATCTTTAACTACAACTGAACACGAATTACAAAGTGTCGTTTCTTCTTGTTTCTAAAAGATCCCACACTTTGGGGCACCTGGGTGGCTCAGTCGGTCAAGTGTCTGACTCGGATCAGGAGCCCAGGGTCCTGTGACAGAGCCCCCAACAGGCTCCTTGCTCAGTGGGGAGCCTGCTTTTCCCTCTCCCTTTCTGTTCCTCCCCCCAGGCTGTGCCTTCTTTCTATCACATAAATCAAGTCTTTAAAAATATATAAATATAAAAGCTCCCACGCTTCCTTCCCCCATTCTCGCTCTGACCCTCCAGGCTTTCCCTAGCACTTCGGATCAAATCAGGGTCGGCCCCAGCACGTGCACGCCGCTCTTGCTCTGGGCCCTGCCTCCTCTTCATGGCGACCCGCTCCCCCTCACTGCTCCCAGTTACCTAAATACACATGTGCCCTGGTTTCCTGGCTGTCCTTCCTCTCCCAGACTCCCCCGGAGATGGACCCAAATCCCCCTTTTTATGGTCAGTGCTGAGCAGGGCCTGGCACAAGAGATCTGGACAGAATGAAGGGCTGATCCGGAAGCCTGAAGGAATAGTCTTGGGTTACAGGTGTTATCTGCGTCTGTGAAATGGAATAAATTAACTAAGAAAACTGAACTTCTTTCATGTTAGCGACTTTTCTCAAAAATGCCGTTTTCAGTCTACCAGAGAAGGCTCGCTCTCCATTCATTTGATATGCCATGTAATTTTTTAGGGAGGGAGGGAGAGCAGGGGGTGGTGGTGGGAGAAAGAGAGGGACGTGGGGCCCGACCTCATGACCCTGAGATTATGACCTGAGCCCAAATCAAGTCAGGTGCTTATCAGCCTGAGCCACCCAGGCGCCCCTCATACGCCACATTCTTTTGTAAAAATGAAAATGACTTAAGTACTAAAGACTAAAGAACCAGCTACAAGCACTCAGTGGGGTGTTTTGCAATTTCTGAATTTGTTTTCACACAGAGTATTTAAAGGAAAAAATCAAATTATCTGCACCTTGTGTTTTAGGCAAGGTGTGCTGCCTACTGTTTCCCCCCATTTTACTGAGCTATAACTGACATGTAACACTGTATCAACTTAGGGTACAACGTAATGATTTCCGTATGTATCCATTGCAAAACTACTACAATATGGTTAGTTAACATCAGACATCTCACATTGTTACAAGGCTTTTATTTTCTTGTGACAGAATATTTGCGATGGTTTCCCACTAAGATAGTCATGTTTATTGGGAAGCAAAAAAACCGAACAATTCCAGGTGCAGGATAACACCCACATTTTTAGAAAAGCCCGAAAGCACAGGAAGACAGCACTTCATGCCCGCTAGGACGCCGATCATCCAAAAGAAGGACACGGAGAAACTGGAACCCTCACGCGAGGCGGGGGGATGTAAGACCACACAGCCACTGTGGGAGAGCCTGGCGGTTCCTCACAAGGGTAAACGCAGCTACCACAGGATCCAGTAATCCCACTTCTCAGCACACACCCGAAAGGCCCGAAAGCACGGCCTCAGATTTCTGTCCACCCATGACGACAGCAGCATTAGTCACAAGAGCCAAGCGCTGGAAACAATCCAAATGTCCATCAGCGGTGGATAAACGAAATACGGTCTACACACGTTCTTCAGCCACAAAAAGGAATGAAGCTCACACATGCTATAGTCCAGATGCGCCTCAGAAACAGGATGGCAAGCGAAAGAAGCCAGACAGCACACACCACGGGGCGTATGATTCCGTTTACACCAAATGTCCAGGATAAGCCGATCCACACAGACAGAAAGCAGATGAGTGGTTACAAGGACCGGGGGAGGAGGGAATGGGGAGTCATGTTTAATGGGAATAGAGTTCCTCCCTGGGATGACAAAAAAGTTCTGGAAATGGACAGAGGTGATGGTTGCACAATGCTGTAGGCATACTCGGTATCACTAAACTGTTCACTAGAAAATGGGAAAAGGATAAATTTACATTCTGTATATTTTACAATAAAAAAGGCTAGAAGTCCGCACAACAAAACATGTAGTTACTGACTTCTGAGAGGCAGAATAAGAGAGATCACGCCTTCCCTCCTCGGTACTGTTACAGACTGTGCAACACACATGCAGCACTAACTGCAGGGAAGGGCAGTGCATATAATCCGCTTCGGTTTATAAAACAAGGTACCAGAATACAGGTCATCTCACTTTATCACATCGCAGAGCGTTCCGACAGGAGGGCCCTCAGACGTCTGGGTGGCGAACACAATCTTGGCAGGAGTGCTGTGCTCACCGGGCCGACGCCTGTCCCGGTCGCTGTGCAGTCACCATCCCGGCGGGGTCAAACGACCCACCTCTATCTAGGCTTCTTCCCAGTCCTTTCTCGGGGTGAGCCCCTGAGGGGGCCAGGCACAGGGCTCGGGACAACCCTCCCGACTGCCCGGAAGCCTTGCAGCACACCCTGACCTCTGCACTGACCTTGACATTTACTGTTTATTCTCACACCCGTCCCATGTGAGAAGCAGGATTTTCCCTTTCACGGATGTCACCACGTGACAACCAAGGTTCAGCGAGACTTTATAACCTGCTGCAAGACCGGGAGTTGAGAACTGACAGCGCCCAAGCGTTCTCACTCCGAATCCTGGGCTCCCCACCGCACACCTCCCCGCCTCCCGATTTCTCAGCACAGCACCGCTTGAGTGACAGCACAGCACCGCTTGAGTGAACCCGACGTAGCTTCATCCAAGAACTGGCGGTTAACAGAAACTTCCGGCCATTATCTGGCTGAATGTCGCACACAAATACAGTAAGAATTTGTACTAAGGACCTCTCTCCTAAACCCAGTCACTAGCTCCTGCCCCATAATTTCCTCATCCCAAAAGACAAGGGCTTCGAGGCCCTGGCAAGATCTCCAGCGGCCTGATCCCACTCTGTGGCCTCACCCACACCCTTGGCCTTCCTGCTGGAGATGGGCCACCCGGAGGCCCGGCTCCCAGCTCACTTGAGGGCATCCAGTATCCCAAACACCTGTGTGAAACGCTCTCTGTCCAGGACGCGTCCGTAGCGCAGGCTGAGGTAGAAGGTCTGCTTCCCGCCGTACTGCTGGATGCGCACGAACAGCTCCTGGGGCCGGTCCTTGCTCTCCGTCAGGGGGATCACATCGGCCACGGGCCAGTCCGTGTCCTGCCGCCGGCCCCAGAAGGTCAGGTGAGCTACCCGCAGCACAGTGCCCGCCTCGTTCACATACAGGATGCCCACCAGCCTCCGGAAGAAGTGGCTCATCCAGAAAAGCATGGCCAGGGCGAAGCCGGCTACCCCACCCGCCAGGCCCAAGTTGCCGAGAGTCACGAGGCCGTGCGAGTACCCATAGAAGCCAGGCGGCAGGGCCAGCAGCGTCAGCGCCGTCTGCGTCACCTTCAGCCGGGACAGGTACTTGAAGACTCGGATAGCATCGAACCGATAGACCATCCGGAACTGCTCCGCATCCGTGCCTGCAGGCTTCTCCTTCGGGGTGGGGGTCCTGTTCCCCATCCACCTCCCAGGATCCTGCCCGGTGCGGCACCACAGCCCGCACACAGGCCTTCTCCAGGCAGCTGGGCCTCCCAACCGTGGCACAGCTCGCAGGAGGGCAGCCTGGAAGGGAGACAGGACACCGTTGCTCTTGAGAACTCAACCACGCTGATCACAAAATAAACATGGGCAGAGCCCCTTACCCAGAGGCTCCCACCAGTCCTGTGAGGTTGCGATTATAGCAGAGACACAGGGAAGGATGCCTTAAGTTTACGTGAGCTTCACACAGGCAGTGCAAGACCGGTGCCATGACCGTTGACCCTTGAACACTGCAGGGGTTCAGGACACCAACCCCCCATGCAGTCAAAAATCCACCTGTAACTTCTGACTCCCCAAAAACTCAACGACTGATAGCATAGTGTTGACCAGGAGCCTTACTGATAAGTCGATTAAACCATGTGTTGTTACACGTGCGTTTTTAGAATAAAACCAGCTAGAGAAAAGAATGTGAATAAGAAAACCACAAGAGAAGAAACAAAAAAGAAACCCACAAGAGAAAATACATTTACAGTATTGTATTATCGGTACCATTAAGTTTACCTTGTTTCTAAATGAACTGTCAGTACCCACATCAACACTGTCTTAGAGGACACAAAACACGGTACATAGTATCTGTGTTACTGACACGAGGGAGATTCCTATTTATTTATAAGAACAATGATTCATGGACTGGAAACAAAGTGGCAGTAATGGGGTTGCTTTACAGGCAGCCTAGAGTAATCGATACTACTGTTTCCCAGGAGCCTGCTCTGTACACTAATGAATGAACCCTTATAAAATTCTTATAGCATACAGTATTACTGTCAGGTTCAGAATACAGTATAGGAAACACTGTTCCTTTTTTTAAAAAACCACTTAGCCCTGATGATAGACTGATATGCATTTTCTCCAATTACGGGGGCGGGGGGAGAGGGAGGTAAGGGGCATACTGCAAGGTAATTAAATCTTTGATGGCATAAAGTGTTACCAAACAGTAAGAACACAGTTATTTTGATATTACATAGTACTCATCTGACAGCCTCTAAGGACAGGCTACCCACTTCCAAAGGCCTCTTGCGCATGTTCTACAGGGTGAATGCCCAGGCAGAGGATGATGGCACAAACCGTCCCCTACAGTTCTTGGCGTACAGTTAGTAGATTTCCACATGAAGACACTCGCTCACACACACAACAGGGAAGTTTAACAGTACACCACAATGACTCTTCACTATTTATTACAGGGAAGCGAGTCAGCGGGAAGGTCTTCATCCTTGTCACCTTCCTGCTGAGTAGGCTGAGGATGAGGAGGCAGAGGGGCTGGTCTTGTGGTCTCAGGGGTGCTGGGGTGGGACAGGTGGAGGAGGCGGAAGGGCAGGCGGGCGAGGCAGGCACACTCAGCCTAACTGTACGGAAATACATCGTAATTTCTGTCTGACTTTTCTGCTCTTTCATTTCTCTAAAGATATTTCTGGATGGCACCAAGCCCTCTTTCATCACCAGCTTGAGTCTCAGTGCCCGGATCACGAAGGGTCCATGTTGTAAAAGAAGTCAAAGGCCGTCTTGAATAATCGAAAACCTTCTGCCAGGTTGTCTAACGTCAACTTGTTTTCTGGCCCTGCTTCTTCTACGTCTTCCGCATGTGGCACTGGTCCAGAAGCTCTCGTGTCCACCGAGGCGCCTTTGGTTAACTCCTCTGGCATGCAGTCTAGGAGCTCTTGACATGGGAACTTATCAATGGCCTCTGGGTCGGCAGAAGCTCCTTCTCCTGCCATCTCGACATTTTCTAAGCCAAACCTCTTTCTAAAATTATCAAACCATCCTTTACTGGCAATAAATTCTCCCGCTTTAATTCCTTCGCCTTCCTTTTGCTTCAGGTTGTCATATAACGACTTTTTCTCAGATCTTATTACAATCTATAGGGATGCCTTTCTCATAGCAATCCTGCACCCACATAAAAGTTGCATTTTCAAAACGAGATAAAAAAGTATCTCACAAAAAGTGCAAGGTCTTCACTCCTGCTGGTGTAGCTGCTGCAACGGCTTCGTGGATTTTCTTTTCTTTTTTTACAATGATCCTCACGCTGGACTCATTCATCTTGAAATGGCAGGCAACCGCAGCTGCCGACTTTAATCTACAGTACATATCGAGCAATTCAACTTTTTCTTGTAATGTCATGACTTTCCTCTGCTTCTTGGGAGCACTTACAGAACCACTAGCGGCATTTCGTGTGGGTCCCATGGTGTTATTCAAGGTTTACGATATGGCACTAAACACGGTGAAAAATACGCGAGAACCAAGGGATCACTTTTTACTGCCATTCGCAATTTACTAGTGACGAAGTGCTAACACGGAGATGATCAGCAGCACACACCGCGTGAAGCACATACTAAACCTGTGCTCACCGAAACAGCAGCAGGGGATGGCTATGGAATTATTACAGTAGTACAGCATGTACTGCAGTTAATTTTATGCAGTTAGGATTTAACACTGTAACTTCATGTTTCTGGTTCTCTCGACTATGAATGATGCCATGTACAGTTCTCCAAGTCTCTGTGTGCATTCTGACAAACTTTCTAGAACAAACTTGCGTATACTATGGTAGTAAATAAACTAGTATCTACCTGTATTTTAGGCATTCATTACATACCGTTTGTATTTTTTCTGTTTATTTCTAGGCTACCCGGTTCATCTGCCGGGTTTTTCAAATTACGGCAAATCTCCAAAAATTTTTCCAATGTATTTATTTTCAATAATCAACACAAAAGCGGACGGACACAGTTCAAACCCGAATTGTTCAAGGGTCCCCTGTACTTTACCACTGAGGAAACTAAACACAGAGAAGGTCAGAAATTTGCCCAAAGACACACAGCCAGTGAGCGGGGCACGGTCTGACTCTCAAACTGGCCCTCTTTCCTTCGGGCAGTCCAAAGAGGTACGAGAAAGGTGGCAGAGCCTTCATTCATTCAACAAATACCCAGCGACGGCAACTCTGGGCTGGGCACTGAATGCATAAGGCCGTGGGAGCACTTTCCCCAGCAGGAACCAATGTCCTAAAGGATAACAAATCCCTGCCATACTTCTAATAACCTCCCGATTCTCTGTCAGGTTAAAGCATCATCTTCGGTCCTGAAGGGGGAGCGCTGTTTTCTGAGCCCAGTTCGGGCGCGGAGGGAGGCGCCAACCCGCAGCACAAGGGTTTTATCAGGTGCACGGCTGTACACCTCGAGGAGAGCAGTGAAAGATGCTCCTGGCCTGGGGGCCTGATCTGGGTTCCGACCCTGGCTCCTACACACACAAGCTGTGTGGCTCCTCGGGCAAGTTCCTCCACTTCTCTGGGCCTCGGTTTCTTCGCGTTTCACAAAAGGGACTCACGACAAACCAAATGAGACAATGGTTTCAAAGACCTCGAACGCACTTGGCGGACCCGAGGATCTGACGCACGGGGACAGAGCTCAGTGAATTTCAGAGAGCGCTACTGTCGCCCACACGATCCGAGCGCAGGAAGTGCGGCACAGCAAGCCTTAACCGAAGCCGGAGGTTCACCGCCCCCCACCGCCACCGCGGATTCTCCGAATCAGAACCCCAGGAATCTGCCTGCCTGCCCAACCCTCACCACGGCCCCCAAAGGGAACCACCTCCCGCGGTTCCCGCCAACCACCTTCTCACCATGGCTTCGCTTCCTGCCGCCGGAAGTGAATCCCCTCTGCCCCCGGAACCTCTGACGGCGCGTGCTCGACCGTCATAGGACGCCGTGTAGACGCATTGCATCCTGGGATTTGTGGTTCCGAAAGACTATCCGACGGAAGTCCCAGGCACCTTGGGAGGGAATGCTCCTTCCCCCAGCGTGCCCTGCGGTACGGGGGCTGGGGCGGTGGGGGGGGGGGGGGCGAACCCGGAAGTTCTGGGTCGAGTTCCTGGTTGCCAACGAGTCCCATCCCGAGTGGTTGGAAACCGGCGACATGGCGGCGTCCGGCCCAGCGCTGTGCCTCTTCGACGTGGACGGGACCCTGACGGCCCCGCGACAGGTAGGCGGCGCCCGGCGGGGTGGCAGCGGCGGGTGCAGACCCTCAGGGTGCTCGGAGAGATGGGACGGGGCCGAAAAACACCGAAAAGCGAAAAACTTTTCTGGGGTTGGAAAACGCGGTTCGGGACTTTCACCGCCTGCGCTGGATTTGAAGCCCAGCTCAGCCCCCTTGCCAGCTATGAGCGCGCCTCCGTCCTGTCACCTGCGAGCTGTACCTTGTGCCCTAATATGAAAAACATAAGTGTGCAGGTCAAACAGACCTAATAGAGTCTCCGGTGTACCCTCTCGACAGCTGTCTGACCTTGAGCAAGTCACTTAACCTCAGTCTCAGCCTCCACGGCTGTCAGTGGGGACCTTCCCCTTTCCATATGGTGTTTGTGAAGGTCGAACGAAATCGAATAAATTCTAAAAATATTCTGGGTACGGTGGGCCGTGTTCGGCAGTAGTCAATAAATATTAGCCGCTGCCAACCACCCCCTTTTCTCCACACGGGAGTGAGCAAGGAGACCTAGATTTTTTCAGACTGCCTGCTGCGAGCCCCCTTGAACTCTTGGAAGCTTGCTTCCCACTTATAGATGTTGCTGCTGCAGGCTTGAATGTAGCTTTCGGTTAAGATCAGGATTTGTGATGAAGCTGACGCGGACCTCCCCTTTGCCGGGACTGGTCACTGAACAACAGCCATTCAAACTTGAAACGGGACCCAACTAACCTTACTAACTTCACTTTTTATCCCCCCCTGCCTTCTTAATTTTGGCCGGAGGGTGGCAGTGGTGTGCTCCAGACGGACACATTACACGCGTGTGACATCATTTTGCCTTTCTGAGCCACAGATTCGGTGCATCTAGTGATGAAACTCAATGGCAAGTTCTTCAGAGGCCCTTTGTGACCCAGGTGCGGTGACCAAAACACACTTCTGGACTGTTAGAGAAGCTCATGGCTGTCTGGAGCCAAAGTCAGCAACTCTGTTTGTAAAGGCCCAGATAGCAAAAATTTTTGTCTCTGCCAACCACATGGTCTGTAGTAACTACTCAGCTGTAATGCAGAAGCAGCCATAGACCTTATGTAGACACAGCATGGCTGTGTTCTAATAAAGCTTTATTTTATTTATTTGTTACAAAACAACCAGCTGCTCAGTTTGGCCCATGGGCTGTGATGGTCTAGGGTTCACATTCCATACCTTTTTGCATGATATCACTGGACCTTCTCAACCTTTTCCCCTCTTTCCTACCACGTAGGATAATTTCTTTTACCCTTTTTTTTTTTAAGGTTGTATTTATTTATTTGACAGACAGAGATCACAAGCAGGCAGAGAGAGTGAAGCAGGCTCCCTGCTGAGCAGAGAGCCAGATGCAGGGCTCTATCCCAGGACCCCGAGACCCTGACCTGAACCGAAGGCAGAGGCTTAACCCATTGAGCCACCCAGGGGCCCCTCTTTTACCCTTTTAAACATAAGGAAACCGAGACTCAGTGAAACCATGACCTCTGTTTCTCACAGCAAATCTGGTACAAGTGTCTGGGCTGCAGGTGTTGTCATTTGCTAAGTTTGCCATTTTCTGCCACCGCTCCAAGATGGAAGCTGTTCTGGCTGCTGGTTATGCCATTCCGGAAGGTGCTTCTGCCTTCCAGAAGGAATCAGGATAGATGACCATGAAGTATGAAATAGCAAAGAAACCCACAATGTATTCCTGTAACACATTTGAAATATGATATTCTTTGCAGCAAACTAATAATTTTAACACTAAAAAAAAAAAAAGGTCTAACAAAATTGTTTCTGGGTGCCAGGTGTTCCGGGTAAAAAATAAAAATATTTTAGCAAGAGATCTATTCATTATAGAATAATATAATACCTTCCCTCCCTCAAAACATGCATTCCCAAACAGTGATAAGCATATTACAGTCCAGAAGCAGAAGAATGGGTTATCTTGCAGCTGCTGACACACGATATGATATAAGCAGATAAAATCTAATTAGAATGGAGTCCAGAACTCCGCACATATCACTATTTTAGTAGAATTTTCTTGTGCTGAGTACTTTCCTAAAAAAGGTTATTCCATCTAAAAACAGTTGAGACTTCGAACAAAAGAAGGGGGCCCTAAACCTGACTGAATTGTTTTCCGGCTTTATGCTGACTCTGTCACTAGAGCATATGACTCTTGATCTCAGAGCATAAATTCTAGCTGCACGTTAGGTGCACATTACTTTTAAACCTTAAAAGAATAAAATCGAGGGGCACCTGGGTGACTCAGTGGGTTAAAGCCTCTGCCTTCGGCTCAGGTCATGGTCTCCGCGTCGGGCTCTCTGCTCGGCCGGGAACCTGCTTCCCTTCCGCTCTCTCTGCCTGTCTCTCTGCCTACCTGTGATCTCTGTCTGTCAAGTAGATAAATAAAATATTTAATAAATAAATAAAATCGAAATTCAAAAGAAATTCAAACGTACAGAATTACTGCAAAACTGGTATACTGAATCGCCGTATCCCCACCACTTAAAATCAGCGATGATTGACATTAACTTTTCTACACTTTTATTCTTTGATGTGCCACTTCCGAAGCCACAGTCATCATGGTAATTCACCCCTAAATATTTGAGCCTGGATCTCTTGAGGACATCTGTGGTGACCATAGTGCCATCATCATCATCACCTACAAAACGTGTCACCAGTTCCCTCCTATTATTTAATGCCCTGGTTCAGCAGTCAGCAGACATTTTTCTGTAAAAGGCCAGATAGTAAAGAGTTGAGACTCCGCCAGCCATGTGGTCTCTGTCACAACTACTCGGCTGTGTCATTGCGGCCACGGACAGCACGCAAGTGAATGGATATGGCTGCGTTGCAATCGTACCTCACGGAACCCGATGGCAAGTTAATGCTGGCCCATGCACCCTATTCTGCTGACTCTTACTTGCTCCGTCAGTTTTCCTCTATTGTCCCAAAAGAAGTCTTTTGTAGTTGGTTTTTTCAGAAGGTGAATTTTTATCCTGCTTTGACCTCAATTTCAAGCTTTTGGATCTTTCTCTGTTTTATTTTTACCCAGGATAACTTACAAAGAATTCCTTGTGATTAGCAACACAGAGTTATTTGGGAACATCACAACAACTTTGGTCTGTGATTATTTTGCTCCAACAACCTCTCCAACCGTGGGTAGTTTAGATGCTCTGTTATGCTCACAAGCAGCTGGATCTTACTTCCTGTCAAAAAAATATTTGCTGCCCCTCAGAAGTGAGAAGGTGCCTTCTAACACACACACACACACACACATTGCAGACACGCCTGATGGCCACAGTACCACAGAGCTCATCAGTGTGCACTGGGGTTAAGATAAAAGAAATTACAGCTTTGGGTTCTGCTTGAAGACAGAAGTATTGCATTTTTAATATTTTGCAATCCAGGGACTCTTCCCCACTTCCTGCCATCCTGACGTCACGTGGAAGTAAGCCACTTGGAGGGCTCCAGGACCCATTTTCATAGTCATTGATTTGTAGAGGCTGCCACTGCACTTCTAAATTTTGTCTGCTAAGTTGAGATTCCACAGAAAGTGTAGAAAAGTTTGTGTTCTGTTATAAGCCCTTCTGTACGATTTTATTAATCCTGTGTGTATATTACTGTAATTTTTTTTTTTTTTTTTAAGAAAAAAGAGAAGATTTGCGTGCCTGGCTGGCTCAGTGGGTTAAGCCTCTGCCTTCGGCTCAAGTTATGGTCTCGGGGTCCTGGGATAGAGCCCTGTGTCGGGCTCTCTGCTCAGCAGGGAGCCTGCTTCCCCCTCTGTCTGCCAGCTTGTGATCTCTCTCTGTCAAATAAATAAAATCTTTAAAAGAAAAGAAAAAGAGAAGATTAAACTCTAGATATTTATGCGTTGAAGTTGGTTTTTTTGTTTTTGTTTTTAATTTCTGCTCACTTCATTTCTAAAGATACCCAGTGTGAGGACCTCCAGGCTGGCTCAGTCAGTGGAACGTGCTGCTCTTAATCCCGGGGTCATGAGTTCAAACCCCACATTGAGGGTAGAGTTTAGTTAAAGAATAGCAATAAGTTAGGGGTCCCTGGGCGGCCCAGTTGGTTAAGTGTCCTACTCTTGATTTGAGCTCAGGCCATGATTTCAGGGTTAATGCATGAATGTTAATGCATCTGGCCATTACTTTGGATGTATCACCTGTTGTCGTAACTGGCTGCTGGTCTTCATCCACACAACACCAGGACTTAGACAAATGGGACTGATGTCATCTTGAGCTCTTCATTTATTTTGACCCTGATTTATTTGGAGCAGAGGCATTGTTTTTAAGAGAAAAACATGTCATGTAGGTTGTCTAAAAATAAAATGCATTTAAACTCAAAAAAAAAAAAAAAAAAAAGCCGGCATGGAGCCTGCTTAAGATTCTCTCTCTCAAAAATAAAAATAAAAAAATAGATACCCCATGTGAATATATAATTCAGATTACTAAAAGTAACAAAATAACTTTTAAAAAATGAATTGTGATTTGTCTTAGTACAGGAATATTTTTTTCATGTTCATAATTTCTATTGAATTAGTCCACAGTTTGGACTTCAACTAGCAAAAAATTACACCACTGAGACCTCTGTTGATACCTAAGAGCTTTTCTTTTAGGAGAGACTGAAAAAATCTTGTGCTCTTGCTGTTGTACTTATTTATTTATTTTTGGTTTTGTATAATTATAACAAATCAATTCTGAATGTCCTCTGTAATCTTACCATGTTTTGTTCTAAAATAGCAACTTAAACCCGTAAGTGGAATACAATGTAGCATTTGAAAGGAATGTTCTCCATCTTTGTGTATCGGTATGGAACGGCCATTGCAACTCACTGCTGAAAACACAAGTCACTGCACAAGACCTAGAATGAGTCCACTTGTGTGTCAGAAAATAAGATCTATTTATTTTTGCACATGTAGGCAAGTATGTGAACGCAGAGCGGAAGAGCCAGAACAGCACACAGCAGCTGTTAATATATTGCTTGTGTGTTTTAAGCTGGGTAAAAATAAGTAAAATTTAACACATTTTTTCTGGTAAAAAGTTGATTTCCCCAAATCGCAACTAAAATATTTGGACTCACTACAGACCTAGAGCCTGAACTGGCATATATGGAAGTCAGGATTGTATCACTCTTTGAGTTTCAGTCTCCTGGTTACTTTATGGCTCATGACTTTTTATCTTCCTTTTTGAAACGTAGAAAATTACCAAAGAAATGGATGGCTTTCTACAAAACTTGAGGCAGAAGATCAAAATTGGTGTGGTAGGCGGGTCAGACTTCGAGAAAGTACAGGAGCAGCTGGGAAAGGATGGTAAGTTACGTTCGGTTGATGGCAGCTTCCTATGAGGACATTCGAACCTGTGGCCATTAAGTGTTTTAGGCAGCCTCGAGCCTTCCTCCCCGTGTGGCAGGCTTCCTGCTGCCTTGTTTGGACAGACATTCTCTCTGCTTTCGCTTTCCTGTGTTCTTAATGTTATAAATAAATTTCTGGAATTGGTGGTGGACCACTCGGTTCCCAGATACATGGGTGGGGTCAACCAGAAGTTTGAGTGTGTGTGTCACTGCCTGGAATGCTTTGCCTTGTCCCTGTCCACCCTCTGAGCTCAGCTCAGTCCCCATCTCCTGACTGTCCTTCTTACCCAGGTGTTCAGATGCCTTCCAGGTCTGGGGGCCTCCTCTCCGTTTTTCTAACACAGTGTTTCCCAGAGTTCCCTAATCATGGGACGCCCAGGCTCTTAACCCTACCTGGTGAACCAGAACCTCCAGCACAGGCCCCGGGAAGCCAGGGGTTCTTACTGGCCCCTTCACTGGAGATCCTGAGGTCTCTGGGGCCTGGGAATCGTATTTTAGCAGGGCCCACCCCCACCCCCGCCCCGCCTCAGGAGATTGTCATGCATAGCCTTGCCAGCAGGACACACTCTGCATGTTGCAAACTATCTGGTTGTCCATCTGTTTTTCTGGAAGACTCTGACTCTACATTACTCATCTTGTAGCCCCAGGGCCCCTAGGGTGCCTGACCTCTAAGAACTAGATGGTGGAGAGATGGTTGAGATGATCGTTCTTTGGGACACTGTTGACATTTTGGGCCGGATCATTCTCCATTGTGGGTGGCTGTCCTGTGCACACTGTAGGATGTTGAACTGCACCCCTGTGGCCTCCACCCACGGGATGCCAGGAGCACCTCCGTGCCCAGTGTGGCAACCAAAAATGTCTCCAGACATTGCCAAATACCCTGTGGGGGGCAGTGTCACCCCCAATGGAGAACCAGTGTTTTGGCTGTAGTATCTTACAGTCCAAATCGGTGTAGGCTGTCTTTATTGGATTAGTGTATTGGATGAGCATAATCTATGCATTCTCTCTAAAGCTCTCTGTTCTGCTTACCCTTCCATTTTTCTCATAGATGCTCTACTTAGAAACACTAGACACAACATAATGGGGCACATTAAGCCCCGGAAATCCTGTTACCCGGCCCTGATGGCCCTTTCTGCCTCTGGCCATATTTTTAACCACAGGCTCAGAGAGGCTTTATGTCAGGGTAGGGCATTGTCTGTAGATTTCAAAGAGTGAGTCAAAACAACAGACTCAGAACCTTCACAAGCTAGAAGAAAGTTGAAGACCAGCTGTATCAGAATCACCTGGGGAACCTGTGGAAATACAGATGTGAGGGCCCCACCCAACACAGGGCACCTGGGAGTCTGCATTTTAACGAGCAACTAAAGTTCAGAAACCCATTTAGTATTATATGAGTGGTCTCCAAATCTGGCTGCTATAATATAAGAATCACCTAAAGACCTGTTAAAAATATATATTTTATTTATTTATTTATTTTTAAATTCTGATCTTTAGCCTGGTCCTGCATGTTCTGATTCAGAAGGCCTGAGAGCAGAGCCTGGGAATCTGCACATTTTCATCACGGCCCTGGTGATGCGGGTCCACAGGGAGGCTTGGGGGCCTTCCTTGGCTCCCATCTTCCTCTCCAGGTAGAGGGGGCTGAAGGCAGAGACGTGAGAGGGCCCACCACCAGGTCTCCGAACACCAGCCTGGCCACCATCTTGCACATTTGTAATTAGAGTCTTTTTTTTAAGGCGTTTTTTCCCCACCTCCCGACCCTGTTAAGGCAAGATACCCTTTTACAGTCTTTACTGGAGTTTCCCTGTTTTATCGGTGAGACATGTTAATCAAGAAAGAGAAACCAGCTTCAGTTCCTTGCACGCTGACTTTTCTCTTGTTTTGGTTACAGTGGTCGAAAAATACGATTATGTGTTTCCCGAAAACGGCCTGGTTGCATACAAAGATGGGAAACTCTTGTGTAAACAGGTAGGTTCTAGAGTATCCAGACGACTATATACTATTATTAAAATGCTTTCCAAAAAGCTATTTGACACTGGATGCTTCTGAGGAGGTGTGTCCAGGAGGTGAGGAGCCGGGGAAGGAGTGAACCTCTACCCTGGATGCTTTCCCACGTCTTGAGTGTCGAGCCATGTGACTGTCACATATTCCAAATTGTTAACTAAATTTCAGCATTGTTTTTTTAAGGATACTTAATCTGATATTTCTGTCGTGCTAGCAGAAACGAGGGCAGGCTGCCTCACTCCAAGCATTTTTAAGAGTTGCCGTGTAGCTGTTGCTAGTAACAAGATCTTTCCACTCAGACATATGAGAAAGCCTGAGTGGAACAAAGATACTTTCTGTAAGCGTTTGTAGATATTTTAATTGAATAAAAGCAGCAGCTAATAAACTCTCTGGGTCTTCCAGGAAGCATTCAAAAGATAATTTGTACAAAAATCTTGAGTCATGAAGCAGGAAATGCTTTAACTAAAGCCCTTTGTGGTTTGCCTTATGTTTTCACGCAGGGAGAGAAGAAAAAAGGTAGCGGGGGCGTGTCACGCTGGCCACGTCAGCCTAGTCACCCTCGCCAGTAGTGGCTGAAGCCCCGGGTTGGCTGTGAAGTTATTTCAAAAATGCCTCCCCCTGATTCAAGTAACCCCAGTGTTTGTTTTATCTAGAGTATTCAAGGTCACCTGGGCGAGGCCCTAATCCAAGATCTAATCAACTACTGTCTGAGCTACATCGCAAGAATTAAACTCCCGAAGAAAAGGTGGGTTTGGGGGGCGCCTGGGTGGCTCAGTGGGTTAAGCCTCTGCCTTCGGCTCAGGTCATGATCTCAGGGTCCTGGGATCGAGCCCCGCATCGGGCTCTCTGCTCAGCGGAGAGCCTGTTCCCCCCCCCACCCCCGCCTGCCTCTCTGCCTACTTGTGATCGCTATCAAATAAATAAATAAATAAATCTTAAAAAAAAAAAAAAGGTGGGTTTGCTTTTAGCAGAGGCTGTGTTGGCATGGGGAGGAGTCGCATTGTCTGGGTTGGTGCTGACTTTAGTCCCGGGCCCTGTGCTTAGTTAGTAAGACATTATTGGAAACCTTCTAGTGGAAGAATGAATCCATAAACAGCATTTCCACATGATGGGAAGCGGAAACTAAGATGCTTGCCAAGACTGTGGGTCCAGGAGAAGGCCTGTAAGAGCAGTGTGAAAAGCAGCATGAGCCACCTGGGAGCCACCCCGGAAGCCCAGGCCAGACCCCACACACAGCCCTGCTCGCTCAGCCCTCGGTATGACATAAAATCTGCATTAATTGCTGTCATTTGGAAGTTTGACTTCATGTAGTAAAATCCCATTGCCTCTGGCTTCGGTGTTCTCTGAAGATCTGTAATTTCAAATTAGCATGAGATCCCCACCGTGAATTCAGGCAGCAGGAGGCTGCGTTGGCCTTGAAGCAGGCCCTCCGCTCAACACTGGGCCTCTGTCCCCGGTATTTACAGGTGGCTTGTGGCTCAAGATCAGGGCTGTGTGTGGAAGACAGAAAGGACCCAAGGAAGAGGTTCTAGATCCTCACAGGCATCGGCATTTAGAACTAGAAGATACTTCTGAGCACATAGTCACAGAACCCTTAAATTGCACTGTAAGGATGAATAGCTCACAGTTATTTTAGCTTTTAAGAAACTGTTTTGAGATTCAAACTGGAAACACAGTGTGGGGAAATGGTTTTGTTTTATTTTGTTTTGTTTTAATCTTTATTCAGAGTAACTAAAAAAAGTGTTAAGCTGTTCTCAGGTTCTGTGATCGGAGCAACCATTTAGTAGCAGCTAGCCACAGCGGCTGTGTTTCGTCGGTATGACGGAGGCTCGCCAAGCAGCCCTCAGAGCCTTTTCCCATAGCTTTGTGTGGTCAGATCGGTGGGTTCAAGAGGTCACTAACAAAAATGTCAGGCGCCTGAATTTTCAGATTCTTCAGGGAACTTGAGAGATGGTAATCATTTTCATAGTTCTTTTTATTATTATTATTATTATTATTATTATTTTAATTTGACAGAGAAAGAGCACAAGTAGGCAGGCAGGCAAAGGGAGGAGAAGCAGACTCCCCAGTGCAGGGAGCCCAACGTAGGGCTCTATCCCAGGACCCTGGGATCATGACTTAAGCCAAAGGCAGACGCCCAACCAACTGAGCCACCCAGGTGCCCCCTCATAGCTCTTTATTAATGATAAAATTCACTGTCCAACAGAAATAATGTGGGCTACATGGGCAATTTTAAGTTTTCTGTAGCTGCATTAAAAAAATACCCCAAATTAATTTTAATCATGTTTTATTTAATTCATTGTAGTCAAAATATAGTCATTTTAACACATAGTCAACATAGAGCATTTCAGAATGAGGGTGACATTCCCCTTTCATGCTCTATCTTTGAAATCTAATCTCAGTTCAGATTAGCCACCTGTGGCCCGAGGCTGCGCTGTGGCTGAGCCCAGCCCGGTGAAGTGTTGATCATACCAGCCCCTGCCTTCTGGAAATTTGAGCCTGTTTACCCATCTGTAAAGTCGCCCACATAAATAATGTCTCTCCGGGGCTCGTCCCCTTTCCTCTCCAGGGGTACTTTCATTGAGTTCCGAAACGGGATGTTGAACGTGTCCCCAATTGGGAGAAGCTGCAGTCAAGAAGAACGCATTGAGTTTCATGAACTCGATAAAGTGAGTCCCTCCAACACAGCCTGGGTCTATGGAGTGGAGATAAGATGTGCAGCCTGGTGGCCGGCGGCTGAAGGGTGCCTTCTGGACTGACATGCGCTAGACAATCGGTATCTCCTTGTTTTTCTCAGAAAGAAAACATCAGACAGAAGTTCGTAGCAGACCTGCAGAAAGAGTTTGCAGGCAAAGGCGTCACGTTCTCCATAGGTACGGTGCACTCGGGCCGGCTTCCGGCTTCAGTAACCACCTGCCAGGGGGCCGGGGGGGCCAGTGAGCTCTTGGAATGGGGCTGTGCCTGGTGTGAAGGTGAGCGAGAGGAGTGCAGGGGTGAGCGCTCCTGTGTGGTCAGCCCTCATGGAGACTCTCCCTGGCCGTGGGATTTGGTTCTAAAGTCTCACCTGGCAGGATTCCCCACCCCCACCCCTGCCCCGGCACCTTCTTCCTGGCCCAGAGTAGCGCTCAGCCGAACAGATTCTGAAATCTCATCATGCGTGAGCAGCAGGGATCCGTAGCTGCCAGCTGGGTTGGTGCTACAAATCAAGAAACTGAGGCCCTGGAGGAAAAGGGGACTTGTCTGAGCCTACAGAGGTTGTGTCTGCAGTGGCCAACCGGCCCGCGAACGTTTCCTGTGTCCGACAGAGTTCTTCCCGCAGCGCTGGTGTCTTGGCCGGCCTTGGTTTTCAGTAGAATACACTTGTGAGATGCTCAAAGCAAGCGGACTTCTGTCAGCGCTGATGGGTCATTATGTAGAGCCCCCTTGTTTTACCACCTCCCCTAAGCGTACAGGTGTAGGAAGACTCGAATTGCAAAGGGATTATGTCTGCTAGGGCAGGTAGATGTTCAAGTGTTCTTGAACCTCGAGGTGAACGTCTCCCCGACAAAGCTTTCAGAGGGTTTCATCACCCCTGAAAGCTTCCCGCAAATCACTTTCCACCTGCTTTTCCTTTTTCCTGCAAGATGCACCACATGCAGCCAGCTTCTGGGCCTCGCCCCCAAGAGCCAGAATGTGTCAAAGCTCGGGGCGGCCCAGCCGATTGAAGCTGTTACCGGATTTTCCACCAGTGTGCTTCCTTTAGACCTGTGCCTTTGGCGCAGCGCTTGAACACAAGTGCATTCCTCGTTCTGAGCTGCCGATCTGTCTTGCTTTTCACATCACATCTTTTAACATCACATTAATTTCTAGCACCGGTCCCTAAAATAGCATAATAGCATAAATAGCATAAATAGCAAACAAGAGTATTAGAAATCGACCTCAGCCCTCCCGTTGCTGACGAGTAGGCCGCATGTTCGGTTCGGCCCCACGCCCCTCACCTCTTTCCTGCCTTTCGCTTCTGTGTCTTCCCCCCTCTCGGCAGGAGGCCAGATCAGCATTGACGTCTTTCCTGATGGCTGGGACAAGCGGTACTGCCTGAGACATGTAGAAAATGACGGCTATAAGACCATCTATTTCTTCGGGGACAAAACCATGCCTGTAAGTACGGGAGCGTATTTTGGAATTGGACTGTTTGGTTCAGGCTGGGAAAGGGGACACGGACACGTGGTCCTTTTCCCCTCCACCACGCGGTACGCACTGGACCAGCTCACACTGAGCAGGGGCTGCTTTCCCCTGAGAGGGGCGAATCAGCCTCCCTCCCTTTGCGCTCGGACACCAGACATCTCAGTGAGGACGGTCATGGGGCCCTTTCGAGGCTCACTTTGTGGCCTTCCAGAACACCTGCCCAGTGCCGCTGCCCAGTCCTTTGTCCCCTTCCAAGCCCTTGGCCATTTTTAGGTCATGTTTCCACTGTGCTTTCCCCCAGAGACCTTCATTATGAGTTGGGCACAAGGCATCCTAAATGGTAGGAAGACAGGGAATCTCACGGGTCTCAAATTCGAGAGACCGCATCAGGGACTGTGTTAGCGGTGGGCATCGCACACACACGGTCTGGGGAGCTGTCCCTGATGGACAGGTGCTGGACTGAGCCTAAATCGGGGCTGAGAGCAGAGCCGTGTCGAAGGCCAGCACCAGGAGGAGGACTGCAGAGGAGGGATTTCCCCAGAGCCACGGTGGCAGCAGGACGGGGCTCTTCTTGGCACAGGTGGGGCCCTGAGAAGAGGCTCGGCACCAGCCACTCACTGCCCAGGCCCCTTCCTTTAAATTCCTGTCCTCGTCTGGGCCCCTCCGCCCGCTTCCCTTCACATGCCGCCCGGTGATGGGAATTATCTTGGTATCAGAGGTCCTGGTTCGGGCTTTGTGGCCATCCTGCACCCAGCAGGTATGCCCTGGACATTCAGAGTTTGCTTACTGTCCGGTCTGTGATCCACTGCAGAGTACTTGCCGTTCTGTTAAGGTTTTTCTGGGGTGGACCTACCTGCCTATCAGCAAGGTCCCCACGTAAGGTCTTCTAGCATTAGAGAGACTTCTGATCAATATAGGCTCGTGTCCATCTTTCTAAAGGATAAAACCAGGACTCGGGGTGCCTGGGTGGCTCAGTTGTTAAATATCTGACTCCTGATTTCAGCTTGGTGTGATCTTGGGGTCCTGGGATCAAGCCCTGCGGCGGGCTCCCCACTCAGTAGGCAGTCTACTTGTCTCCCTCCCTCTGCACTTCCACGTGTTCATGTTCTTTCTTTCTCTCTTTCTTTCTCGTATATTAATAAATCTTTAAAAAAAAAAAAATAAAAAACAACGGAAAGGGTAAGTGACTTGCCCAGGGTCACAGCCCGGGACAGAACTGGTGGCACCAGAACAGACTACCTTGTCTCTAAGCACGCAGGCTTTCCAGTCCAGCAGGCCATCCCTCCGTCGCGATGGGG
This sequence comes from Martes martes, assembly GCF_963455335.1. Taxonomy (NCBI): domain Eukaryota; kingdom Metazoa; phylum Chordata; class Mammalia; order Carnivora; family Mustelidae; genus Martes; species Martes martes. Next base: position 34,179,719 of record NC_137906.1, on the reverse strand, counting down.
AACGTTCTCTTCTAGTTCCCAGACAGCATGGTGCTGCTTTCCTGGAGGCGTGTCCTTTAGCCTCGTTCTTAATGACAGAGAAGTGGTTTGCAACCGCGTCCATTTGGTGAAATTCTTTGGCTGCAGAAATGCTTTTGCATCGGACTTTGATGTCTTTGGAGAAAGCGAGCTGGCCGGGCGCCTCCGCAGCCCTTCCGGCCCCGTGCCCGCTCTGCCAGGCCGGGAAGAGAGCTGCTGAGACAGGCAAAGCCAGGTTTTTCTCCGTGATGACGCTCTTGCTGTGTGCAAAGAGCCACCAGAAGCCTCACTGGGGACTTTGCAGAATGAAATGTGGTTCTTGAGATTAGCAGAGAATGCCAGCTTTTGGGAATTCTCCATCTGGAAATTTGAGCATTTTCTGTGCTGTTTAGCTACAGGACTGCACCTGGATTCTGTTTGTTTGGTTTTTAGTTTTACCTACTTTTTAAAGGCGGATACTTCTTACGGAAGGTTTTTTTCTGATTCTTAACATACATTCACTGTAGAGCACTGGAGAAAGTTCAAGGGAGAAAGTGTCACGTGTGGTCACAGCTGATGCTCCTCCCCGTCTTTTCTGTGTGGGCATCCACTACCCCCAAAGTGGACCCTGCATACTCATTGTTGGATTTTCTGCTTTGTTCTCATACCTATTTTATTTACCCATGTTAGTGAATACTCTTTGAAAACGAGGTTTTCAGGGGCTGTATGACCCGTTTTCCCAGCAGAGGCCCTGGGACTATGGTTGTTGACACCATGGTGACCGATCTCTGCCCTCTCTGACGCTGCTTTCGGTCGGTGGTTTCCTGGAAATGGGAAGTAACGGTCCAGCCATCTAAACCTTTAACAGGCACAGAGCCATACAAACACTAGCTTTAAACTTCTCGTATTCTGTGATAGATTTTGAAAGCTGTTTTCTTCCTCCGCATCAAGGCAAATGTTTTTGCTGGTTTCCAGGGGAACAGCACTTGAGCTGAGAACTGTCAGTAAAAAGCCATTTCCCAGGGGTGCCTGGGTGGCTTATTCGGTTAAGTATCTGACTCTTGATCTTAACTTGGGTCTTGATCTCAGGGTCATGAGTTCGAGCCCCATGTTGGGCTGCGTAGTGGACGTGGAGCCTACTTAATTTAAAAAAAAAAAAAAAAAAAAACAACTATTTCCCTGCCAAGCACCACAGGCTTAGAGGCCTTTCTGGCAGCCTCTCCAGCCCTAGCAGCCGCCTCCATCTGGCGGGATCTGATGTTACATGGAGCCCTTCCCCCATTCCCTGCTTGGAACACCCCCAGAGAGCAGGGTGAAGAAAGTAGACATTGGCCGTTGCTTTTCTAAATGCTTGGCAGTCCTGGATGGACTGTCAGTCCCTTCCCCCCTCCCCATCCTGCCCATCAGCCTCAACAACCAGGGTCTGTTAAAACCCAGCTCTGCGTATAGCCTCAAGGCTCCAAGCCCAACCTGGAGTGCCTTGGTTTGGTGCAGGGAAAGGGATGGCCAGGGCACAGAGAGGCACCCCACACTGCTTTGCATGGCCTCGGGGCAGGGAGGGGGATGGCGGGGAGACTGCCGCACCTGACTCCGCCCCGCCCCCACCCTTTCCATATTCCCAGGCTAGACAGCTTCTGCTGGCTTCACGCTTCCTGGCTTTCAGGCGGTCCGAACATGAAAACATTCTAACAGTCAGGAACATTGACAGCTGATTGACTTTGACTCAGCAGATCCTTTTGGGTGATTGAGTTCTCTGTCCGCTCCTGTGCGCAGGAAGGGCACACACAGAGTGGCAGGACTGGGGGGCACCGCTGCAGGAGGCGACTGACCGCACACAAGGCAGTCCGTGCACACGGCAGCATGCCCCGTGGCTGTACAAGCCGCTGATGCAGACTGATCTCTGGAATGTTCTATCAGGCGAGCCACGTAAGGTGCAGAACAGTACAAGTGACACGCACCACTTTTGTCTAAAGAGGGGGACGTAATCTCTCTTCATGGTGCTTGTAAGTGCATAAAGGGAATGTGAAGGGACACCCAAGAAGGCTGATGACAGACCTCCTGAGGGCTGGGGACAAGGATGGGAGAGACACTTGGCACTCTGTCCTTTCTTTAAATTTTGAACTCCACGAATGTGCTCTCTGTTGAAAAATAAAGCTTTAAATTATCAAACTGAGAAAAGGAAGAAAACTAAAATTTTTGGTTTCTAAAGCAGTTCAGTGTCAGACCCTGAGCTGGACCCTTGGACGTTCTGTCCTCTGGTCCTTGGGCAGCCTGGCGGGGTGTGCGGGATGGGCGGCAAGGGGCTCCACGCAGGGCCGGGCGCGGTGCAGGTCAGTGACCGGCCGGCATCCAGAAGCCTCTCGTCACTCCCACATCGCCTCCAAAATGCTGTCAGATCATGCAACAGTTGGTTTTCTGCAAACGTTAGAAAGCAAAATCTGTCTTTAAAATAAGCTTCAAGGAAGTCCTTATCGGCCTGGTGGGAAGAGGCAGCTTTGAAACCCAGAAGACCTACAGTCTGGCCGCCGCTGCCCGCAGGGTGACCACACATCTCTGTCTGTGTCGTGAGCCGTGGTACCTGTCAGCCCCATGGGGACGCAGTTCTTCTGAAGCGGTGGGAGGAAAGGGAGGTCGTAGAGGGAGGGTGGCCAGCCCACGGCCGGCTCAGGAAAGGCAGCAGGACTTGCTTCTCCCAGCAGGGGAACCAGCCAGCTATGAAGTCTGCAGCTTTTAATGAAGTTAAGAAAAGCTCATCCAGTATGAGATTCCTCTGAGACTGGGGGCCTGTAGGGTGGGCGGTGCGTGTTAACGGCGAGCCTTGAGTTCCTGCCCAGGCTGCGGACGGAGTTCGCCCTTGGCCCTGCCCTGGGCGACCTGGCCATTGCCTGGCCTCTCCCGCGCTCACTCTCAGGATGCCTGAGGGCTGATGGGAGCACTGAATGTGTCCTCTGTGCAGACCTGTCCTACTGTTCGTGCGTGTCAGTGTGAAATCTGAGACCCAAGTCTTGGGGGCTAGTGGCAGGCTTAGGTTAGCATGGAGAGAGGGGTATTCCTTGCTCCCAGAGGGGCCTCAGGAAAATTGCTGCTCCCTGAGATTTGACTGGAGGAAGTTGGACCGGGTTAGACATTCCCCACCCAGCTGAGGGGGTGCTACCAGTTCCCCTGTGGGAGGATGGAAAGCAGGACACTGGACCGGGGGGGACACCATGAGTGCGGGTGTTTGTTGGGGTCCCTGCTGACCCGCCTTCCTTCTGGACACCAGAAGCAGCCAATGCTGTAGCTCTTCTCTTCACGGGGACCCTGGCTCCAGACCCCTAGAGTGTGGCCAGCCCGCGGGGAGTGCCCTGGTACGGTCACTGATGGCTACGAATCAGCATCTCCTGGATGCACATCCATGCCCGGCCCCATCACCCAGTGCTCAGCCCTGTTTTGGGGACGAGGGGGTACGCCAGACTCTTGAGCAGACCCGGAGGGTCACCCCGGGAGCGTCAGCAGGACAGCAAGCCAGCTTGCTTTCCACCACACGGTTAGTCCCCAGACTGTAAGCCACTGGGTCCCGTCCTGGAAGTACACGGAATCACCTGATTGTTTTCAAAACATCATGACCCCGGGGCCAGACTGGTTTTTTTATTTTTTTTTAAGCGTAACAGTTGATTTCTTTCTAGGAAAAATCAGTATAGTTATCTAAGGGCATACATTTTTATCAAATATTTTCCTCACCAGTAACGATCACATGTTGAGAAAGCAGCTGCATACCAGCCCCGCAGCACGTACTCAGATCCGTCTCGCTTCCCACGCGGCGGCCTACAGGCCAGGGGTACCGGCCCTAGAAGTGTTGGTACCGCTCCCGCCGTGACTGTCACCACAGCCCAGGGAGCACCGCCCCCCCTCCCTGGGGCTTTGAAACGGAGCCCTGTCCCTTTGGCCTTTGTACCCTGACACCTAGAAATTTGATCAGTCCTGTTACACTGCCCGGAGATGAACAGCCACGTGTGGCAGGGGGCCACGTGCGTCAGGGGTGGACTTCCAGAGGGAGGGGGTCTGCCTGAGCCCCAGATGGGTGTTCGCAACAGAGACCGCCTCGAAATCCAGCGGCCCGGCTCTGCTTCCTGCCCAGCAAGGCCCACGGGCCAGGGACATGTGATTTGTGTTCCCTTCCTCAGCTCTCCATCAGGATCCTCGGGGTTCACCTGACACCCCCCCCAATCAGCTCAGCAACAGCGTGTGCAGAAACATGGCCGGGTAGCGGGGAGACCGGACCCCACTCAGCCCTGCCTCTGCTTTTCTGTGGCACCCTCAGACCTTTGCTTCAAATATTTAAATATTAATGGGCTGTTTGCACTGAGCTGGAGGCCTCTCCTCCCTCTGGCATCCGTCCCCAGCCCCCGTTGGATCCCTTCCGGCTTGGTTCCCTTTGTCATCTCTCAGAAAAGGGTCTTCCCCACCCGGACCCTAGTGACCTGTGCAAATCTGGTGTTTGGAATTTGCGGTTCTCGGAAGCCTGATTCTAGAGGCGGGCACTCACACTAGCTCGCCTTGGCTTCTGCTTCTCCCGACCTCCCTCTGACTCCGGTGTGCGAGCTCTGGGAGCCCCAGGGAGCCCCAGAAGAGCCCAGGTGCCCTGGCAGGAGAGGAAGTTAAAGTCTGCCGTGCGTGGTGCTGGTGGTGCCGAGACCGAGCCCGGAGAACCATCCCGTGTGGACCAGGTCTCCCGGGAGGGACAGGCGGGGCAGCCGCTTCGGAGTCGTTCCAGGGGCTGGGCGTCTGCACCCCGCCCCCCAACCCTGCTGGCTGTGCAGCCTCCTCGTTGCTGTGCTTCTGCTCCTCGTCCTCGTCCCCCACCTGTCCGTCCTCTAGAAGGTGAAGCTGATCGTGTCCCCTGGTTGCCCTTTCCGGGTGGCTTGACATAAAATCCCAAGTCCTTACCTCCCTGGCCTGGTGGGCCGCTGAGCTGACTTCCGGGACGTGGCTTGTCCCCTCACTTCCTCTGCTCGCTGGCGCCTCCCTTGTCAGTCTAGGTTCTCTTCCCCTCTGTTCTCTGCCCTATGGAGTTGTTCCCCTCCATCCCCTGTCCTCTTCCTGCCTCCGCTCTGAAGGCAGGTAGTAGGTGCTCCCTGGGCTGGTTGGGCTCATGTGTCAATCCAGACTCCTCCCTCCTGAGTGAATGAGTGACAGAGACTGAATGTGTCCCCGATAGATGGTTGGGTTTTCTGGATAGTGCACGAATCTGTTTCTACGACGTTAAGTTCTCTGTGGCAGTTTTTACCTCCCGTGCTATTCGTAGGAGGAATCCGACTTTAATTCTAAGCATTCCATGAACTGGTTTCACATTGACTTGCTGAGGTAGTCCCTGGTGGGCGTGACGCCTAGAGCTGACCCAGAGCCACTTGATGGCACAGAAATCTGTGAGGCAAGGGCAGGACCCCCGCAGCTCCCCCAGTCAGCGCTGGGAAGGGACTTTCCCTGACTGTGGCTCCAAGTTCATGGCCCCTGACCTGACTCCTCCCCCTGGTGCATTTTGGGCCCTGGCAGCAGCCCCTCCTAAACTTGGGGGAGAGGTTATACTCAGAAAAATGAGAGCAGTTGGAGTTACTGCGTCCACAAGTCCTTTAAAGGGACATCAGTTTTTTCCTATAGAATCTTTAGGAGAAAAATCCATTTTTACTCTGCAGTTACTTTCATCGTATTATAAACTAATTGATTTTTCCAAGGTTTTGAGTTAGACCGTCCAGGCTTATGAGGAGAATCTAGGAAATTGCATGAGAAGCAAAGCAGGGGCTTTCCTGGAGCTCAGGGTGTGGGAACGGCGGCAGGCCTGCTTCATTCACCCCAGACCGGGGGCGGGGTGGGGATGCCGCACACACTGGAGGGCCCACCCCCAACGGGCCCCCCGTGGCGTGCCAGGGCCCCCCGGATACAAGGTCTGGCAGAAGCAGACTTGCGCTCCACTCTTGGAAGTGGCCCAGGGGAAGGGATGTGTGCACACGCCTGGAGCCGCACAAGCTGAGGGGCAGGTGCTGACCTGCGGCTGGGGGGGCGGCATTACCCCCCCTTCCAGCAGCTGGCTCACCCATCGGCCGCGGTCCAGGCAGGGTCTACACCCGGGCCGCCTGGCTCACTCACAAGGCAAACACAGGAACTATTTAAATGTAAACAAATTAGAATCAAATAAACTCCGTTCCTCTGTTGCCTGGCCACGTGCCACCAAGTACTCAATAGTCACCAGTGGCTGCTGTTGGCTCAGAGGCCCGCGTGTCCGTGTCACAGCCAGGCGCCACAGTAGGCTGTCAGGCAGACGCTCTGGGGCAGACCCCCTGGGCCCCTTTCCCCGTCCCTGGGGCCTGCCTCTGTGCCGCCAGCCATCTCCTCCGCCTGCCTCCCCTGCGCTGGCTCTGCTGCTGCCTGTGACAACAGCCTGGGCAAGGTTCAGACACAGTGGCAGGGACTGCTGTCACCTGCCGCACTTGCTGTATAGAAAAAGCAGCCTCGGATCTTCACAAGAGCATCGTGATTGCTTTCAGAGGCGTAATTACACGTTCCAAGCTAAATTGCAGTTCAAGGGAAAGTGAGAAAGCCCTTCTCGGTACTGCCTGGCTCGGGTTGCTCTTCTCCCGGAGGCCCAGGTAACCGACCCGGCCTGCCTGCTGGTAAAAGGGCGAGTTCCTCAGTTTCCTGCCACCCGCGCCCAGGAGAAGCGAGGCACCCACATCTCCCCCGTGTCTTCACAGGGCGGGAATGACCACGAGATCTTCACCGACCCAAGGACCGTGGGCCACACGGTGACGGCCCCCGAGGACACCCGCAGGATCTGTGAAGAGCTGTTCCCCTAACAGCCCCTTCCCTGAGGGAGGGCAGGGCGTCCCGCTGACAGGCTGGAAGGGTCACCATGGCCACACTCAGGATCCCTCCCTCCCTCACATGCCCGCAAACCCCAGCCTGTGCCAGGCTCCTCACATGTCCTGGGGCCTTGACGACTTGGCCTCCAACCCCAGGACCAGGAGCAGCCAGACTTGTCAAGAAGGGCCCAAAGGAATGCCTCAACCCAATTTTATTCCCTACTACCGAGTCTCAGACCCTCCACATGTGCAATCATGGTACACACGGTTTTGGGGGAACCTTCCCCATCATTCTAGAATGATACAGAACGAATGTGCCCAGACCCTCCCTCCTCATGGGTCTTGTGAACAATGTAACTGGCAATGTTTGGACCCCCTGTGTCAGCACCCACGGGGGCATCTGGTGATGAGAAAGGACAAGATGTTTACAGCCATCCCTCCCCAGGACAGAAGTCTGGAAGCACCTCCTGAGGGGAAACTCTTGCCCGCTGTCGGCCTGGGAGGACTCTGAAAGCAAAGGCCCTGTGGCCACCAGGCAGGACTGAGTTCAGCAACACATGGACACAGACCGCAGCATGACCCGCAGACAGGTGGCCACCCCGTGACCACTGACCCCAACAAGTTTGCCCCTCAGCTGGCCTGCAGTTCTGGGGGCGAGCTCCGAATTCACTACACCTAGGACAGACTGCTAGGGCTCCGCCCCTTGGGATGGGAGCAAGTGGGCCGCAGCAGCCCTGCCCCCAGATGCTGGAGCCTCCCTCCCCTCCACTTTCTCAGGGATCACGTGAGAGGCTGGATCGTTAACAGAAGAGGAGCTGCACGGGTGCCCTGCAGATCTTTATGTGGACCAGCCTGCCTGCCCCGGCCTCACCCAGACCTGGACCTAAGGGGTGGGAGCCGTCCGACGGCTGGGCCTGTGACCCTCACTCCGTGCTTTGAGTTCAGCGAGGTCCTCGTGCTGCTGGAAGGCAGCCCATGGAAGAGCACTTTCCAAGGAAACGGTTCACAGGTCACTTTTCAGAATCTGGACTTGTCAGGACCCACAGACCCACAGTCCACTCCAGTCCACAGCACGGCCTCTGCTCAGGCCTGGCCAGTCTGAACGGGGCTCTGCACCCCCGCTGCCCCACCCCCACCCCACCAGGTGCTTTCATCTCCACAAGCCTCCCCTGCCCCCCCAGGCTTGTCCTGGCTGGAGGTCCGGGGGGGGCAGGGCCAATGACGTTGCTCAGTGGTTCCCAGGACTCAGTCACGCAGGCGTACCTTTCCTTGCTGGGTTTTGCAAACGATACTGTAACGACCTTTCACAACGCAAAGCGGCAAATTAAAGTTGATTTTATTGTTTCCTGTTTCTCATTCGGAGGCCTTTTTCCTCCTTTGACCGTTACATGAACGGGTGAAGTGGACGATCAGCTGTGCTGTCTTCTCAGATTCTGGAAGGAAAGCCCAGCCCTTGCAGATCTGAAGGCCACTGCTTCCGACACTGGTGCTCCCGGGGTTTCTGCAGCGCCAGAGTGTGGTGCTTCCGGGTTCGCCTTCCTGCCCACGGGGTAAGGATCCGCAAGTTTCCTTACGTTGTTAACAGCAGAGCAAGACAACGGAGTCTTACTCAAATTCGCCCTAACCTTTATCTGAAGACAGCCCTGCCTGGGCTGCCCCGAGCAGGTGCCCCAAGGTGTCAGGCTGGGCCCGCCCCTCCCGGGGGTCCCACTGTGGCTGCCTGCGGACACTCTGGGGCAGACCCCCTGGGCCCCTTTCCCCGGCCCTGCGGCCTGCCTCTGTGCCGCCAGCCATCTCCTCCGCCTGCCTCCCCTGCGCTGGCTCTGCCGCTGACCGGCGGCATGACTCAGGACGGCCTCATCTCGGCCTGTCTGCTCCTCTGTCGGGGGGGGGGGTATGGCCCCTATAGCACACACCAGCTACCTCCAGCCAGGCTGTTACTACCTCCACGAACCCCCGGGAAGCCTGTAAGGCAGGCAGTGCCAGCTCTGCTGTGCAGGTGCGGGTAAGTCACCCCCTCAGCTTTCCAGAGCTGGCAGCTTAGACACCACAAGAATCTCCAACACGGTAGCTAAGTGCAGAGCAGGAGGGCAGCAGAGGTTGGCTCTGGAGTGAGCGGGCCCAGGGAGGGCACAGCCAGGCACTTCTGAGGGAGCAGCCCCGAGGAAGGCCCTCCTGTATTTCACTGAGGCGCCCGCACTCCATCCTGGGGGGGGGGCGGGGGGGGAGCTCAGGATCTGTGGGACACTTGGCGGGACACTTGGCATGGTCTCTCAGCCGGTGGGCAGGGAGCGCCCCATCAGGAAGACTTGGCAGATTTGTCAAGGTGGAGGTGGCCTTGAATCACTTCCTCTCCAAGGGCTGTTTCCTCTTTCCCCACCGCTCCTTGACCTTGGCCTCATCAGGCCACTTGGGCTCCGTCCCACAGCCACCCACCCTTGTCTCAGAGCTGGATTCCTGCCCTGCCTGCAGGTTCTCCCCCAGATGACACTCGCCCCGTGCGGCCCTCCGACAGAGCTCCTTGTTTGGAATAAACACCTGCTTTGGCTTCTCCTCAACAGGTCCCTTGGCCTAGTTGTAACTGTTCCAAATACACTTTGAAAACCAGTACTACAGTAAAAATACGCTGCACCATCAAAAACGACCTCCCCTCCCTCAGGAGACACTGGCTGGGCAAGGCCTTCCCAGGCTGACCCCTGAGTCCAACCCAGAGCAGCCCCGCCTGCAGCCCCGTCCCCGTACACCCTGCGCCTCCCCACCGCGCGCCTGGACACCCAGGCCCTCGGCCTTCACACCTCCCACCACCAGCGTCCCCTCGGGCCGGCCTGCCCCTGCTCTCGTTGCGCAGACTCAACACAGTAAAAGTTCAAGTGCTTCCGCGGAGCCAAGTGGCATTTTGTTGTCACGAAGCCTGCTAAGCTGTCCGGCACTGGAGAAGGATGATTAAGGGGAAAGGGATGGTCCCATTCTCTTACTCACCACCCCCAAAAACCAGCCTGTGAAGCACAATGAATGAAACAGCATGACTGTGTCTGCCCCACTCGGGGGACAGGCCCATTACCTGCCGGCTCACAGGAGAGGCAGCCGGGCCTCCACCTCCACAAACAACACAGAGCCTTGCACAAAACACACTTTATTGAGAGAGAAGCGGCTGGTGGGAGGAAAGATGTGGATGGAATCCCGGATGCTATTCCCAGCTCTGTCACCAACATCAGACGTCCTCCCAAAAGGAGCTCCGGAAGCACGGCCCGCAGCCAGCAAAGGCCTCCGCGGACCCAGCAGGAGGCAGGGGGCACGGGCCAGGAAAAAGCAGACCAACTGCTCGCTTCACTGCACGGTTTCACTGCACTGTCTGCCAGCATGCGCACGCACACACACACGCACACAGTCAACACACTTATTTGTGTATTTCAAAAACTCACCAGTTGTCAGCAAAATATTTCTACCTTCCAACCCCTTTCAAAGGAAGCTCTTCCCAGACGGAAAGACAAACAGGACCACAGACAGACACCCGACAAGGACCTTCCTGCTCCCGGCATCCCCCCGGCCCCACATCCCCCCGGCCAGCCTCCCTCATGCGCAACACCCCTGTCTGACCCCAAGCTTTCAAGGGTTCACTTCCCTGCACTGACACATGGTTTCCTGACTACACATAAGCCCCATATTTCAAAACATTATTACCCAGCTATTTCTATTTTTAAATCAACGAGAGCCAAGCCAAACCAAACCACTGCAAAGAAACTCCTAAGGATATGTTTACGGCAAATATCTACAAAGGTTTGAAATGTCGGCAGCGAAGTGCGCACGGGGCTGGCTCTGGCTGAGAGCCTTCGGTATTAAAAAGGAAAGAAGAAAATCCTAAGCATGTCTTAACAGCAGTTTACAAGAAAACCCCACACCAAAGGTGCATTTCTCCTCTAACTTTTGACTTGACCAGGCCTGCCCAGAAGCAAGCTACTGACTCTCTTCTGGATGGATCTGGACAAAGGTCTGATTTTAAACAAAGACCCTCCCTGCTCCCACGACCACCCACCACCTAAAGGACCGACCAGGGGTGTGAAATGCCTTCAAAACGATGATCATTCACCTTGAGGGCGGAAGGGACCGGGCTCCTAGAAGAGGATGCAGCGGAGCTCGGCAGAGCCAAGGGGGAAGGCTCAGGGCTTCCGGGAGAAACACTTTTCCCCAGATGCCCAGTAGTGACACTTCCCACTTGCAAGGCACCAGAGCCCTTCCCTGCGCGCACCATGGAGCCAGGTTCTCCCCCGTCCAGAACCAGCCACAAAGAGCAACAGAAGGGCCTGGGCCCGGGGCCATGGACACGAGGAAGGTGGCCACGTGGGTAAGAGTGCATCTCGGGAAACGTGCAGGGCCCCGGTCAGCCCTGGTGCGGACTGGACCCGGGGACTGAGTCTCCAGTCCAGGGGCACAAAGGACTCTGTGGGCTGGGGAAGCCTGACCCACCCCCGGGCTGGGGTTGGACCCTCCACTCAGCCACCAGCGGGCACCCCTTTTTCCATGCTTTTAATGCTTTCCAGATGGTGAGAGACTGTTGCAATGGTCAGAGGCTGTGCTGGTGGCCGAGAGCACCCCCATGCCTGCCCCCCACGCCCCCTCCTCCAGGAGATACTTGAAAGGGACCGACGGGCTCCTCCGTTTGAAGCCCCACCTTACGCGGCAGACCAGCATCTCCAGTTTGGTCCTGCCTCCTCCTCCCCCGAGAGTCTCCCGCAAGCCCAGGAGAAAGGGGTGCTTCCGGCCTCTCCTAGGAGCTGACGACGTGGCCGGACCAGGTCTCGTGCTTGGTGCCTGGGGCCAGATGGGTGATGACCACCTCCACGGCCTGCAGCTTCTCGTTCTTGGGGGGAATGGAGCACATCTTATAGGTGACCTCGTCGCCTTCCACGGGGACGTACTCCCCTTCCACACTGCAGGGGTGAGGAGACAGCACTCAGTGCCCCGCACTCAGAAAGGACCACAGCCCCTGCTGGTCAGAGGGCCACCCCTTTCAGAGGAATTGTACCCCCTGCCCTGCCACCCGAGGGGGCCACCCCATTCCAGCGGCCCCCTTCGTCTCCCCTGACGTGGAGGCCGAGACCAGGCTCAGCCCGTCCAGGGACCCACACACTCAGTTAAACGTAGGCACCACGGGCCTGGGGACAGAAGGGCAGGGAAAGCTGGTCCGAGCCCAAGAGAGGAAGACAAGTCACCGTCGAGCACTGGTGTGACGACTTTCCTGAGCTCCTGCAGCACACCCACCCTGGTCCCAGGAGCCCCCCCAAACCCAGCTGCGTGCACCTCTGCCCTCCGACTCCCCAGGCACTGAGCAAGCTTCAGGAAAGTCCTTCTGTGCTTAAAGCTAGTTCCAGAAAGCGTCCTCTCCCTGTGACCGCCCCAGGAAGATTCTCTCACATTTGAGGGGGCACAAGCCACCATCTCGCCCCTCCCAGTGAGGTACCCATCTTGACGCCCTGTTGAGGACCCCTCCAAGAGGAACATCCCCCTCATCTCTTGGAACTGGTTTGTCTTGATGGAAGAACCCACTAGTAAATGGTGCCTCCCTCTCGGATCCGGCCACCCGGAAGCCCAGGGCTACACCTGCAGCCCACTTCCGGCCGTGGAAGCAGACATCCCGTGTCTCCACCTCTCTGATTCGCTCCCCAGCCCCGCGTTCTCCTTACTAACTTATTTTTCATGGTGCCCTGCGGCCATCCTTGTAAACCATTACAGATCCCTTCTGGACAGGGGCAAGATGAAAATACACGTACACACCAGTCTACGTGTGCAGACACATGTCAGACGCACTGACTCCGCACCTTTCTCGTGTGTGCAGGGCAGAGGGGCCGTGAAGTCCCGACGTGCAAGAACGTTGGGGAGAAGCATCGGGAAAGGACCGCTCGCCCATGCCAACAGACACTTGGGGCAGGGCCCTGCCTGCCTGCAGAAACGGGGTTTTCCTCTATTGCCCGGTCTGCTGTGTGGGGTAGGACGCAGCCTGCCACAACCTGAACTGAAGGATCGGGGGAGGCAGAGGCCAAAGAATGGGGCAGGGGTGAGGCGTGCGTGAGGAGGGCCCCGCATCTCTGAAGGCGGGAGAAAAGCACAGGCTGCTGGCTGCCTTCCAGCCCTGAGACCTCGAACGTGTGGGCCGCGCCCTGGGCCTCCCGAGGGTTTCCACACAGGAAGGAAGGACGTCAGTGAGCAAGTGGCAGGGCAGGGGCGAGGGTCCAGCTCCAGTCTTCCTTCCTGGAGCACAGGGGTCATGCAGCCCCTAGCCTCACCAAGTGGCTTCCCCCGAGGTAAGCAGGAAGCCAGACCCTGGGTCCAACGCAACTCCTGCAGCTCCCAGGGGTGCCCCTGTCCCCATCCACCAGATACACACGGGCACTCAGACCCCCTCAAGAGTTCTCAACATACTTACGTGTGTACACATGCGCTCTCTATCTCTCGTGCACACACACACAGACTGTCGCCTGCAGCCTCCCACACACACCACTGCCAAGTACAGTCTCACCACCCCACCCCCAGGCACAGTCACACACAGGTCACAGGCAGTCTCACACCCTCACACACAGCGCCCACCAAAGTCACACCCTCCCCCTGCCACCTTGGGGCCTAGGCAGCCCCTGCCGCAGCCCCAAACCACACAAACCAGCCCTGACTCACTCAGAAATGTGCAAGAAGATGTCGGGGCCACCATCGGCTGGGGTGATGAAGCCGTGGCCCTTGGATCGACAGAAACATTTGCAGACTCCTTTGTATACAGGACCTTGAGAAGCCCGCACCGTCCTGACAGAGATGAGGAAAGTGTGAGGAGGCCCCACCAGCCCTCCAAAACAGCCTCCCACTCTCCTGGGGCACACCCAGCTCATCCCAGAACCTCCCCCTCAAAAGCTGTGCCCCAGGCAGTAGCCAGGGGCATAATGTCCAGCTGTGCAGTTGTGCACTGCACAACTGTGGGAGCCATTCACACAGACTCCAGTAAGAGACACTCTCTGATGACCCTGGCAAATTTTCTCGGGCCTCAGTTTCTCCATCTGGAAAGGGGGTTAGACTAAAAGCTCTCTGAGCATCCCTCCGAGGACTAATTATTAATCACAGCAGCCTCTACTCCTTGGGCCCGAGATCTGGATCTGCCAGGCACCGTGCAGGTCCTTTGCAGCTCTGTAGCCAGCCTGCTACTGTCCCCATTTTGCAGCTGAGGAAGTCGAGGTCTCACAAAGGAAGAGGCTTGTTTGCGGTTAACACTCAATCATTTAAGACCCCACTGATTTCCCATTTGTTATGACCCCCAGCTTGGGGCAGGCTCAAGGGGCCTGGGGCAGTGCCCCCCAGAGTTTGCAGGGTACCTTCCCAGTCTCGCATCATCGGTCCTTACCCTAACCCATCTCCCCATTTAACAGACAAGGACACTGAGGCACAGAGATGACCAGACACAATGATTCTGGCTCTGGGCAGGAGACCTATCTGAGGAAGCTTCACCAGGCTAGCCCAAGACTCACGCTGAGAAGGTCCTTGTCCGGCGGGTGGGCAGTGGGCTGGGGACCACGTTGCCCCGAAGAGGGGACGGTGACCGATCTCGGGCCCGCTGGGTGTCCAGCAGCCCCACCGAAGTCTGGTGGGTTGGGGGCTGTGGTGGCGGCGGAGGCTCAGATGACATGGCTAACCTAGGGAGAGACAGAGGGTTCTCAGGGGCTAATGCCTTGCAAGGAGGGGCCCCCCCAGATGCGCCCCCAGCCCTGTGTCTGACAATCTGCCAGTTGAGACCCACGGCTCTTGGCTGGGGTACAAGGCTCACTCAGCATAGAGGTCACCTTCTCTGGAAACATGCCCGGGTCGCCCCAGCTGGGTCAGGTGCCTCAGCTCCTGCTGCAGCCACAGGCCTCCTTCTGGCATCGTTCTGCCAGGAAATGCCCGCTTGCCCCGCGACAGGGATGCCATCAGTCCCCTCTACATCCCCTCCACGCAGCACAGATCTTGGCACACTCGGGGCACTGAGTCAATACTCGTGAGAGGGAGGGAGGGAGGGAGGGAGGGAAGGAGCAGGGAGGGAAGGAGGGCAGGCGGGCTTTAATGCCAGCTACCAGATCACACTCCAGCTACCCAGCAGACTTGACCCGCTAAGAGCCAGGCCCCCTGGGGAAGGCGGAGAAGCAAGGGAGAGAAGAGCGCACAGTGCTCCTCCAAGAAACTGGACACAAACTGGAGAGGCGCAGACCCCAGCTTTGGATCCCCCGGGGGCTGTCACTAGCCTGCATCCGGGACAGCAGGCCCAAGGGACCCAATGTGGCAGGCCACTGCAGAGGCCCTTATGTGTCCAGGCGCTGAGCATGCACCCTGCCTGGGCCACTGGCCACGAGGAACGCCAATTCCCCTGGTCACCCCCAGCATGCATCAGAGGCGGGCTCAGACCCGGCCGCGGGCTCCGGGGGGGCGGCGGACTCCCTAGTTGCTGCCCAGCTCTGGCACTTGTGCCAAGAGCAGGACGTGGCCACTGCCCTGAACACGTGACCACTAAGGCACCCGCTCTGACTTGGCCTTGGATCAAGCCCAACAGGAAAGGGCAAAGCTCGGGAGCCGGCGGGCTTTGGGCAATCCCTTCCCCCTCTCTGGGACCAATCTCCCCATCTGTAACACGGGGCAGCTGAGTGGGCATCCCTGGGCACCTGCTTGGGGCTGGTGATGGCAGGGAAGATGAAGCAGAGCCAGGCCCCACGGCCGGGTCAACGGCAGCGGCGCCCTGAACTCACACCCGGCCCAGGCACGCACCGCGAGCTGGGGCGGCAGCAGCCCCGAGCGTTTGTGGGGCTCTCGCAGGGTTTTCACATTGAAAATAGGGGCTGTCCTAAACACAGCTCTCTCAAACGGGGGCTTCCAACTACTCTGGGAAAAACTCGAAGATCTGATCACCCTGAACCCCCATTTGCCACCCTGCTTCCCTCACTGATGGTGACTCTGTGGCCCGGGGCCCGGGGCTTTCAGCCTACATCACCCAGGAGTGTACCCTCTGCCCACATCCCAAGCCACCCGAGACCCAGGCCTGGTTCCTCCCCTGAAAGGGCCAAACCTCTCCCCTGTCCCCTTCCCCCACATTCTACCCACAGCCCCCCACACTCCCCTGTCTGGCCTTAGTTCTGTCTTGCTAGGAAGAGGGCTGGCTGGCCTGCTGGAGGAAGTGACATAGTACCTCCTGACCCTTCTCTCAGCTGCAGCCGTGGCCAGGGAGGACCGGGGAGCCCCCACCTCATAAAGGTCCTGGCTGCTGGGCTGGGGCTCAGGGCTCCAGCATGATCCAGCAGCACAGGTCATAGAGTCCCGGAATGTTCCAGTGCTTGGGGTTCTGGGAAGGGGGCTGGCCCAGAGAAAGGAGCGTCCTGCCCAGGCTTCCCGGGACAGCAGGGGGAATAGCAGCCGGAGGCAGGGGAACCCCCCCCACCCCCACCATCCACAGTCTCCTTGCCTTCCTCTGGAGTCAGGCACATCTGCCCTCACAATTTTGCCATGAAGCTGAAATCACAGACTACATGCTAAGCGCTCAGCATCGACCCAGCACAAGTGAGCAGTAACTGCCAGCAATTACTGCTGTAACCGTCATCATAAGGTCATTCCACACACGGGTGACTGGTGCCAGGCCCTCTGGTCATGGCACTAGAGACACAGGGCCTGAATGTGGAGGCAGAGAATAAACAGGTAGATAAGAATATAAATAAGAGCATCACAGATCTGTGTAAGAAATACACAGAAAAAGTAAGTGCGTGGAGATGCTTTTCTAATGAGGGTACATGCGGGTCCCTAACAGTAAGAGTCAACCATCTGAAAAACCGGGAGGCTCCTCCAGGTAGGGGAAACAGCCTATGCAAAGGCCCTGAGGTTGGCAAGGGCCCAGGTGTGGCTGAAGGCCAGCAAGGAGGCAGTGTGGTGGGCACCAGGGATGGGGAGAGGACAGCCAGGAGACGAGAGCCAGCTTACAAATTAGAGGGCATCATCAACGTCACGTGTCTCCTCCTTTCTTCACATCCATCTGTTTGTCCGTTGCATGCCCCTTACCATGCCCACCTCCCCCTGAATTAATGAAACAAGCCCAAATTAGGGGCCCCCTTTCTCTCCACCAGAACATCCCTGATTCCCCAAATACACCTCAGAGATGCCA
This sequence comes from Martes martes, assembly GCF_963455335.1. Classification (NCBI taxonomy): domain Eukaryota; kingdom Metazoa; phylum Chordata; class Mammalia; order Carnivora; family Mustelidae; genus Martes; species Martes martes. Next base: position 34,162,736 of record NC_137906.1, on the reverse strand, counting down.
GTGGGAGCCCGTGGCTGTGGGGGTGAGCAAGCTGAGGGCAGCACAGGGTCCCTCCACGTCCCTAGGGCCCAGCACTGGGACTGGTGGAGAGCGGCGTTCCCTTCCCTTCCTAACCAGCACTAGAACCAGGAGGATCGCCTGGCGCCCACCGTAAACTTGATGTGCTCTCTCGTTAGCACAGTCCAGCAAGGGGTGGTGACGGCCATGCTCACGCCCAGCAGTGTTAGAAACCGGGGCTGGAGGGCACCACTGGCTGGGGCGGGGGGTGCAGGGAGACCCCGGGTCCTTCACCCCTGCCCTGCCCGCCTCTCTCAGCCCATCTGAGCTGGAGAGCAGCTGGGGCAGCTGGAGCAGGCCTGGCGAGAGGCCAGCCCACCCCCAGGGCCCGCAGAGAGAAAGAGGAGTGAATGGCCTCTGTGTGGGGAAGGCCCGGGTCAGAGTCCAGCTGTCAGGAAAACAGCTGGGGGAGGGGGTAGCCAGTCACCCAGGAGCCAACCCTGCAGCTGTTGCCCACCCCCCCCACCCCATTCCACACACAGATGGGGACAGGGTGTACAGAGGGCCAGACACACCTCCCACCAGGGTCCAGGGCTCCCGCGGAGGCGGGGCCCACACTCTGACCAGCCCCCTCCACCACCAGCCCACGTACTCCTTCGCTCCCCACAGCTCCCCACAGCCGGGAGCAGTTTGCAAGAAGGTGCCCGAAGCCCAGACATGGGAGGGGCCTCTGACAGGCGCACAGTGGCCTAAACGTCCCTGGCCAGGGCGCGTCCCAGCTCCTGTGCTTGTGTACGTGTCTGTGCACACGTATATGTGTGTCCTCACATGCACGGGCTTGTCACCGCCTGTGTGTGCACACCAGGGGACCAGGTGGGGCTGCATCTGTCCCCCAAGCACACTGGGGGCCTGCACGGGCCCCTGAGGACCCTGACTAAGGCTACGTCCCTTCCAGCAGTTGCGGGACCACTCACGATGCGCAGGAAAAGGACACCAGGGCCGCAAATCCCGGCCCTCAGGAGCTTACACTCCGGGACTGGAGACCCACAACCACAGGGACAAGAGCAGTGTCCTGGAGTTAGGCACCTCGCCCAGCCCTACTCGTTCATCCCCACTTTGCTGATGGGAAAACTGAGGCACAAAGTGTCCAGTAGCTTGCCTTGGGCCCCCCAGCCAAGAACTAAACTGGGGAAATGTTCTGGAGAAAAAGCAAGCGGGGGAGCGGAGCATGGGTGGTCTGAGGGGGTGAAGGCAGAGGAGAGGGCATGCTCCCCTTCCCTCAGTCAGCCCCACCCCAGGTTCTAAACAGTGCCCAGAGCCAGGGGAGGGGGACCCAAGGTCCTAGAAGTGAGGGAGCCAGGAAGTCACTCCCACGCTGGCTGCCCTTGTGGAGGGGTGTGTCAACAGGACCTTTCTCCCTGGAAAGGGTGGAGAAGGGGGCCTCAACCCAAAATAGCCTGGGAATTTTCCACAGGCCCTGCGTGTCCTCATATTAGGTTCTCAGAGTCCACCCAGGCACCAGGCTCTGGCCTTTCCAACACCTCCCCTCAGCCCACCCACCTCTCCGGGGACTCCAGACAACCCTGCAGACCCCTGTGAGCCCCCACCCTGAGGACCCAGCAACCATAACAAGGATGAATCCGTCTGGAGCCAAAGAGCCAGGTGCTTTCTCCAGGAAGGGGAGCTTTGACAGTGTTTCTCAGTCATTTACACTTTAGTGAGAGGGAGTTTGCAGTTTACTTCCCAAGACCCCATTCTTGGTAGCTTTCACACTTCTCCAGGAGGGCAGGAAGACAGGGGCGGGGGGGGGGGGCCCTAGGGGAGCAAGAACTGGGTTCAATCACGTTGGGTGCTTCTTTCTCCGTGTGGTTCTTGGCAAAGCCAGGCCACTCCAAGCGTAGACTGAAAACTGGGGGTGTCTTGAGCCTCACATGGGTTTCTGGCTGGGGGAAGCCAGGGCTGGCATCATGTGTGGACGCTTCCCGGCTGTAGGGCCAGGCTGCTGCTGGCACGTGGGGGTGGCTCTGAACCAGCCGACACAGAGGAGGGGGGCAGGGCACTGGAGAACCAGCCATGGCTGGGGAAAGGGGACAAGAGTGAGGCTGTGCTTTGATTCACCCGATGGCCACTGCCCACAACCCACCGACTTCGCTGTTGGGCTCACCGCTGGGCGCTCACGTACTTGAACTAGATTCATGCCCACGGCAGCACGGCTGGGGAGTTACAGGTAGGGAAACTAAGGCACAGAGAGATTCTCACACTTTAGGGTTCCCACGAGTGTGTGGGCACGGTGGTAAAATGCGGACTCTGGTTCTGAAGGGCGGGAATGGGGTGGTCCTAAGGCGCTCCCAGTGCAGCAGGTGCTGCTGGTGCAGGGAACAGAGCAGCATCAGCGTGGGAGGCTTCACGACCTGCCCTTCACAGCTGGTGGGCTGGCAGGTGTCAACTCCCGGTGAGAGGGCGGCAGGGAAACTGGGGGGTGGACAGGGGTGAGGTTCTGGATGACTCACAAAGTTACTCTAGGGCACCCCAGGTTCCTCCTTTGTAAACTGAGGCTGAGACTCGGTGACTCCCTCCCCACCTCCAGGCCAGCTGGGCCCCCACCTGGCAGAACGGAGGGCTGACTGTGGAGGCGGGACAGAGGGGTCCCAGGAAGCGAGAGGCCCCAGGAGGGGACCCGAGGCGGGCCTCTGCCACCTCCCACTCTATTGTTCGAGAGAGCCGCCGCGGGCTGGGAGGGAGTGGATGGAGGGGAGGCAGGGGAGGGGCGGAGGAGGCTAGGGGAGGAGCGCGGAGTGGAGCCGGGGGCGGCGGGCTACCGCGGACCAGCCTCGGCCGGGAGCCAGCAGGGCCCGCCGCAGAAACACAAACAAGGCGGGAGGGTGCCGCCCGCGGACGGACGCGGACAGACCCCGGGCCGGAAAGTGCCTCCCGCCCTCCCCCCACCTCCCTGGGGCCCCAGAGTGCTGAGAAGAGGCCGGAAACCCGAGGACCCGAGGACCCCGGCTGGGGAACCCGACGCGGCCCCTCCAGCGTGGCCGCCTGACCCCCGCCCCGGAGCACCCCGACGGCCTCGCGGGACCAGCCCCGCCCGGCGGTGAAGGTCCCCCAGCGCCGCGCCTCCCACTTCCAAGGGCCCTGCGCCCCCCTCAGCTCGTAACCAGAAGCCGACTTGCACCCCATCACCCCCGGGTCACGCATTCCCGTATTGCATCCTTGCCTCCAGCTCTCCCCTCACCCCCAGACTTCGCGAGGTGGGGGGGGGGGGTGCTGACCGGAGTTTCAGGCCCGACTGTGCTCTCCGCTCCCCCTGTGACCCCTGGCAAGTGACCTCCCCACTCGACGCCTGTTTCCTCATTTGTCAAAAGGGACACTAATGCAGCATCCCAGGCCCCCGGACGCGGTGCAGACGGTGCCGCTACAATGGCCTCAGCCAACAATACCTGAGCCGCTAATGGGGGAACTGTCAGGCACGGGGCCAGCTAGAATAATCCCTCCCATTGCTGTCCCTGCTGATGAGACAGAAACCAAAAACCCTGCTCGGCCTCTCCGCGGGACAAAGAAAGACGTTCCCCTCCCAGGGAGCCCACCCTTAATGGCGACCAAGCGCCCCAGGGCCCCGCTGGGTCTGGCTCAGCTCCGCGACGCTACAGGACCCTGTTCTTGCGCTGGAGGGGCTCCGGCGCCACCTGGGGGGGTGGGGGCGGGAGGATGGGCAGCCAAGCACTGAGAACCCGCGGTCACCAAGCCCCCCGCCCCCAGCCGGAGCGCAGAAGTAGGTGAAGAGGGCCTGGCGGAAGAGGGGAGGCTGCCTTGAGTCTTACACGGGTCACTTCTGGGGGGGGGGGGGTCATTCCTGGCAGAGGGACCTGCAGGAGCAAAGGCCCAGGGGAAGGGAGGAGGTGGTGGAAGCTGGAGAGGGTCGCCATGGAAGGTCACAGAATGCCCTGTGGACAAGTTTGGGACTTAGACAATAGGGACGTCGGCGGACGATTTTAAGGCAGGGGGTTGATTTGAACCGATTGTTTTTACAAGTTCCCTCTGGTTTCAGAGAGACGAGAGGATTGGCGGGGCCAGACTGGAGGCGGAGACAGACAAAAAAAAAAAAAAAAAGGCAAGTAAAATATATGGATATGGCAGTCGCTAACGCTTCTCCCGGGACTGGGTTAGCCTCCTCCTTTTATTCTCTCACACCCCATTATCAAAGAAGTTATACCACTAGTCTGCAAATGGAGAAACTGAGGCGGGAGGCCTCCTCTTTTCCCGTGAGACACCTCCGCCAAGGGGAACGCAGGCGCTGCCTGGAACCGGTTGATTTCCCCGTCCCCCCCCCCCACCCACCCCACCCCATACACGCATCCACTCCAACCCCAGAGAAGATGCGGGGGCCGGGGACTTTCTTTTAAAAAAATCAAAAAACAGCGCTGCATTTCCGGCCTGCAAACGGGCTGCCGGCGGGGCCCGCGGGGAGGGAGCCTGTGGGCGCGGGTGAAGTTTTTCTGCTCCGCCCTGAGGCCCCCTATCCGGGCGCAAACACTGGGACAGCGCCCCGCGGCTCCTCCTCCCCCAGATGCGGCCAATAGTGCGGCGCCAGGACGACTCCCTCCGCCCCAACATCCCCCGCAACCCGGGTCCCACCGCCCGCGCCGGCCGCCCCGGCTGGGGTCCGCGCACCTCCCCGCGCGGCGCCCCCCCCCCGCTCCGCCCCGCGAGGCCCCCACTCGCGGCCCAGCCCACGGGCAAACCGAGGGGAGGCTGTCCCTGCCCGCCGCAGGCGCTGCCGGACGTCCGCCCCGAATCCCTCCGGCTGCGGCCACACCCGCCCCCTTCCCGGGGATGAGTAACCTGCTCTCTCCAGACAGGCCGCGGCGGCCCGGGCATCTCCTCGGGGCCTAGAGACCCAGCCCGGACCCCCACGCCGGCGGAGCCCCACGCAAGAGAGGCTGGATGCGGGCGGCGGCCACAAGGCCACAAGGCGGCCGAGGTCCGGTCCGCGCTCCCGTCGCCCCGGAGAGGACAGCCCGCCACACCCCTCTGGGGGACCCGGAGAAGCTCCCCTACCTGCGACCCGCTCCGCTTCGCCAGCTGCTCGGCTCTGACGGCGAGAGCTGAGGGGCCGGGGAGGGGGCGTGGTCCGCGGGGCGGGGCTGGCCGAGCCCCCGCCCCCAGGAGCCCCCAGCCAATGGGGCGGCGGGCCGGAGCGCCCGACGGCCGGGAAGCGCGGCGCACGCGGCTGCGCCGGCGGGAGTTTTGGGTCTGCGCGCGGGACTAGGGAGGGCGCGCGGCGCCGGGCGGGCCGGGGAGCGCGGCCCCGTCGCCTCGCGAGGCGGCCGGGGGGATGCCCGCCCGTGCAGCACGTCAGGTCGGAGAAGTCCCCTGAAGAGTGGAGGGCCTGAGCGGGTCCCTCCCCTAACCACCCGCTGCGGGTCCGGCCCGAAGCTGACCTTCGCTCCCGAATCCCGAAGGCCCCGGGCGCCTCCATCATGGCGGAGAGAAAGAGCTCCAGGAACGGCGAGAAGGAAAGAAAAGAGAGGTAGAAGGGAAGGAACAAGCCAAGAACTGAAGGGAATTAAAGAGGGGAGGAAAAGAAAGCAAAAAAAAAAAAAAAAAAAAGCAAAGAAAGAAAAAAAACGAAAAGCGGGAAAGTTGTTGGTTTGTTCTGTTTTTTTCTTAATTTGCACCCTCTTGTAGGGTCCTTGAGTCCCGTGTCTGTGCAGGTAAGTGACAAGACTCTCGTGTTACAGGAGAGGAAACTGAGGCACAGAGAAGCGATACCTCCCTGCCCCCACCTGGTCACAGCAAGTCGCAGCAAGAGGAGCCCCTAAAAGCAAGCCCAGTGCTGGACCGAGGCTCAGGTTGGTGGAAGGGGGGGCGGAATCCCGGAGCTATCCTGGGACTCTGGGCCCTGCTGGAGCCCCCGACTCTGCCTGCTTCTCCGTCTCCCCCTGTCCTGCGGTCCTTTCCTCCTCTGATTGCCTACAACGAGACCCCTGAGGACACAGCAAGAAGACAGCTGTCCTCAAGCCAGGAGGACGGTCCTCCACCGGCAAGCAACTTGCTGGCACCCTGATCTCGGACTTCCCAGGCTCCAGAACGGTGAGATGTCCATGTTTGTTGCTTGGGCCACCCGGTCTGTGGTGTTTTGTTACAGCAGCAGGAACAACCTTCCTGTTCCTGCTCAACTAACCACGGTCGCTGAGAATTTCACACCCAAGTTTGGTGTGTTTCTGGGCTGCAGTCATTCGCGGGGTGTGCCGCCCATGCCAGGCTCTGTTTGGGGTGCTGAGCGTCCAGAAGTTAAAAAGTGCCCACCCAGTACCCGCCCAGGAGGAGTCACCTCCTGTTGAGACAGCAGGCCGGTGGATAAGGAGGGTGCCAGATGGTGCCCTGGATAAGCCTCCGTGGTTCAGTGAGGGCCCTGCCCTAGGCACTGTCAGACAAGACAGGTCCCAGGAGGAGTTCTCTCTCCCAAATTGTCATGGCTTGAGTCTCCTGTGACCTGAGACATCAGCTCACCAGTGTGGCCCCGTTCCATGGCACTAGCCTAATGGCCCAACTTGAGCCAGCCACAGACGAGATCTGGCCTAACTTTTCTGCCCAATAAGGACCAATTATCTTTTAAGCCACCTGAGAAATATTTACTGCACCTGGGCTCTATTCCAAGCCTGGGACTAAACAAAACTCATGTGGGTTCTGTCCCCGCCCCAGACGTTATAGAGGGGAGGCAGATGTTAAATCAGTAATCACAGTGGTATAAGATCCCGCTGTGCCCACAGCAGGGAGAGTCACCCAGGATGGAGAAGCCAGGAAAGGCTTCTCTGGAAAGTGCTAGTTGACCTGAGATCTTGTGGAAGATCAGTAATTAAGCAGACAAAGGAAGGGACATTCTTGAGAGAGGTTAGAGTAAATGCAAAGGTCCTGAGGCAGGAGAGGGAGTGTGAGGTACTTAGGTACAGTGGCCAGAGCCAGAGTGGGCCTTAAGAGTGGTGACAGCCAGGGAAGGGAAGGTCTAAGAGCAGGGATGAATTGGAGAGTCCTCTACCTACCTACCCCTTACCCCCCCACCCCTGGTCCCTTCCCGCCATGACTGGGGGCCTCTTCTGTCTCACCAGGAGGAACAGCCTCCTCCCATGACTTGTGCCCCCCCCAGCCAGGATCAGTGTCCCTACTTGTTTTCTGTGCAGGAGCCAGAGTGAGCTTTCAAAAGCGTAAATCCAACCATTGCTAAAGAAAAAATACTTATGACACTTGTTAAGACAGTAAGACTTTATTCAGGACTGTCTTGAAGGTGCAGGGACCACTGCTACGGGGCTTTGCACTGTGGGAGGAAGAGGGAGCTCAGCTCCAAATACGGCAAGGAAAAGGGATTTACGGCCAAAGAGCAGGGTCAGTGAGCGAGGAATTGCTAGAAGGAAGTATCGGAGGGTAGGGGGCATTCTGGCTGAGCTGACCTAGCAGGATTCTTGCAGAAGACAGGCCAGGGCAATCAGCATCCCCTGGGAGGTGGCCCGGGATGAGGAATTTGGACAGATCCTGAGGGTAGGGAATTCTGGCTAAACCAGCTTGACAGGATTCTTGCCAAAACTGGACTCTGCAAGGACAGGGTCAGAAGCTCAAGTTCAGGCGTAGTATAGCCGAGGGCTCAGAGGGACCTAAGTAAAGTCTGGCCAGGGAGAGAATTTTTGTCACCATGTCCCTCCGTTTCTCAAAACCCTTCCATAAATCCCTGTTTCTCTTTAAATGAAAGCCAGCCTCATCTGCTGCAACATTTCAGATGGACTTGACATAAGAAAATTCCAGTAAGGAGCAGGAGCAAACTGGAGGGGTAGATCTGTGAGGTGGAAGGAGACCGGGCGGGACGTGCCTGGGGTTGATAACTGCAGGCCTGCCGTCCTCAAGGACTGGGTGTCTCTTCAGCAGGTCCCCTCTCTCGGCACCTCCATTTCTCATCTATAAGATGGGGACAACTGCACCTCTCGATGAAAGTCCTGTTGCAGAAGGGAGAGAACCCATGGATGCTTAGGACACAGCTAGATACACTGTAAGCATTATTTGTTTTTTATTTGCTTTTTTAAACACTTCTTGTTGAAATCTAAGTGTCGCCCTAGTAATGACAGTAGCCACCCGGTTCTGCTCCCCACAATGTGTTGGCCACACCACACGCCGTAATGTGTGTCACAGCTGGTGACCGGCACACTTGAACTTCTTAAAGCCTTACCGCAACCCAGAAGTATTGTCATCCCATTCTACGAATGGGGAAATGAGGCTCAGATCAGCAGTGCAGCTTATCCAAGGTCAAACAGCACTAACTGGGACAGGCTGAGATCTGAATGTCGCCATGTGACACCCCAAGGTTCTCATTCCGCAGGCTGTTTAAGATGAAATTCTCTCCCCCCACCCGGGATATGTCACCCCACCCGACGTCTCAGAGGGGGTCCCCCTGGGCTGGAGCAGGGATGGGAGCTTGGGTTCTGGGAACACTTGCTTCTCCCTGCCTAGTGCTCCTTGTCTCTTTTGGGCCACTACTTTCTGGACTGTCACTTCCCTGTTCCTGGTCTGCCTCCAACCCCTGCCCCTCTGTGCAGCAGCCCCAAGCCATCTTATCAGGTCTCAGCATTCCCTGCCCAACCTCACGTCCCTCTGCTCACACCACTGCAACCCCACCGGGTACCTCAGGGCCTTTGCACGTGCTCTTCCCTCAGCTGGAAACTCTTCCCCAATATCTTCCAAGGCTGCCTCTTTCTGGGCATTACACCTCAAAAGAGGGGACTCTCTGCCCCACCCGGAACCAAATGTGGTACCCCCTAAAGTGTGAGCTCCCCAGGGCGGGCGCCTTATCTGCCTCCCCTAGTTTCGTGTGCCTGACACATAGTAGGTACCCAATAAGTACCCACTGAAGAAATAGGGTCCACAGCAGGGTCACTGGATGCAGTGAAGTCTGTCAGGATGAGGGGCTTGCAGATGACTCGATTTTCCTTTCCATAAAATGGCAGCAGGAGAGTGTACAGTTGAGAAAGAGTTGGGTGGGGAGGCCAGTGGAGGGGTCCTGCCCTCAGCCTTATTGCACCAGGGCTGACCCCCCTCCAGGCAGCCCTCGAGGCTGGAACCTGCTCAGGACGAGGTCCAAGTCAGCTGACCATGCCTGCTGGCTGGAGGAGGAAAAGCGGGAGCCCACCTGTGTTAACACAGCCCACCCCAGATGCAGGAACACACACACACACACCTCCACGTGCAAACCTCTGCACACAAACACCATGCAGATGAGCCCCGCCCCCCCAAGACCCGTGTCTCAAGGACTACCAGCATCTCCCCACACTCACACGCAGATGGAAGCATGCATAACCACACGCCCCCACCCTGCAGCTCCTGGGGCCTTTCCCTAGACCCCAAGAGCCTTCTCTGTCTAGAAGATCCCCCTCTCCTCCTCCAGGCAGGCCTGGGGGCTCTGTCCCAGAGTTCTTAGGGCAGGGGATGGACGACAGCCACCCAGGGAAAACAGTAAGCCTGTCACCCTCACATCGAGGTACCTGTTGTTTAATGAGAGGGCCCCCATGGGCACCCAGGGCAGGAGAAACCCTGCTTTCCTTTCGTGGGCCCAGTGGGCAGGGGGCTTGGTGCAAGGCGACTACAGCAGTGCACACCTCCTCACGTTCCTCCATCCCCCAGCGCGCCCCAAGCTGGGCGGAAGAGAAAGCAGACGGGGTGGTTGGCAGAGCTGGAAATTCAGCTCAGAGAGGTTAGGGGATGCCCCAGTTTGACCCAGCAAGCTCCCGCCCAGGGCTCCCGGCACCCCCGCAGTCAGAGCAGATGGAAGGGAGGGCGCCGGGGAAAGCCCCGCCCCACACCTGCCCAAGAATGATCGTTACAGCTCATTCCTCTGGATTCCTTTCTCCTCCCGTCACCTCCTTGCCCAAGCTGGGCCCTTCTGGGAGCAGAGGATGAGCAGGAAGCAGGGCGGGGGAGTTGCACTGCCTTTTTTCCTTTTAAGCAGGCTCCCAGCTGCAGAGCCTTATTGCTCAAGAAGGTAGCATAGCCCAGAGAGGGTGAGTGAGGTGCCCAGGGTCACACAGCAGGAGAGGACCAGGGGGCTTCCCAGGACCCTCAGCTGCCAACACTCTAGGCTCACTGCCATTCCTGGGATAGCCTGCCTCCCGCCCTGGCTTCTGCGGCTCTGCTTGTTATCATCTTGCTTATTAACGTTACTAATTGCTAACGCGTTGCAGGCTTTCTACGTGCCAGGCACAGAGCTCGGTTGTTCACGGGGATATCTTTCATTCATTATTCATGCAGCAAAGCTTGACTGAGCATCTGCTGTGTCCGGGACACTGGGATAGGTACTGAAGAGACAGATGTGAACAAAATCAAGGACGTCCCTGCTCTCACAGAGCTGACATTGTAGGAGCAGCAGATACCGATCAAGTAACCAAATCCACAAACCTGTTTGTTGCAGATAGAGCTCACGGGAAGAGCGTTTGGAGCAGGAACAGCAAGTGCAAATGCCCAGGGGCAGGATGGAATAGAACAGAACAGAAGCTTGCAGAAGGGATCAGACCACAAGGTAAAACTGTCTCGTGAAATCTTCCTAACACTCTTGGCAGCAAGGATTATCAGACCCATTGTGCAGAGAGGTGACGATGCCTTCCCCGGGGTCACACACAGCTGTGAGTGACAGAGCCCACACTTTGAATGCTTCCTACTCTATGCTAGGCCTTTTTTGGGGGGGGTGCTGAGGTAAAAAATGAACCAGCAAAAACCAGTCCTCCAGGAGCCCTGAGTCTGGTAGAGAGTCGATGCTTACAGAGAGGCCCCAAGGAGCCCAGCCAGGCATCCTGGCTCCCTTGTGACGAGGCCCTGTGTCTGGGTGCCAGGGACTGGGGTCTAAACGAGCTCCACCACAGCCTGGCTATGTGGCCTCGGGCTGGCCTCACGCCCTCTCTCCTTCCAACCTGGCCTGAGGGATTCAGGGTACGACAGGAGTCCTCAGCCCCAGGGCAACCCTGGGGAGCACTGGACAAGCCCTGAAGGGAGGGTGAGGGAGCAGGGGGAAGGGACAGGATGGGGACGTCCCTGCCCACAGAGCCAGAGGGAGCCGGCAAGGCTGACTCGTGCAGCCTGATGCTGCCCCCTGGTGGCAGTCGCCGCGCCACGGGGAGGATGCTGAGAGCCCGGCCGTTCTGCTCCCTCATTCACTCACTCTCAGAGGGCCCCAGTGCAGAGGCACAGCCTGGATCTCAACCCTGTGCGAGGGGTTCCGCCGTCCCCAAAATCCCTCAGGAAGGAGACTGTCCCCCATCTTGTATGGCCTCAACCCTGTACAAAGACCCTGTTTCCTGGGGTAGGATATCCAGCGGATTTTAAGCCGAATGAGGTGGGCTGGGTCAAAGCAGCGTGCGGCTCCTTTGTGCCTTCCTTCCTTCACTCAGGCATTCATACAGTCAAACTACATTAATCGAGCACCTTCTGCATGCTGGGTGCTGGGGGATGTAGCAAGACACCAGTGTGTACAGGGGTGTGCACGGGCTCCGGAGGACATGCCCCCCACCCTGCCACGGAACAGAAGAGGTGATGACGAGCTGTCATCATGGGAGCGAAGGGCACTGGGCACGTGGGCAGAAATGCCGGACCAGAGGTTGCAAGACTTGTGGATGAGGGCGTCACAGTTACTGGTGAGAGAGCGATCAGAGGGACGGCTGAGGAGGTGGGGCTGGAGTCAGGCCCCCACCGGCGAGGTGGTGCTCGTGATGACATCTTTGTGGGAATTAAGGAAGCGCTTCCTCAGGATGCTTTTTTCCCATCAGCTGAGAAAGGGTTGTAATAGCACACAAATCTCTTGTGCTCATCATGTATGGGGCACCTGTTAGGCCATGCACCCCTGCCTGTGTACCCGGACTGCCCCCACCGTTTGAAGATGGCACCTTTGTGCTTACCACACGTCACAGCTGGCACCCTGCGAGCAGCTGATACTTCGGAGGAAGCTGATCTCGTTAAGGAGGAAGATGTGCGGCCCGAGAGCGCAGTACCCAGTCTCTCCCTCCCAGTTCCCTGCCGGAGCAACCCAGCCTCTGGAATAACCGTGGCCAGCAGGTGGCGCTGTGGGACCTAGCCGCTGAAATAACCGTGGCCGGCGGGTGGCGCTGTGGGACCCAGTTTGGAATAACCATGGCCAGCAGCTGGCGCTGTGGCCTCCTGGGAACAGCTGTATTGCTGCTTGCACGTGTGATACACACACAAAGCAGATGCTCACTGAGCACTTACTATTCTCTGTTTCTGCATACAGTAGATTGTAGCGACGGTCCCCATTCTCCCTCCCAATGCCAGTTGTCGTGTAGCTGCATTCCCGTCACAAAAGGGAGACATGCGCCCTTCTACTTTTCTGGGAATGAAAGCTCCCCACAGCCACTGGGTTTGAATGCCCGTAGTTCATGCAAACAGCAGAAACCCAGTGGTCTACTTCCGCCCCAATTCCAGAGTCCTGCACAGGGAGATTGGGTTGACCTAACCCGGGTCAAGCTTCCACCAGATTCCATCAGCCTTGGCCATAGAGGAGCAGATCGCTGCTGCCCCTTCGTGGGGTGGGCAGAGATCTCGGAGAGTGATTCTGTGGATCAAGTGTAATTTTGCCCATAAATGCTACAGCACTGTGCTGCCTCATTTAAGTCCGTCTGTTCTTTATAGTTTTGCCATCAAATTGACATACAAGATATATGTTTTTGCTTACCTCTTTTAGAGAATTTTTTTTCCTTTAATTACTTTTTGCCCTCTCCCAATTTTACTGTTAAAAAAACTGTGCAAGCATGCAGAAAAGTGGAAATGATGAACACCCCCAGACCCACCACCTCGATTCTGCAGCTGTCACTGTTTTGCAAGGTTCGTTTTTTCAGAGGTATCTGAGAATCCATCAACCCCTTTTACCTTCCCATGACTTTAAAAGTGAGCTGCAGGTGGCCGTACACTTTGCTCCTAAACACTTCAGCTCCCACAGGTCATTGACTAGAATTCAGTGTCTGTCTGCAGCTTTTGAAAACGTTTGTCAGGAAGGATACAAATCTCAGCGTACCACTCCTCGAGCTTTGACAAGTGCGTGCACCTGTGTAGTGCCAACCCCTGCCAAGACATGGGACGTCTCTACCAGCCCAGAGTTCCCTCAAGCCCTTTCTGTTACTGAGTCCACTCCCCTGTTGGCAAGCACTGTTCTCATTGCTTCTGTGACGCATGTCTTACCAGGAAGTCCATTGAAATGGGACCATACAGCGCGCACGCCTGCGGAAGGCTGCTTTCACACGACGCGTTTGCAGTTCGTTTATGTGGTTGCGTGAAGGATGCCTTCCCCCTGGTGAGTAGTCGTCTAGCCTGGGAATATCCCACAGTTTATCCGTTCTCTTGTTTATGAGCACCAGAGTGGTTTCCAGGTTTTTTTTAGAGAGGGGGAGGTGAAAGAGGCAAAGGGAGGAGGAGAGAGAGAATCTTAAGCCCCGACACGCGGCTTGATCTCATGACCGTGGGATCATGACTTGAGCTGAGTTGGACACTGAACTGACCGAGCCAGCCAGGCGCCCAGTTTGGGGCTATTTTAAATAAATCTGCTAGGACTCTCTTTTTATGGACATGTCTCCCTTCTCCTGAGGAAACGCCCAGGCATGATATATCCGGGTCATAGGATAGGTTTAGGGTTAGGTTTGCAAGAAACTTCCAGACTATGTATGCTCCCACTGATGACAGATGATGAGAATTTGGGGTGCCTTTTTACCTTTTTAACAATCCAGGGGTGCAAGCTGCAGGAGTTTGGATAAATGAGTACAGTTATGTAGTCACGACAGTCATCTTTCCGTCATTTTATCAAGTTCTGTTGTGCCCTTTGCAGTCAACCTTCCACTCTCCAGTCCAGAAGCAACCTCTGTTTTGAGTTCCCTCCCTGGAGCTTAGCTTGGTCTGCGTTCGAACCCCAAACAAATAGAATCACCAGTTAATGTACTATTTGAGGTCAGGTTTTATTGTTGTTGTTGTTGTTTTGGTTTCTTTGTTTTGTTTTGCTCTGCTCAAAATCTTTTTTTTTTTTTTTTTAAGATTTTATTTATTCATTTGAGAGAGAGAAAGTGAGAGGGGAGAAGGTCAGAGGGAGAAGCAGACTCCCCGCAGAGCCGGGAGCCCAATGTGGGGCTCCGGGAACACGACCTGAGCTGAAAGCAGTGGCCTAACCCACGGAGCCACCCAGGCGCCCCGCTCAAAATCATTTTTGACACATACGCATCTTGCCGAGAAGATTGTAATTCCTTTTTGTGTTGAGCAGCGTTCCCTGGTATAAATGCCTGTCTGCTCATCTGTTCCCACTTGTCTGGGCTTCTAAATTCTGGCGATGAGGAGGACAGGAAGACTGTGAATCTTCTCCTATGGGTCTTTCTCGCTCCCGGGCAGAAATCTTGGGAGCGGAATTGCTGGTCCAGGCAGGCTTGTGTTTACCTTTGTAAGAAACCGCAGCCTTCCAAAGTGACGCGTCATTTCACACTCGCACCAGCAGCGTATGAGGTTCCCCGTTGGGTGAAGTGTCTGCTTCGGTCTTCTTTTTAAATTTTTAACATTTTATTTCTTTATTTGAGAGTGAGAGAGCAGGAGCAGGGAGAGGGTCAGAGGGAGAAGCAGACTCCCCACCAACCAGGGAGCCCGATGCTGGGCTCGGTCCCAGGACTCTGGGATCACAACCTGAGCTGAAGGCAGACGCTTACCAGTTGACTGAGCCACCTGGGTGCCCGTTTGGGTCTTCTGTACACTTTGACATTGAATTTTTGAAATTGGTCAGTTGGAGTTCTTTTATTTACTGGGTACCTATACTGCTACTACTTCCTGCCTGCGGCTTCGCTTTTTTTCCTTCCCCCACGGTGTCTTTTGAAGAGCAGGTGCTTTGATGAAGTCGTCTTTCAAGTTTTTCTTTTTATGGCTTGTGCTTTGTGTCCCGTGGAAGAAATCTTGATATACAGCCGCATTTGTTTGTTTTCCGTTGCCGTCCGTTGTTCGCTGTTGCTTTTTTCTTCTGTCTGTGCTTCCTTTCAAATTAGTAAAAGGAACGATAGGGTTCCAAAGTCAAACCTGCAAAGCAAGGTGTGGAGAGAACCTGTTCCCCCCCCACCCCGCCCCCCCGCCCAACTCCCTCAACATCAACCTTCAGTTTTTAAAACTCATTCGTTTGTTTCGTCTTGGGCATTTTTGTTTGTGTGTATTTACTTAATCAATAGATATTTATTGAGTTCCTGTGTAATAGATATTTATTGAGTTCCTGTGTAACAGGTAGTGAGGATCATATGGCAATATGTATATCCCTCCCCATTTCTTGACATGCACACGCACGGTATATATGTAATTATTCTCACGTAGTTAGAGTTATATATAACTTCCTGGTTTTCTAGCGATGTGTCCTGGAGAGACTAGCCCGTAGTCATTTATGAAATGCATTCTCTTTTCTCTCTCCTCTCCTCCCCTCCCTCCCTCCTTCCTTCCTTTATTTTGGGTAGTTTCAGAGTAGCTGTGCATGGACATTTGGGTTATTTGGAGTCTTTTCTGCTGTCCCACTAGTCCTGATACTCCTGCCGGTCTTTGGGGTGGACGTATAGGAAGAGTGTTACTGGCCCTAATGGAAGACCCATCCCCGCCCCGAGACTCACCATAACATTTGGTCCCCGTCATTTTGTGACACAGTTTAGTGCCCGAGCACACAGCCCTCCCTTCGTGCCTTTGTTGGCACAAATCCTGGCCTTGTCCCCACCGGGCGTGACCCCTGGTTAAAGCCCCGAACCAGCTCTGGACCCACAGGCCGCCTTCAGCAATTGGGAGTGTGTCTTCTGGGCTCTTCCGGCCAGTGGTCATTTTGCAGTAGTAACACCAGCCTGGCTTCATGCCCAGTGCCCGGCTTGCGTCTCATCTGCTCTCCCAACCGTCCTGTACAGCAGCATCTAGCGTCCCCATTTTACAGCTGAGGAAGCCGGGGGATGGGGGGGTCGGGGGTGAGTTAGCATCTGCCCGAACTCACACAGCTCAGCAGGCGAGGGAGGCGGTGGGGCTTGTGTGGAGACACCACATCTGTGTGTACACATGTGTACGTAGTGTGTCCATAGGCCTCCCTGCGTTTCTCGGTAACAGGACGCGAACGTCCACACTGCTGGCTCTTGGCACCCGGCACGATGACCTCCTCAGAGCAGAATCACTAGCGCTCGTTGGATTCCTATGTTTAAGTCTCTGGATTGGTGTCCCCTGCCCCCGACCCTGACCCCTGCACTCTGGGAACTTGGGGCTGGTTTCGGCTGGGCCTCCGAGAAGGGCCGTGGGCCCGGGGAAGAGGGCCGCCTCGGAAGGCTGCTCACCCCGGCCCTGGGAGCTGCCCCGCCCTCCGCAGAGCGGAGCCAGAGCCCGGCCCTCGGCCACTGTGAGGGCGCACGTCACAATGGCTGTTACGCCCAAGCCAGGCCTGGCAGGGGGTGCCCGGGGGGCCCACACTCTTGGTCCGAGGACAACCAGGCATCATGGGGACTGGAGACAAGCGCTCGGCCGCTCAGAACCCGGAACCCGACACTGCCCGGATACCGTTGCTGGAACACAGGACGCCCGGAGCACCAAGATGGAACGCTCCCCCAGGTGAGAGTCCCCCCGCCCCCAGCTCCGGGTGACAGGCTGGCTTTGGGGCCCATAGGAAGCAGGAGAGGAGGCTCTGGGTCCTCTTGCTCAGCTGGGGGCTGAATCCTGGCCTCCTGCTGTCCCTCACCAACCTGGGGACCATGTGACCCAACGTGGGACAAAGTGGGGTCTCCATCATCCCATGTCCTCTCTTAAAAGTGTTAAAAAGTCATCAAAGAAGAAAAATAGCTCCCACATATCAGGTACGACCTGCCCCTGCTGTCCCCTGCCCACGCCCTTTGCCAGACAGCCCAGATTGGCAGGGGTGGCCAGTTCAGGGGTCCTGGCCCTGCTAATGAGATCTTGGCCAAGTCACTCAATCTCTTTGGATCCATTTTCTATCTGGAAAATGGGCGACAGGATTAAGAGCTCGTTGGTGCAGGGCTGGCAGCTGCTCACTCCCGTGAGGCCCGGTGACTGGTTACTTCCTCCCTGGCCTTTGCTTTCCTCACCTATAAAATGGGTATAAAACCCAGCAGGTGGGGCTGCTGGGGGTACCTGTCCCCAGGAGTCGGGTCTGTGTGGCGGAAGTGAGGAGGGGCTGCTTGTGCTCTGGCTGCCCCCTTCAAGCCGCGAGGCCCCTACCTGGGAGAGGCAGTTCCCCATGTGAAGGGTCCGTGTGCTTCCCCATAGACACACGTGGACCCCCCCACCTGTTGACCACACGGTCATGATGATGATGCGGTTCCCGTCTTCCCCCTCCCTGACCACACTCTGTGTTTCCGGATCCCAGAATGCCGTGTCCAGACAGCCTTGCCCCTGCCTCGGGGACCGGCCACAGGCTGGGAGCTGGGGGCCAGGTTGGCAGCCACGTGGAGTGGAAGGCCCCTTGTGGGGCAGGAGGGAACGAGGCTGGGAGCAGTGTGGGCAGGCGTAGGATCCTAGATGCAGCAGGTGAAACACGGCCCCCCTTGGAGCTGTCCTGTCCAGAGGCAAGGGGCTTAACACGCAGTGGCATGTGCTCTGAAGGTGGGTATGCACGACTTTCATACCCACCGGGGGAACCTCAGGAAAGTTACTTAACCTCTCTGAGCCTGGTCTCCCCACCTGCAAAACTGCAGTGATACCACAGGGCCCCCTCACTGGCGTGCCGGCAAGTCCGTGGAGTGAGGGACGTGAAAAGGGTCAGCTGAGTTGGGCACAGAACAAATGCTCAAGATTTTTTTTTTTAAGATTCTATTTTATTAATTTACTTGACACAGCACCAGTAGGCAGAGCAGCAGGGAGAGGAAGCAGGCTCTCCGCTGAGCAGGGAGCCCGACTTGGGGCTCCGTGGACCCTGGGATCCTGACCTGACCCGTAGGCAGATGCTTTAAAAAAAAAAAAGGGGGGGGGGCGTTCAGTCGGCTGAGAGGTCCCGGCCCGCTGCTGCCGCTGCCGCTGCCGCTCTCTATCCTCAGCTTCTTGGCAGTGCCTCCCGGAAGCTCCTGCATCCTAGGACCTGAGGACACACTTGGGGCCAGGAACGTCTGGGTCCAAACCCCGGCCGCTCCATCCGTGCCATTCGGCCACCGGTGTTCGTCCCTCCAGGCCTCAGCTTGCCCTCCTGTAAAGTGGGTGGCATCCTCGGGCTGGCCACGTTGTCAGCTTGGCGCCTGGCACGCAGCAGGCCCTGGGATCTGAGAGTGTGTTTCCTTCCTCTCTCCCAAAGAGCCGCCGCCACCGCCCCCGCCGCCGCCCCCTCCTCCTCCTCCTCCGCCTCCAGGAACTCACATTCTTCCCCCGTTGTACGTGCAAGGCCCCCAGGGGATTCAGCCAGGTGAGTGCCTTTACCCCGTCCCCCCTCATGTTCCTGGGCTCAGACTCAGACCGCCCTGACCACTTGCTGAGACTCTGGCCCCCCAGCACCTCCTCTCCGATGGGAAATCGGGGGTGGAGGGGGCTGGTCCACGGTGGGCACTCAGGAAGGGCTCTGGAGTGAAATCCTGGGGAGAGCCGGACCCCCCCCCCCCCCGCCCAGGTTCACGAGTGAGCCAGGGACTTGAGAACACTTCAGAGGTCTCCAAGGGTAGAGCGCTGCGGGACTGGGCTATACTTTCCCAGGGGACGGGATGGAGAAGACCCCCTCAGAGCCAGAGACCATTAGGGACGCGCATACCAGCCACAGGGTTCTTCTCGTAGCTCCCTGCCCCACCAGGGAGGCTGCAGCCCCGTCTAGCAGGTCCCCGCTCCCCCTCCCCTCCGGCCCCAGAGGCCACAAACTCCAGAGAGCTGTCCGGCCCAGACCCTGAGTCCTTGGCCGGAACACTAAAGCTCACCGGGACTATTGCCTTAACAAACTCAGCCACCACCAAAGCCCTTTCTCCACACACCCAAGACTGTAGAAATGGCCGTGGTGTTGAAAGAGCTAGACACGTTTTTTTGCCCCAATGGCAAATGCGGGAGGACACGAGAATGCCAACAGGTTCTCGGTTTTGTCTTCCTGCCACACTTCACCAAGGGGTTGGAGCTTTCTACCTAGGGCAGGGATTCCAGAGCCACTCTAGCTGTCACGGACACCCCGGAAAGGGGACGGTGCAGCATGCTGTCCGGGGGCGCTTGCTGACTTTAAACCCAGAGATGCTCCCAAATTCCCTGGGTGTCCTGACATGGGGTGTCTTGACGGAGGCAGGCCCCTGGGTCCCGAAGGCTGGTGACAGTGGGTGGTGGGACACGGGTCTATGAGACAAAGCCAGAGCTCACATGGGGGGCCTTGGGCGCTCAGGGGAGCCCGGCCAGCAGTGGACACCAGGGAGGGCGAGGCGGCAGCCAGGGTCTGAGCTGCCCTCCCCCCGTCCCCAGCAGTATTCACCAGCTTGCCTAGGATGGGGACTGCCACTCCCATACGGTCCGTATGTCAGTACTGCGGGAACTACATCATCACAGTGACCACCCCGGTCCCAGGGGTCCTCACCTGGATGCTGTGTACAGGCCTCTTCGTGTTTGGGTGAGTGCCCCCCCCCCCGCCTCCGCAGGGGCGCTGAGCATCCCAGGCATCTGGCCTGTAGGGTTCGGGAGGGCAGCCACGGGGCATGAACGGGCAGGGTCCCCAGCACCCCTGAGGGTGGCGGGGCAGGAGCAAGGCCAGAGGGGACCCCTGGGGAGGACCGCAGGGCTGCCCCCTCCCCGAGGGGGGCCGCGCCCACACCCCACTGCTGCTGACGCTGCAGGTGCTTCCTGGGCTGCTGCTTCCTCCCCTTCTGTGTGGACAGCTTGATGGACGTGAAGCACACGTGCCCCGTGTGCCGACAGGAGCTCTTCCGCTACCATCGCCTGTGAACATGCACAAAATAAATGTCCACTGAGTGCCTTTCGTGTGTGTGTGTCCTGCTGGGGTCCCTCCTGCCCCGGGGGGCTCGCACAGAGAGCTCAGCTGGTGCTCAGGTAGCCACAGGGAGTGAGGTACGTACCCCCCCCAGGCTCCCCAGTACCGATCGGACCCCTTAGAAACTGCAGTGCACGTAACAACGCCTTCCCCAGCCCCTTCCCGTCAGCTCAAGCTTCGGCATCTCCGAGAACGTCTCTGCACCTCCAGCCGGGGGTGGGTGGGTTGGTGTGTGTGCGCCTGTGCGTGTGTGCTTGGGACAGGTGCAGGATCCCCTCTGGTGACACGGGGTCTGCAGGGCCTGGGGAGAGCCTAGAGGGAAATCTGGGGCACGACAAAGGGGGGGCTTTTGCTTTTAAAGGTTTTATTTTTAGTTGATCGCTGTAGCTGATGTGGAGCTCAAGCTCACAACCCCAAGAGCCTGCTCGTTGGACTAAGCCAGCCAGGTGCCCCCGCGAGGGAATTTTATTTTGCAAAATAAGATGACTGTTACTCACCCAGCTTTTCAAGGGAAATGGATTTCCTATAGAAGGGGAAGGGAAGTGAGTGAATTAGAGGGCAGAAGAGAGAATGAACTGAGTGTCCCTTTTAGGAGTTAAATTTAAAAAAAAAACCAACAGTTTGTTATAATGCTCCCTCCCCCGCACCGCCCAGCCTTTAGCGCGGACACCCAGGCAGGGGGGCCTCCACTCCAGTAATCAGGAGCTGAAGAGCCCTAGAGCGTGTGACACAGTGGGCACACAGTACCTAGGGACCCGTCTCTCATCAGGACAGGGTGGGGGCGCCGGGAGAACCCAGGGAGACAACACGGGAGCCACCCACCTGGGCTCCGCATCTGAAGGCGACGGTGGAACACAATGACGGCGAGAAGCAGCCAGCGAGACAGGCCAGGCTGCCAGCCAGCAGCACGCGGGAGCCGTCTTCACCGGGACCAGGCCGTCTTGGGTCTGTAGGAACTCCACACCTGGGTGGAGTCGCCCGGCCCCTGTGGGGACAGTCAGAGGCGTGCCCGGCTCTGCGGTCGCGGCCAAGGCCGGATGCGCCTGCAGACCTCACCCCGAGGGCGGTGTTCGGGTCCCATGCTCAACGAGTAGCTTGCTGGCTTGGACTGGGATTCCCAGGTGGCTCTGTAGCCAGGAGCGGTCCGTCCTAGGACAGGGTCACCGTGCGTGCAGTGCCGCTCATGATGCCTCAAGCGCCAAGGTTCGGGGTCCTCCATCACCGGCCTGGCTCAGCCGTCACCAAACCCTTCTTCCGAGGCTGTGCGCCCCTGAGGTCCTGTGCAGCTCTGGCCGGCACCCAGCCGTGAGCCCAACAATCGCTCCCCGGGCCTTTCTGACTCCGACTACCCGGTGTAAGAAAATGTCATTTGTAGACTTAAAAATGAAGAGATTCACAACGAAAATCCAGACTTTGACTTCTTTTAAATCCCAGCGTAGGTCCAGCTGCACAGACCCCTCCCCCAGCAACAGTGGGGCTAAGCCCCAGCACTCCCTACTGTCCCATGATCCCAGGGCCTGCTCACCGCCTAGACGAGGGATCCCACCCCAAAGGGCCTCAGTGGTCCCGTCCCGAAATCTCACTACAGGATCAAGCCGGGGGATTGCGACCTCCTCCCAGGGCATGACTTTTCCTGAGGGCCACCGGGGCAGTGTGGCCGCAAGGGCCCGGGGCTGAGAGACCCACCCGGCCTTGGGATCCTGCAAGCCCTCCTCGCCGCTAAGTGGGCACGGCCCTGCTCCTTCCGCTCCAGATGGCCGGCTGGGAGCACCGGGAAGCGGGAGGCTGACGTCGTCAGCCCTGCACCTGGCAGGCCAAGAGCCCCGTCAGGCGGCACAGCCTGGTCACTCTGGGCTGCCCAGAGGCAGCATGGCGCACTTCATAGTGACGACTGTTGCAAGGACAGCTGACGGTTCTCTTAGCCACTCTCTCCCCCGAGCATGGCCAACACCCAGAGATTGGACAGGGCCCCACCCCCATATCGCAGGCGCAGGCTGGAGGGCGGGTGCTGGCCGGGGGCAGGCAGGCTAAGGAGCTAGTGAGCCTCTGTCAGGAGGGGGGGCCCCCCACTCCCAGGAGCGCTCGCGGAAGCTGGGCCACCTCAGGTAGCTGCGGGCACCCAGGCCGAGCCAGGCTGTGTGGGCAGAGGCAAGCAGGTGAGGGCCCAGGCCGGGGTTGAAAGCAAGCGCCCCGGGCAGCAGCCAGACACGGCCCTGGACCCACCTCTGCCGCCCGCCCACTACGAGGCTGACTTCGCAAAAAGGAGCCTGAAGGGGCCGGCTCTTCACCCACGAGGAAGGGAAAAGGTAAACGCCAGGGGGGTTCCGAGTGTACTTTTCCCTCCCAACATCGTAACACATCTTCCTTTTAGAGACTGATTTATGAGAGAGAACGCACAAGTGATCGCACAAGCACAGGGAGCAGGAAGCAGACTGCAGAACAGGGAGCCCAACGCAGGACTCGATCCCAGGACGCTGCGATCATGACCTGAACCAAAGGCATAAGAAGCTTACCCGACTGAACCCCCCAGGCGCCCCATTTTATCACACCTTCGAGCCTTTACCAGCTCCGGGCAGATGGTGGTGTGGACACACAGGCCCACTCCTGGATCCCTGCATCAGCGGGTAGACCTGCAGGGACCCGCCCTACAGTTCTGCTCTGACCCCTCTGAGAACCCCCGTGGGCCTGGCTTCAAAGCCTTCCGCAAAGGGGAAGGGGGGAAAGAGCGAGTCCGCGCAGGCCCCTGTCCCCCGCCCGCAAGGCAAAGGGCTCGGGAGGCCCCGTCTTAACTCTGCTCCCGTCCAATGAGAGCCCCAGAAGGCTCTGCACTCATGAAAAGGTCAGGCAAACCCACTAGTTTTTAGGTTTTAGGTTTTTTTAAGATTTTATTTATTTGACAGAGATCACAAGTAGGCAGAGAGGCAGGCAGAGAGTAAGGAGGAAGCAGGCTCCCCCCTGAGCAGAGAGCCCGATGCGGGGCTCGATCCCAGGACCCTGAGATCATGACCTGAGCCGAAGGCAGAGGCTTTAACCCACTGAGCCACACAGGCGCCCCTGTTTTAGGTTTTAAGTAGAGGCTCCAAGTGAGCTAACTGCTGGAACAACCCATAACATGGGGAAAATTGGGTTAGAACGGCCTTTTCCAGGGGCGCCTGGGGGGCTCAGTTAAGCATCTGCTTTCGGCTCAGGTCATGATCCCAGGCTCCTGGGATAGAGCCCATCGGGATAACTGCTTCTCCTTCTGCTCCCCCTGCTTGTGCTCTGTCAAATAAATAAAATCTTAAAAAAGAAAAGTGAATGTCCTTTTCCAACACAGTAGAGCTCATTAATGACTTGCAGCAATTTAAGTTAAATTTAAAACCCACCTTCAAGCCCTTGGGCGGCACGTCCAGGGCCCGGCAGACCCACGGGCTGCAGCTGGGGCCCCGGGCCACGGAGACACAGCAAGATGCAGGGAGAGACTGCGGCCCCCCGACTGGACTCCGCGGGGGCACAAGGTTCTCACACGACAGTCGGACACGGCCGTCTGTGGTGTCCGTCAAGGGCAAGGCCTGGCGCCAAGGGCGATCTCGGACAGCCGCTCCCGCACAGGCCAACCGCTGACCGACCGCTCCATCCCACAGACACCGCCCCGGCTCCCGGCCCCTCCACGGCAGGGTCGGGGGGCTCTGAGCACCTTCACCCAGTTTTATCAAGGTCTGCTGGAACCCAGGCTTCGTAGGACGGGGTGGCCACTCCCAGACTCGGGCAGCAGCGCTGAGCCAAGCCGAGCCGCCAGGGGGCCGAGCTCAGGCCCCCAGCACCAGCGTCTGCCCCGCACGGCGCTTTCCGCACGGGTGTCCGTCCCCAACACCACGCACGCACCTCCGCCGCCCCTCAAAGCCAACAGGGACACGCAGCGGGAAAGCCTCGGCCGAGGCCCGCCTGGGAAGACACAGTCCTGAGAGTCCGCTGTCCCGAGTCCGGCACAGAACGCGGTCGGGGCACCTCACCCCGCGGCCTCGCTCTGCACCAGAGCCGCACCTGCCAGCGGACCGCACGCAGACCCCGCGGGCCGCCACCGCGGCGACACCCGCCCCCGCCCCGCTGGAAGCGGCGGTCCCCGAGACCGCGGCCTTGGCGCTCCGAGCAAGGCCAGCAACGCGTTCCAAAGACGCCCCAGCGGGCCCCGCGGGGAACCCTGAGGGAAGGCAAACGCAGGACTGGCGCGCTCCTCACTGGTAACGCGAGGCCGCTTCTCTCCGCCCCCGGCGCCCCCGTGCAGGTCACACGTTCCGCCACGTTCCCAAGGGACGCGTCCGTCTGGGGAGTCTGAGGGCCATCAACAGACTCAGGAACGTCCCCAGGGTTTAGAATGAGCTAAAGGCAGTACCACCCCGTGCCCCAAAGAATGTTTCATCAACTCGGACGCTCAAGCCCCCGGCTGGGAGGGAACGGACAAGTAAACGCAGAACACGTCCACACTGCCAGCCCTTCGGAAGAACAGTCACTGAACAGCTTTGGGGACAACACGGTGCCAGCTCCCCGACCAGAACCAAGCCACGGCCAAAGCGAAAACAGAAGATCGACCACGTAATAATGCCCAAAGTCATCCACAGAAAAAGGCCTCACTGGCCTGGCCACGCCTCCTCCTACGGCAGGAGGGCTCCGGGCGCGCCCGGGACGCCCCTGCGACGTGCCACCCGTGCCCCTCGGGAGACAGCTCCTGGGGAGGGAAGGCACACACGAGGCCGTGGAAACCTGGAAACAAAGTCATTTTGAATCCAAGACCAGCGCAGAGCCCAGGAACCCGTGCGGACGGGTCTGGGCATCACTTCCCACCGTTCCAGTAATATTTCCAGCCGCCTCCTGTGTGCCCGGGTTCCTCCCGGAAAACCTCCTCTTGCTTGAGCTTAAACGGTCCGTTTTCGCCTTACATGGAAGGCAAAATCCAAAACCCCCAGGAAACCAGGACCATCCGTGAGCAACACGACCAGCAGGGGGAACAGAGACCTCCCTCACCTCCACGCCACTCAGCGGATTGTAGGTTTTATAGAAAATTTTATTCAACATACAACATTTTCCAGCAAAAAGGCAATATACAGGAAGAGTTGGTGTACATTGCTGCTACAGAAACAAACAAAAATCCTGGAAAAGGATGAAAAATAAGTGTGATCTGCTGATTCTATTTTACTGCACTCAAAACTAGACACGCAGCCGGCATTAGCTCCAAAATAAAAGGAAACAAGCCTGGGACTGAAATAAAACTACACACAATGAGTATCAACATCAGTGAAAGTCACTTAAATGCACCCAACAAAGTCACCTCCTCCCAGTGGCGAATTGTACATGTTCATTCATTAAATATACAATTTCATTTCTCTTTTTTTTTTCTTTTAACTTTTTTACAAAGTCGACAGCTTGCTGACCACTAGTGAGCATGCCCTCTTTGCTAAAAGGCCCTCCTTGTCTCGCTCCGTCTGTTCCATTTCGAGGAACTTCTGCGGACACCCGCCTCACTGCTTGCAGGGACGGTGAGCTCGCTAGGCCTGCCGAGGGGCAGCAGAGCACACCTCCCTCTGACGGGCGTCTCCAAGTGAACAGAATGACCCGGCACCGCCCGCCAGGCCCGCATCCGTATCCAGCGCCTCCACGGTGTGCGCGGCTGCGGAATGGTGGTGGCTGGCGGCTGAGACACGTTTACTGAGACCCGGGCAGCGGGAGGAGGACCGAGGAAGGGGGACAGGACACGCAGTGAAGGAAGAGCACTATTTATTAGGTTGTGAGTTTCTCTGTTTTGCCTTTACAGATGCACAGAAGGTCATGGCAAGTAGAACGGAAGGAAATACGGCAGACGAGCCTCCACGCGAGCCCAGCGGCGGGGCCGGTGACCGTGACCCCAGGAAGGCAGCCGGGCGGCCTCCGCCCGCTGGGAACACACCAGAGGCCTCTCGCCAGAGCCTCGCGGCCCTCACCCCTTCCCCCCACCCCCGTTATGCTGGCGGTCGCCTTGCACTGTGGTTACCGTAAAATAACTCTCATTGGCATCCAAGCTTTATAAAAACACCTTCATTTTGCTCAAAAAGGGCAGTCAATAGATACAGAGAAGCCAAACTGAACAGCCTCAACAAAATAAAATTAACATCAGCAGCAAACCCTCTTGCTGAAGACTTCGGACAGAGTGCACGTGGACCAAAGTTCTAGGCTGTTAAAAAGGGGCACACACCCACGCACGGCCCCTCGCCTTGCACACACTGGGTAAGGAAGTCAGTTATGGATTTTAATGGCCTTTTCCAGGTAAGTGTAGCGACTCCTCTTTGGGGCTTTGTTGAAGTGGTCGAGCCCTAGCCAAGGCCGAGGGTGAGACATGTTACCTGGTGGAGAGAGAGACACGGCTGAGACCTGACGGACAGCAAGCCCAGGAGCGGGAGGGCCAGGGGCCGGCCCGCGGGGCGGCTCCCGGGGAAGCTGGGACTCGGAGCCAAGCCCCACCCACCCTCACGGACCGTGCCAGTGGCTTCCCAGCGCGCCCTGCCAGTGAGCCACCAACAACGTGACCATGGCCACGCATTGCTCCTCCCTGCTTCACATGCACAGACACCACCAGAACCGGGGTGGGCCGCCCGCTGCTCGGCCCGTGGAAGGGCGCTTACCAGGCTGGGGCTCAAAGTCTTTCAAGTTCACTTCATACTCATCCTCGTTGATGTACTGGTGTCGGCCCATCATCACAATGGCAAATTTAAACTGAAAGACAGAAGGGCCCTCCTCCGTGAACTCCGGGCACAAGCCAACGCTCACCTCTGGCCCAAGTCTCAGCTGCCTCCTGAGCCAAGATTTCGGGGCGCGGCCCATACATCCCTCCCAAGTGCCCAAGGCGCGTACCTTCTCAAACTCCTTTTCCTGGATGTCCAGCAGACTCTGGATCCGCTTCATGACTTCTCTGAAGTGCTCGCCCTACGAACGGTAAAGGACACGTGTGTACACACTCACCTGCGTGCGGCCCGCGTGGACACCAGCAGAGCTCGGCATCAGCCCAGCAGGCAGGGGCCCCGGCTCGGCAGCGCGAAGCCCACAGCACCGCGGGCGGTGGGTCCTCGACCTCGCAGCCCGGCCCTCACCTGGTGTATCCTCAGCAGAAATGGAACCCCAAACGTCCCGAACACCTCCTTGTGGAAGTGTGCCACGGTGACGAGCATCTCGTTCTCCGTGTCTATGTCCACCTGGTCCAGAGGGATTTCCTGCGGACCCAAAGGAGACACGCAGCTAAGTGACGCGGTCCATGCACACCAAGGCCGCGTTCGCTTCTGACTCGCTGCTCTGACAATGCAGCTGAGGCCTATCTTGGCCCAGGGTCTTGTTAGTAGGAGACCTCAGAGGTGGAAAGCATCTGCATTTTTTTTTTAAGATTTTATTTATTTATTTGACAGAGAGATCACAAGTAGGCAGAGAGGCAGGCAGAGACAGAGGAGGAAGCAGGCTCCCTGCCGAGCAGAGAGCCCGATGCGGGGCTCGATCCCAGGACCCTAGGATCATGACCTGAGCCGAAGGCAGAGGCTTAACCCACTGAGCCACCCAGTTGCCCGGCATCTGCATTTTTCAGGAAACTGGGTTTGGGGAGACCGAATGACGTCACTGGAAATCCCAGCCACTCCTCCGTCAACACGGAGCCCCAGCTTCTGGCCAGATGTGCTTGTGGCCCATATTCAGAATTCACTCCCGAGCACAAGCCGTCTGTGACCCTACATATACGGGGCCGCTGGCAGTCAACGACGTGGTGCCAGGGGCAGGGGAGGGCAGGCGGGGCCCTGTGTGGGAAGGGGACGGCACTGCAGCAGAGCGGAGCGACACGTGCTGCGACACACAGTGGGGTGGGCCGCTCAGCTGCACGCGCCTGAGGCGCTCACAGAGGAGAATTCTACATTATGTAAATTCTGTCACAATGAAACATTAACTTCTCCAAATGTGTAAGGGCAGAGCAGCTTCACGGAACGGCCTCTACTGGTACCACGCACGGCACTGGGGCGGCGCCCGCAAGTCTGTGCCGTCGGAGGAGGGAGGCGGGTGGCCGTCGCTCCGGCCAGGGTGCCCACGGGGAGGGCCGGTTACCTCGATTCGAAACGTTCTACTCGTCGCCGGGGATAAGCATTCTAACAGCTCGTCTTCTTGGTGCACACCAATAATCTTGTAGCTTACAATCTCTAGCAGCCTGCACAGAACAAGGGGAAGTGAACGACATCAATCTGTGTGAGAAAAAGGACGGAAGAGTAGCTTCCTAAGAAGAAATTCTTTATCAAATAGCTGTCGACAGCTGCTCATCTTCCTCCTCTTCGGAGAGCTGAAAGGTGCAAAGCGGGCATCGCCGGGAAGCACACCCTGCGTCCGAGGCAACGCGGCCCCGCGTGGGCAGAGGGACGGAGCTGAAACCGAGCGTCCAGGAACTGCGCGCCCTGTGCCCACGATGGTTCCCAGCCGGCAGGACTTGTGGTGTTTTGCTCCCGCACTCGTTAGGGAATAAAGATCTCATTCTTTTATTAATAGCACGGAGCAAACGTTCCAGGAACCGAACGGCCCCAAAGCCTATTTTGTCCTGGGAGCAGACGGCAGGGCACCCGGACGAGCGGGCCCGACTCTGACACGCACGCTGCCCGCCGAGTCTGGGCTTCTGTCTCCAGGCGGAGAATGAGCGTCACGGGTCAGAAGCAGCTGTGCCCAGTTTCGGCTGATACTCACTTCAATCCTCGCTCCACTGTGTTCACTTTTTTTTTTTTTTAAAGATCTTATTTATTTATCTGACAGAGAGCGAGCGAGCACAAGAAGGCAGGGCGGAGGCGGAGGGAGAAGCAGGGAGCCCGACACGGGGCTCGCTCCCAGGACTCGAGCTGAAGGCAGACGCTTAACCGACTGGGCCACCCCAACACCCCACACGTTGACTTTTCTACCCGAATCTCATCTTTACTACATCGTAGTAATGATCAGGAGACAGGGAAGGAAGGAAGAAAATATGGCTCAACTATGAAATATTTATACACTGCCACAGAAGCCAGGCCGAGAGCTGGTTTGCCCCTGCGCATGGGTCCAGTAACACGGCCTCGGGGCCCGGGGCCAGCACCTCCCCTGGGACGCCTCCGACTTCAGGAAATACTTGCCTAAGTTTCCCTGATGCCTTCTCCCCGAGCTCAACAGCCTTTTTACATTCTTCCAGCAGGTCCCGGACACACCCATGCTTATCGGGATATAGTGTTATTTCCTAGGAAAGGACAAGATGAAAGAAAACATAAGGGGGTCTCTGCTCACAACACACCCACGTTGCTGGAAGAGGAGAAAACACTGCACCAAGATGTTCAGTTGTCCCAAGCCCCCCACCACATCAGGACACCCCCACCCTGAACGCCCCGATGCGTGCACTCTGACCCCCGACCCCACCCCAGGGGAGTTTAAGAAATGCCACTTTGATGCCAAAAGGTTGCCATTCACAGGACAGCTTCTCAGGAAACTCCCCGCACAGAAGGCCATCTCCTAATCTGCTCTCTGAGCAAAGTGACATCGGGACAGAGTGTCAGCCTCGACAATGACCAGAGGTGGACTGGAGGATGTCAGCCTATCGGTTCCACCCAGATGAGCATGTTTATGGCACATGGCGTGCATTTTCATTCAAAACTGGCCAAGCTACAAAGGTGAAATGCTTGGGTCCAAGCAGGGAGGGACCTCCTAGAACCACCACCTCATGTGGGCAGGGCACACCCTCGGTTAACAGCGGGTATCAGCATCCACCCCTCTCTCAGGCCCGCTGCTCTCAGGCAGAGGCAGAAACGGTTCGAGAAGCAGTTGGTAGCGGCAGGAGGGGGACAGAGGGCCACTAACACCTTTCTTTTGTTGTTTTAGTTCTCAAGGGCTAGACAGACAAACATTAAACACACACCAATGAAAATAAAAATTCGTATCATTAAAAAGCACGTACCTCTTCCCTAAACTGGCTGTTTAACCAAATACACTTAAAACTTCGTCTGTTTTCAAAGTCTGTGATTTTCATCTTAAGCTGTTGAGAAAAGAGAGACTGTTAGATATGTCTCCACAAAACCCAAGCCTTGTCCTGACGACCCACGGTTACATGATTTCGGACTCATACCTGCTGATAGTAAAGCTTCTTAGGTTGTCTAGGCTTGAAGAACTGTAGGAGATCTCTTAAAGTCCCTTCATAATTATGTCTAAGAGGGTTCCCCGGGCCGTCCCTATAACTGCACAAATAAAAAGCATAAAAACAAATGACTTGTTTGTTTACCTAAAATATCCGTGAGCATAAAAGCAAACCACTGCCCTCACGCCCAGAGCCAAAATGTGGGCCTGGCACAAGGCTTCCCTCCACACTCCTGTTTCCAGAGCCCTTAGGCCCCCGGCGGCCCCACCTGCGCTCTCAGCAATGGGGACACGGTGCACACAAGCCTGGCTGGGCTGGACCTGGCTGGATGCGCGGGAGACGCAGGGGGTCACGTATCTAAAGTCAGTTGGGCTCCGGGTGAGGCCACCCATGCCTCGGACGTCAGGAAGCAGTGTGGTCAGGATGCGGGAGGTGACCACTCTCGATCGGAAACTAAGTAGGGACATGTCAGGTGCCACGGCCCCCCCTCGTGGGATTAGTTCCACGATGTCCGGATCAACTCTGGAGAGCAGGCAGTGCAGACCCTGATGCGAGGCAACGGGGCCCGCCTTACCCTTGAGACTTGAAAAACTGGAGCAACATGGGGTCAGTGTTGAGCCTCTGGGCCACTGTCTTTGCAACCTGGGAGGAGGGAAGGGACCCAAAGTCAGAAAAGAAGGCTCGTGTCGGGGAGTGAACTGAAATCTGCTTATCAACTTTACCATTAACTATTTACCTAATGTTCTTAATAAAAAATTGTGATATTTACAGCTTGAATTTTCAGGGCCTAAAAACCCACCACCTGCTGAGAATAAACCACTCCCCGGTGTATCCCCAGCAGCACATCAGTGAAATTAGCTGTTAAAAAAATATTTTTTAAAGGAAAAAAAATCCCTTTAGCCTGAAACGACAACCCTGAGATTAAGACCTGAGCTGAGATCAAGAAACAGACACCAAACCGACTGAGCCACCCGGACACCCAACGGTCTCTCACTTTTAATGGTGAAGTCTATAGGTTTAGTTGCCGATGGCAAGCCGTAACAGAGACAAAGCTGCTCTAGAAACCGCCATCTCCGAAACCGTATCATGCCAGGGTGGATGGGATGGGAGTCGGGGGGCAGTGCTAGCACCAATCCCGTAAGAACCACTCAGACCACGGGGCCATCGCCCATCCTCCGGAACCGAGCCCGCCAGCTCCCTCAGCAACCCTTCCTTTTCAAAAAGGACTCGGTCTCTCTGATGTGGAATCTGCAGGGGAAAGAGCCTTTATCAAATACCTGAAAATAATTCATTCGGTTTGATAATGTAACCACAAATCCAGGATCATTAGGGATTGTTTTATCACAGAAAATGACATCGACACGGTGGTAGAGGTCTCGGAAATATTCTTTTGCAGTGGGTAATTCACTGTTATCATTTTCAGGATCATCCCTGGGGGGAGAAAGAACAGAATGCAGACTGAATCAAAATCCAGGCCAGGCATAATGGTTTTTTTAAAAAGAAATAAAAAGGCACCACCTCTCAAACCACAGTGATACAGACAGGTGTGGACAGAAGTTCCGACTAACCCTGTGGCTGCTAAGAGTCTGTCGCAGCTGCTCTGTCAGCCAGGACAGTAAGGAACGGCCACCAGACTCAGAGGGTGTGCTTTGAGCCTCCCACGGGCCCGTGCAAACCCACCTGCTGCTCCTGATCTCGATACGAACACGGAACCGTGTCCTCCCGTTTTATACACAGGGAGGGACTCGGCAGGACGTGCCTCACGGCAGAGGCTACTCTGACCCGGAGCTGGCCGGCAACCACTTTCCTGCTAAGGCAGCAGGGCCGAGTAGTCACGAAGCCTAAAATATTTACTACCTGGCCCTCCAAACCTACATCCGCCAAGCCCCGTGCTCGTGGGATCCCCATGACCTGTGTTCGACACTGCCACGGCCAGATGGCTTCTCCAGGAGCCCCGGCGAGGCCCTGCAGACAAAGCATCTAAGACCACAGACCTGCTTGTGTGACGAGCACAGGGACTTCAACGAGTCCCCTATGCAGGTACGTGCCAGGGACCCTCGTGCTGAGGGGCAGGAAAACCACCCTGCTGCTGGCCAGGCTGCTGCCCGCCTCGGAGCTGCCGTGCTCGTTACTGATTCTTAGGAAACCGTTCGTTCTATGAGGAAAAGGTTCACTGCCCACGATCCCCAAACCGAGAGAGAGGCCGACTTCTGTCCACATTCTCAGCTACTTCAAACAAAATCTGACGAACTCAGGGTCTTGACACAGTTTTGTTTCCTATTTCTGGGGCTTATGGGAAAACTATTAGTACAAAGTGATTCAGTCCTTCAAAAAGTACTTACTTCTGGAAGACTATAATGTCACCATCCATTAGTTCATCAAGGGCTTTATCAAGAGACACGTCGTAGTCCTGAATTCTCTCTGTTAAATTCGGTTTAACTTCCTACAGTGAAAGAGAGGAAAGGTTCCCGATGAGCACCTGTCCGTGTTCCACACGGCCCGACGCTACAGGTGCTCTCCCGGAGACTTCTGTTCTCTCTGCCCGACATTTCTAGTAAGTGAAAATGCTAACGGGAACGTTACCATCCGCAGAGACATAACGATCACTGAGCCCGAATGAGGAAAGAAAAATCAGACTTCTACAACTGTGACCCTCAATGCAACACTAGCCGGGGCCCCCACCGCTTAGCTGCCGACTTCACAAAACGATGAAGCCAGGGCAGCAAAACAAACGAGAAGAGCCCTCCCCAAACCACAAACGATACAGTGTTTATGGAACAACAAGCCGTCCAAACCTCATAGAGGATAAGGCTAGTATCTTGGATAAATCCCGCTCTGTCACACATAACCGGGAGCAAGTCACCTGCATTCGAGGAAAACAAGAATTCAAAGCTGTAACGAACCAAGACTTGAGCAAAACCAACCGCGAGGGTGAGGGCAGGAGGACTTACGTATTTTACAGGATATTGGTGTGTAGATGTGCCCGCAGTAGTTCAAGCTCCGTGTTTTGGGGTCATACATTTTCAAAAATAGCATGACATCATCTACAAGATTAATAAACAGGTTTTGTTACAATGCTCCAAAAACATGAACAGGAGGCAACCAAAATGACAGCCTTTTGGCACCCGAAAGCCACCGTGTCCACCGAGGTTCATCAAAGACTGAATGATCCTAGAGTCCAGTGTCATTCCACACATCGGGCCCCGGGAAACACTAATGCGAGGCACTGAGGATGGGACTGAGGGCCGTAACCTTAGCAAGCATCTTATTTTCAAGGCCAGGTACTAACCAGCTAGCTGAGTGTTGCCATGAGAAAACGCTAATATTGTGTGTCCTTGCAGCAGAACAAGTGACGGTTTCAGAGCAAGCATCAGCAGGCTCTGACCCACGTGTTATGTCAAACAAAGCCGTGCCAGAAGACAGCCAACCTGCTCGCCAATGCCTTCTCTGCGGCCACGGACAGAGGGCAGAGGCCACAATGGCCCACGAGTGTGAAAGGCTGACTATCCAGCCCTCGGCAGGGCGCGCCTGCAGCCCTGCTCTGCGGCAGCTCGCGAGGCACGCAGCAAACCACGGGGCCGAGGCCACAACAGGACATGAGGACTCAGCACGGCCACAGGCTGCTTGCCACCAGCAGCCGGTCAGGCCCACTCGGCTTCACCAAGGAGCCGAGCACAGGAAGGAGTCCGGGGTGTACCTGGAACTGGACTTCACGGCAAAGGAAGAACACCGAACCCCATGTGTGTCTAGACACTGGCAAGGCACCCAGTGCTGTTGCTCCAGGGACACTTACGATCTTTGTCAAACTTGGGTAACGTGGCCCCGCTGGCAGCCAGCTCCGGATCAACGGTCTCCAGGAATATCGTCCATGGATTTTCATTATCGCTCAGTTCAATCATCTATTTCCAAAAGAGATGCTGGTGTTAGACTACTTCAGGGGCCGATGAGAGTGAAGACCATGGCCACCCACGAGTCAGCGGGCCAGAGGCAGAGAAGCCACGGCGGCGCCCAGGGCCTCCCGCACATGGCCCTCACCGTCTTGTTGCCGTCTGCCTCGTTATCCAACATTGCGGGCCGTTTGGTTCCATTGCTCCTTGCCTGCATGGGCCATAATCGAATTTGATCTTGTGGAAATCCCTGAAAAAAATTAAAGCTAAATTAATTAAAACAAAATCAGCTCGTACTTTAATTCCTTATGCATGCCAGGATTCCAGGATTAGAAGAAATAAAACGACAGAGCTCTCCCTGCTGACGTGGACAACAGAGACCACCCACCACCCCACTGCCCCCATCAGGGTCCCCAGTACGCCAGGGCTTGAATGCCTGGTCCCTGCTGGTCCAGTGGGCGAGGAAAGGAGGCAGAACCTGGAGGTCAAAACAACCACCCCCAGAACGGCCAGCACTCACCATGGTCTGAGAGAGGTTCTGAACAAATTCAGTCAGGGAGGAGTTTTTCAATACTTTGAACACAGTGTATTTCACTTTTTCTTCATCGTACATATCATTTCCTTGGTGGCCACAAAACTGGTCCTCTGCAACTATCTGAAAATGCACAGGAAACACACAACAGAGTTTCCAGCCGTGAGACCACCCCGAGCAAAACAATGTTTCAACAGTAACATGCTAAAAAGAGCTAATCTCCTGTTTCGAGCACCGTTCTTCAGGAGACCCAAGGAAACAAGAATCAAGATGGCGAAAGATGAAATCGGGAGCTGAGTCAGAAAGTACGAACACCTGTGCCCCCACACACTCACGCCCGCTCCCTGCGGGGCGAGCTGGAAGCCCACTGCCCGGCGGCCTCGGGTTACTGCCCAGGCCCGGCCAGGAGGCTCAGCGCATCTCTTCCCAGGCAACCAACCTGCGGAAACCAGCGACCGAAACGTGAACCCAAACCTTCTGGAAGTTCACCTCCCTGTCCAGGTCTCCTTCCTTCCCTGTCACCGGTTACGTTTCTCCACGGCCCGGAGCACCACCTCCCACCATTAGCCGGCCCTCCTGTGCTGCCCTCGGGGCCCTCACCCTGACACCCCGCCCCCCCGCACACGACACCCTCGCGCGGACAGCGCGCAGCCCGGTCCCGGGCCGACCTGCACTTGCATGTAGAGGTGGGCTTCCTGCCGCTCCTTCCGCTTCTGCGCCTCGATCCTTTTCTCCTCCTGGAGTCGCTCTACCAGCTGCTGAGGGATGTCGTGGTCGGTGACCGCCTGTAAAACCTCACCTGCACGACAAAGTACGGTCTCTCACCTACTCAGAAGACCCCAATGCCATGTCCTCGTCCACACAGTCATCTTCTTCAAATCCAAGTCCTCGGGACCGAGAGTCCACATGAAAACCCACACGCCCCACCCAGCTGGCCTAGAGGCCACGCGAGCCCGGCAGAGGACAGCACTCCGGGAGCGGGGACTCAGGCCCGCAGAGCCGAGCCGAGTGAGGGGCGCTACTCACTGAGCTTGGACTCCCTGATGTACACCAGCATGTAGGCGTTTGTGCAGTGCCGCACGGACAGGTCGTCGTCGTGGCCCCCGTAGTTGTGCTCGATGGCCTCCTCCTTCGTACACCTGGACACCACGTCATCGTCGAATTTACACCACTGGCAGGGAGAGCAAGGAGACGTGTAGAGATAAAGCACACAGGGAAAGAGGCGGGGTTTTCCTAAAACAAGGGACCCGAGGATGTGCCGAACCAGGGGGCCTCCACCGAGCTGCCCGGCACCCCAGCCAGCACTCGGGTGGACCGGGAAGGCGCATCTGTTGGATGCTCTGTCTTACACACCAACAGCCCACTTCAAATGGTAATCAATCGACCATACACAACTCTTTACAGATCTGAGATAATCATACAGGGCTCACTTCCGTCTGCTGGTAAAGCGAATTTTATGGTGTAGTTACGAAATTACAAGGGGACATTTGATCCTATCATGACATATTATCTCAGCAAGTAAGGGCCTGACTTAAATAAAAGTCAGCAGAGTTGTACGTTATACTGATCTTCCCATCTCATTGTGGACCGAGTCACTTTCAACAGTACTAAATCTCACAGTGAAAGGCTCACTGTGGTCTGGTGCCGTGTCGGTCCCTCCACCAACTCCCAGGTCAAGCGAGGCGGGCTTGGCCTCTGCTCGGTTCCACACTGGCCCTAGGGTCCTGAACACGGACCCCGAGGACACCCTGGTCCCCTGGGAAGACTACGAGA
Organism: Martes martes; assembly: GCF_963455335.1. Classification (NCBI taxonomy): domain Eukaryota; kingdom Metazoa; phylum Chordata; class Mammalia; order Carnivora; family Mustelidae; genus Martes; species Martes martes. The sequence continues at coordinate 34,126,470 of NC_137906.1, read as the reverse complement.
GCAGATCCACGCAAACCAGCACTTTGTGCGTCACAAAAAGCGGACCACCAGGCACCCAGAGGGACTGCAATCGATAGGGGCCCCCACCCAGGCCCGGGCCGTGGGGAGGACTCTGCTGGCATCCGTAAGTGCCAAATACATGCCTCACTGGACATACGAAGGGATAAAGGGCCACGCTCGACACTAATAACGAGAGGCACACAACGTATAATTACTGATTTACTATTCATCTCTGAAGTAGCAGAGATTAATGCACGAGGGCACACAGATACCCCAGAGCCCAGGGTGGAATCCTTCGCTGTCCAGGCCACCCAACAGGCACGGACAGAGGCACAGCTCAAGGTCAGGGTGAATGCCCTATACACCATCACATCCGACTCCACCCCCTGCCCAGCACTTACTTTGCCGTCCCCTTTGGGGTTCAGATAAACCACATAATGTCCACCATGATTATCTCCACTGTGAACCAGGACTGCATGAAGAATATAATTTGCAGGGTCCTTAGGATCTGTTTTTTGCAAAAATTCATCGAGTGGTAACTGTTCTGGGAATTCAAACCTATCAAAAAACATTTTTAAAGAAATCCAGGTTTCATTCACACGTGAAATAGTTTACCTTTAGGCTTTTATTTATTGCTAGACGGTCTAATTTACTGGCTAATCTTTATCTGGAATGGGAAGTATCAGTGGGACTCAGGAGGTCCCATGAACTACTTCTGAGGCAGCTCCCATTCATCAGAACACGTTAATTACTCAGACGTCAGAACAAACTTGAAGCTAGGTAGGAGGAAAATGCCTCTAAATGCACTGAGATGCCGGACAGAATTTTAAATTGTAGATATGACACGACGGCCAGTCTTGTGAAAACATACACCATGACTTTACTAGGATGCGGATAATTCCAATGTTACTAATGAGTAATCTGACTGCCCAGCTCGTAGACCACAGAGCATATACTGTGAGTCTGAGAAACATGGGACATCAGATCTGAACAGGTAAGACATGGAAGAAAGGATCCCCTGTGCCCCGTGATTTCTAGTTCACATACTGAACTTGACTTGTTTTTAAATGACTGGGGTCCATAAACATTTTAACAACACGGTCAAAGTTAATCAGGAGGAGTGCCCTGAGAGGCGGGTTGGCAAGGACTCGGAGGAGATCAAGCACACGGAGCCTGAAGGGGCAGCCACCCCATCCCAGTGCCGCCCTCAGCAATCCTGGCTGCTCTGCCAAATGTTCAGAATTCCTAAAGGACGCCAGAAATCTGGGCTTTTATGCGAAATCTCATGATTTCTTTTTTTCATGCTGGCAACTGATGCCAATAAAAACAAACAAAAGCAAGGTGAGGGCCCAAAGAAACACACCAGCAGGCTGGCTCTAGTCTGCAGGCTGCCAGTCTGTGAGGTCTGGTGGATACGGCTTCTTAGAGACTCCACAGTGATGGGCAAAAATGAAAGAGCAAAGAGCCAGCTGGTGGCAAATAACTTGACTGGGTTCGTTCTCTCTCCAGTTTGATGAGTGACTAACCAACCTCTACCCTGTGCCCAAACAAACCGGGACAAAACTTCCATATTGTAAACCAGATAAAGTATTTAGTATCATTCTTTTAACTAGCATTATAAGAATGGTGAAAACACCTGCAATAAGGCACACACATACATCTACGTCATCTTCCTGAAAATTCCAGCACATTCTAGAATACCAACTGAGCAGTTACGAAATGTTGGGAGAATCCTATTTAAACAAATACAACAACATCAAATTCCACTCCCAAGGTAATAGTGACATTCTGCTAAATGCAGAACAGGCAGAGCAGAAAGTCCCCTCCCCTCAGGGACCTCATCTGCCACAGTGCAGAGGGAGCTGGGGATCCCTAAGAGTGAGCGATGGGAGCAGCAGCCCCTGAAATCCCTTAAGGGAAATATTCCCTTTAAAACCATTGTTCTTGGGATACTGAGGCAGGAGAGAGACCTAAGTACATCAGAGATGGACTGAAAATATAAAAAGACCAAACGAAACACTGAGACTGACCCCCGAAGTCAGGCGATGATTCAATCTTAACTTTCACACCCCACTATAGATTACCTATCATTGATCTTGATATTTTGGTCCGTCTGAGGGTCATACATAAATCTCATCAGCTGTAGATGTAACACTGGTGGCAAAGTTAGGAATTTCACACCTTTCTCTGCTTCCTGAACATTGAAAAAGAAATGCAAGTTTAGTTCAGCCCTACTTAGTCCTTGAAGCAAGGACAGCAACAGCGGTCAGCGAGATTCAGTGGGAGAGGAAGGGCTTCAGGTGTCCAGCTACGGTGTGTTTAAAATGCCGTTTAAGAAACAGGCTCACGGGTGGCTCAGCTGGTTAAGTGTCAACCCTTGGTTTCACTCGGGTCATGATCCCACGGTCGTGAGATCGAGCCCCGTGTTGGGCTCCGCGCTCAGCGGAGTCTGCTTGAGACTTTCTCCCTCTTCCCCAGTTCTCCACACCCCTCTCTCCCTCAGATAAATAAAATCTTACACACACACACAAGAACCAAGCTCAAACAGAGAACTGGTGGTTGTCAGAGGACAGGGGACAGGAAGTGGGAAGGGGCACTAGAGTGAGGGGGGTCAAGAGATCCAAACTTCTGGTTAGAGCACAGGTCCCAGATACGAAGCGCGCGCCAGGGTCAGAGCACGTGAACGCCACATCCCGGCGCGGCCCTCCCGAAGCGAACCGATGCTGCACGTCAACGATGCTTCAACCAAAAACTAAAAAGTCAACTGTCGCGCTTAGATCTTTCTCAGCTTTGCTGAAGTAGCCTGCGTGTGTAATACTCCGGATTATATTCTGATGCCCAACAACAGGGCAGCAGCTAAGTAAATTAGGGCTTCATCACTTGCTGCTGTGTTACACGGTCATTAAATCCCGCAGGAAGCAGGGAACACACGGAAAATCGTGCGCTGGGAAAGCAGAAGCTGGGGCTGCGGCGACGCGAGGGCAGGCGCGCTCACGGCCCCGGGCGGGACGACACTGGTCAGCGGCTTCCTGCCCCTCGACTCTGCGCACGGTCACTTCCGAGCACAGGACGCAGCGCACACGCTCGGCGCTTACAGCCCGACCCGCTGCTGAAGACGGTCCTCACTCGGCAGCAGAGAGACCCTCACACCAGCAACGCGGCCTGTGCGCAGCGGACGCGCCCCGCTTCTCAACAAGGCCGACCGCACAGCTCCCACACCCCGGGCCCCCCCTCAGCCGACACGCGTTTCCTCACGAAAATAAGCCTCTGCCCAACCCTACTACTACCAGAGCCCCGGGCTCTCATCCCAGCCCAGCTTCCCAGTCACACCTTCCTTCCAGGCCCGGGTACGTCCAGCCGGAGCTGGGCCTGTGACAAGCCACAGGCAAGGCACCCTGACAACTCCTGAACGTGCTCAAGAGGACAAAGTACCGCTGAAAGATAAACAGAAACCCGAGGAACCTGCCGCACAAAGGCGCGCGCGGTTTCCATACAGCTTCGAAGAACAAGAGAAGAACCGTTGCTCCGCCCCAGTCCACCGATTCACGATTCTCAGGTCCGGCTCACCCAGGCCCCAAACACCCCGATGTGACAGGACAACTCTTGTGAGTTGCCTGAAGTGTTTCTGAACCCATCGCAGCCACGTGTTTGCCAAGCGACTTTCTGAGCCCCACGCAACACAGCACCCCGGCCTGGGACGCCCTGCAAAGCGGGGACACCGCTCCACGTCGGCCAGCTCGGGACGCGCGGGACGGCGTGGGGAATCACGAACTGCTGAGCCCGTGTGTCGGCCGCATCCGTGAGGACGCTGCTGACCCACTCACACCACCTGATGGCAGCCGGGACAGGCCACAGTCCGTGTCTCTCCACCCGAGCACGGACGGACCAGTCCCTCGTGCACAAAGCTCGCTGCTCTGCCAGCAGCTGACAGTGCCCGTGGGCCTCTGTGGGAACCAAGCAGGGACACCACATATTCACAGAACAAGCGAAAGAAAATGCACTCCTCGTTCTACAGGTCATGATCCTTGAGAAAACGAACTCCATCACACACACACACGCCCAAGCGCGAACCGCCGCGAACCAGAAGTGCAAGAGAGTCAGAACGTCTGCTTCAACTAGAAGAGGAGGAAAAGCTCCCGGCGGAAACCAGTGAGGAGAGGAGCAGAGTCACAGACGCCACGGAGAAGACGCCTCCCAACGGCGGCACGGGGTCTCCCGCGTGCTGGGGGACGGCTCGACCCGAGAAGCTGCACGTCAGCCTCCCGCCCGCAGCTCAGCCCCACCAGCGGCACAATCGGAGGCCCCAGAATACAGTGTCTGCACGAAGGAGTAAAACCCCGAGCTCTAACCCCGAGCTCTAACCCTGAGCAGTGGATGAAAAGGTACAAATGCCTGTTTCATCCACAACTGAAGCAAAGGACGTGAAAACACAGTGACGGGGAAGGCGGCCCACGGTTCCCACATTACCTGCAAGCCGTGCTCCCCGGCGTCGTATTTATTGTCACCGTCTAGTTGTTCCACAGCCACGTAATCCACAAATGATTCAAATACTTGAAAGACAGAAAGAGAAGAAAGAAAGTCAGCCGATGATCCTCCCACGACTCCGCAGAAGTCCGGAACCTCTAAGAACACAGACGTGGTTCTGACCCAAACACTTATCATAAAGCTACAGCTGAAGCGGGGCAGGAAGAGAGCAGGCGGGACCGTGGGGGCGGGAGGGACAGGCTGGGACACGAGTAAGATGAACCAGGGCAAGGACCTAGCATCAAACACAGGGACTGAGCCGAGAACCTCCCACTGCTATGAGAGCAGAACTCAAATGCCCTGCCTCACACATAGAGAGGACCCTGTGCAGGGACAGGTGTGTTCACCAGGAAGAAGTGCTCCTCTCACAGGGTGTCCAGAAAAATCACAAGGCTCCCTCCGAACAGCTTACAATCCTGTCAATTAAACCACAACAAAGCTAGGGGGCGTGGGGAAGATGAAGAATTCGCCAAGGACAACCAGTGGACCAGAAGACAGCCTCTAAAAGCAAATCCGCACGGACAGAATGTCCGACTGCTGACAGAGGTGCAGAGCATGGGGAGAACGTGACAGGTTTACCAGAGACCCGCACGCAGAGGGGCAGGCCTGACATCCTACCACGGGCAGAAAACCATTCTGGGGGGATTAGGGATAAAGAGAAAAGATAAAACAGTAACAGATAAGAGAACAGTTGGATGTCAGGGCAGGTGTTCCTAACACAAAAAGCAGAGAATAAGCTGATTTCACTCAAAATTCTGAAATGCCGTTTAGCAACAGAGGAGAGTGCCACGCGGGGGAGCAACTCAGCGACGCCGCCAGCGACCCGAGCGCATGCAGAAGCCTTTCTGCGCTGCTCCGGCCGGACTGACACGCACGGGCCTCGCTCTCCTGTGCCGCATGAACTCACACCCTGGACGATGAGCAGTCCAGGACTGGGATCTGGAAAGAGCCTGTCCCCCGTCCCAGCTCACGTGCAGAAGAGAAACCCACACAGAGCCCAGCACCTCCCTGAGAGGGCAGATTCCATCTGGGGCCGGGGGAAGAACTGCCCAAAAGATGGGGGGGGGGGGAGACAGGCCCCAGAGCTCACGCCGGCCTGAGAACGGTCTCTGCTCCCCCAGCCACAGCGACGAGCCCCTCACATGTGGAGCTCCAGGCAGAAGACTCAGAATGGTGCTGCCTCAGCCGTGGGCCCAAGCAGCCCTCACTGAACACTGCTGGGCTCCTGCCTGACGGAGCGCAGAATGAGCCTCCGAAGAACCACACTATGTGCAAGTCGCTTCAACACGCACCGGAACAAAAGGTTAAGGATCCCCAACACCCAGCGACACAAACCACCACGGCAGGCATCGGATGCCCAGACATGCAAACGTGCTGGGAAACAGAGCCCAGGATGACAAGTAAATCCACACAGACCCATAAATCCCAGGTGACAGAACTGCTCAGTGATGACATTAAGTCACTAGTGAATACGTTCCTGATGTTCAAGAAGATACCCAAATGGCCAGTAAGCATTTGGAAAGGCGACAATGTCGATGACCTTCAGGGTACTAAACTGACAGGGTACTAAAACTGACAGGGCACCCTACTCCCATCAGAATGTCTGGTCTGAGAGCCGACAGTTCCGCTGTGGCTGGGCGGCAGCGGCTGCTCTCACACAGTGCTGGAGGGACTAGAACTGAGAAACTGAAAAACTGGCTTCCGCTACGGAGCCAACAATTCCACTCACCGTGAACGCAAACACATGCACTGGAACTGGCACAGAACAGCCAAGGAGACTTAGGCCCAAGAGCCCCACGCTGAAGACCCCCACATCAAGAGGAGGATGGTTTCAACATGCCTGTGATGCACCCCCCACATGGACCATCATCAAGCGGTGAAAACGAACCCACCATCGCTCCTTGTGGATATGATGCAGAGAAGTGCAGAACAGAGGCTGTAACCCACACGATCCCCTCTCTGGAAATATTTCAAGTATGCAAATGCAACCTAGGAGGGGAAGTTAAAAGCCCCAACAGCAGTTTCCTTTGAGAAGGGGAGGTCGGGGTGGGGAAGCACCGGCATCTAGGCAGCCACACCATGTGGCCTGAGCCAGGTGGGGGACTGAGCCCGTGTGCGCTCAGCGAGCTGCACACTCATCACTCGGGCTACCTTCTCTGAGCAGTATTTCAACGAAAAACCACTCAGGTAAATGAAGCATTAAAGCAAAACAGAAATGAGCAAAAGGTCGTGCCAAAATGTACACAGGACTTACTATTTTTCTTTCCTTTTATACTTAGCTGGATATCATAATAATCTTCTCTTCTATCAGATCGATAGTCTACTTCTTTACACTGGATGTAGGACTACAAATAAGGAAAATAAGAGGGCTTAAGTATTAATTGTCAAAATACTTGCATTCTTAAATTGCTTAAGATCATTATTGAAAGCTGGTAGCCACATACCACCATTTTGCCTCTGAATAACTTGGGTATGGTGCCCTCCACACACGTGCCTTTCATCTTATTCTCCACGTTATCAAGCAACTGGAAGAGAAAGTTGTGACTGTAAGAAAATGTTATGCTCAATTTACAGTAATTTGAAACTTGACTAGGAAATTTCAATGGTCAAAGGAGTTCTAGACTATAAATATTATGACCTTTAGCATGCAATTATGAAAACATACAAAGTCTTCTTCCTTGATTGGGTATTTATAAAAATATCTACATGCAACAGTTGAGATTAACCTCAGTACAGCCTTTGGAATGAATTAGTAATCTGTAGTGCCTTTAGAAGCATTTTTTATATTCATTTTACCTCTGTGGAAAAGCATGTAAATTGAGCACTAAACTTAACTCGTATTGGTCCACACCAAGAGATTAATGAGGTTGAGCCTGTCAACAGGATTGACTGGTTTGTCCATGGATATTTAATGAACTGGATTCAATCCAGCTAGTGCTGCAAAAAAGAAAACACACCTTGCCCAGCCAATCACCTTGAATAACCATTTCATGTTTTGTGTGTGTGTGTGTGTGTGTGTGTGTGTGTGTGTGTGTGTGTGTGTCTCTATGTATGTGTGTCTCCACGTGCGTCTCTGACCACAACTGGAAGGACGGGAATTTGCTATTGACTAAAGACGGTTTGGGGGAGAATCACCCACACAGAGGGCTGCCCCATTAGAACCTCTGTGCCAAGGGGGAGTCTGGACACTCCGGAGAGTCGACGGAGAGTCGACGGAAGTCCCAGTTCTAACAGCGAAGCAGGGGGATCAGGACAGCCCCTCAGGCCAGTCTGCGGTTTCTCGGATTAGTAGCTGGGGCAGACATACCAGTTTAACAAAATCAAACCATACTACCTCCTGCTCTGTAAATCAAGTTTCCCCTCACACTGCCCTCTCCAACAGCAATTCCGCTCCTTCTTTCTGGCTCGTAAATGAGACAGACGCTGCCTCTCTTTCCTAGCCTGGTTCTGCCCCGCTCGAGGACGGGCGCGTGTGGCATGAAGCAGGTCTGAGCTGGGCCACCGTGTCTGACGGTGCTCCGCCACGGTCAGTGTTAAGGAGTGTACAATTTCGGCGCAGAACTTACCACTCGACACAGCTCTTGAACGTCGTGCTGCATGAAGCTATCTAAGGTTTCCCACCTTGGAAAGAGAGAAGGAACATTTATACTTAATCCTCCACATTTCAAATAAGAGCATATTAAGCAACTCAGACTTAATAAAGTAAACTGCATAATCAGCCATCATTCTGAAATTCATGTTTGGAGGTTATTTTGGGGGGCCCTGATTTAAAGACACCCTGGATTCTAGCAGGACACCACAGCTTTGTCCTCCTCTGAACATCTTGCTGTGTGTGAAGGGACATCGTTATGTGGTAAATTAGGTCTCAAGCTAAATTCTAAAACAGAGCCTTTATGTCCAAAAAGGATAAACCAATACAGTGATAAAAATAACTGGGCGTACTTAAATGCCTACACTCTGCTCTCCATCCTCCTACTACGCGCTCATGACTCTTCCTTGGAGAAGGAAGGAGGAAAGGCAGATTTCTGATACATACCCGAAGGACTTTGTTAGCTTTTTTGTTCCTACAGGCTTATCGCTGTGCTGTAATTCGTAGAACACTCTTTGTAACGCTAAGGGGACGCTTTTGGAGGAATCATCACCCTCTGTTGGCATCATGTACACAGCCTAAAATAATTGATTAAGAAATAAAAATGGAATTGTATGTGAAAGCATCATTTCTAATATCACAACGGCTTAAGGCAGTGGATAGGGCTTCTAACTATCCCCCAAAACAGGTCAGGAAGTTTTTTAAAAACAATAATCATGAAAGTCTTTAGATGGCAGTATAAAAAACACAAGAAAGTAAAAACGAACTTAAAAAATTACCCGCGGCTCACCATCCAAAGAGAACCACTTTTATTTCCTACCTCTTAAAGCCACACTTTTTAGCTGAACGGTACTTGTGAACAGAAGCTGTGGTAAGACCTGCGTGCCACTGCAATGACCCACATCCGCCTGTCCCCGCGACACCGTCCCGCCGGGGCAGCGACCGACAGTGCCGCCGGAACAGGAACAGGCAGCAGACGAGCCGGCGGCCCCCCCCAAAACCAGGTGCCCACGTTGCCTGCACCGCTCTGTGCTGTTCACACGGCGTTCCAAAGGGACAGCCGACTAGCTATCCTCCATTAGAGCCAAGGCATGTCTGTGGTTTTTATTAGTATTCTCAGGAGCCTAAGTTTTACCTGTTAGTGAAAATTAGACTTCACGGCCAGTGGCTTCGTCCATTCAGTTTTGATATAAAACTTTCAAATGTTGCTGCTAATGGTTTTCATATTAAAAACAAACAAACTGTTATCACGGGGCTACAGAGCCCCCATGAAGTTAGGTCTGCTAGCCAGCCAACTTTTCATCACCCAAGTGAGCTTCACAAGTGTCCACACGCTGAGGAATAAAGATACGCATTCGCATAAAAGAGGGCCCTCTCTGGAGACAGCACTGTGGTACTGCGAGGGACACGGCAAAGTCGGGTGACAGGACTTTGCTTGTCCCTTAGGACTTGAGCAACAGGGTGGGTGGAAGGTTGAAGGGGAGAAATACCATCCATTTACCTTTCGTAGTTGATTTGTGAAAAATAAAGTCTGCAGCAGGCTGTTCATGTAACAAGTCGCTCCCTGATTCTTTAAACCGACATAGCCCGTGTGCTTCTTTGAATCCCACCTACAAGATCAGTTGGAGGTTGAGGGAAAAACCGCACAGGACACCTCCTCGCTTCTGCAGTGTGTGTGGAGCAACTCGGCGAGACGCCGGCGAGCCCCCGCGCTGCCGTGCACCGTCACCTCCTGCCCACCATCCTGACACGGGAACAATGGCCAACGCACCCCTCTGAGGGAGAAACTCACCGCCAGGCCCCCAGGCACTGAGGGCACCAGGGCCAGGAGTTCTTAGCACGGTCACGGGCTCTGTTCGCCCAAGTGCACGAACCCAGCACTGGAGAAGCAGCTTAAGGCCGCTGACGGCAGCCCTGACTTCTTTGTCCAACACACCACTCACACACAATCATGAATCCTATGCGACTGGCCCGTGTGGGTCCACGGCATACACACTAGGTCACATGTGGAGTCAGCAAGAAATGCACAGTCGGAACCCCTCTCTTTGCAGTTATACAGAGAAGCAAAGACAAGCACGTACACTGGGGGTTCGTTCGTTAGTTCGAGGTTCTCAACTCCCAGTTTTTCTCCCTAGTCTACAGTGGTGGTTGCTGAGGAGAAAAGGTGTATTACCTCAGAGTTAGCAGCCCGCGCTGCACACTGCCCCCATCGTCACAGGAAGCTAGAGAGAATGCCAGTTGAAGCCACCCCCTTCCCCATCACCCTCTGTATATAACGCAAAGCCATGAACAAACATGACTGCCACCAAGTGTTGACCAACCCTAGAGGAGATGTTTACTGTTGGCCGAGGCCGGGGTCCATAGTACTCTGCGATTCCAGGGGTTAGCCTATGACCTTGCTGCCACACTCAGGTGTCCCAAAGGGCCCTGGCTCAAGTGTGTGTGTGAGTGGGTTTGAGTGTCTGTGTGTGTGAATGCATCCACGGAGAATTTTTAAAACTGGCAAGAAAATGCAAGAATCCTAAATTATAGATGGTTATTTTAAAAACTACAATCAAAAATTAAGCAATAATGGCTGAACAGGTTTGATAAGACTAAAGCAAGAAATCTGCTGTGATTGGTAAGACTGGAAAACCCCAATCCCCTTTTTTAGTCAAGAAAAGTATCATCATAAACATAGGGGAAGATTTTCAAAATGGGGGGATGGGATAAAAACCCACAGAAATTTAATCTTCTTGTTTGTGCTTCCAGTCCTGATATCTGGATCCAACCTGAGCTCTGAAAAGGCTCAGGAAAAGCTGGATTCTTCCTGCGCATGCCCCAGGCCGCAGATGCCGGGACCCGGACTAAGGAACAGCTCCTCCTCGGCTGCCCCACAGTTCCCGGCCCCGGGCCATCCGGGTCAACCCACACCGGTGCTCTTGCCAGAGCAGGGCCACGTGGAGATAAAATAACGGGAGCAAGAACCGGGTGCCTGCCGCTCAGCGACTTCCCAGCCTGCACTCGCTGCCTCACCCTGGGGCCTGGACAAGGCAGCAGGGCCCCACAGCCGGAGTCCAGCTTCGGGTTCAACCTCCACACCTCCGGGATGCACCACCCAACCCCAGCCTTCCCTGCTGGTCTCCTGGCTACTGCTGCTCTCCCTGCCCCAACCTCTTCCCCTCCTTGCCAAGTAGCCCCGCACCCCTCCATGCCTCCTGTAAGGCCGAACACTGCCTCGTGCACACAGACCTCCCAGCACTGAGCAATCATCGCTTCTCTTGTCGGTCCTCCGAGCTGGGGTCCACCTTCCTCACCATCTTCAACCCACCCATTCCGCCCCTGCTTCCTGACTCAGACCCGCCGCTCCCAGACCTTCCCATCCCTGCCCTCTTCAGAGTAAAATCTGGGCATTTCCTCTGCAGCATTTATGAACTGCCCCACCAGTCTGGATATTTGAGGACAGAAATGCACAGCTATCTTGCCGACCACCATCACCTTCCTAGTGCACAGCAGTGTCCGGCCTACAGAAACCGCTCCAGAAAACAGGCCAAGCAAAGGAGTGAACGTGAGGCTGGAGTGCAGAGCCGCACACCCCTCGACTGTGGGCAAGCACAGAGAGGGTGCGTATCTGTTAAGTATGTGTGTCTCTGCTCACATGCTAGTGCTTCTCTCATCACAGCACAAAAGGTGTTTCTTAAGAGCACCCAATTAAAGAAAAACTTACGCAACTCCATGGGGAGCATCCGCCTGTACAAAGACTTCAAAAGTAACTTTGTCATCATCTATAAATCCTTTCTCAGGATCAGTCACTTCCTATAAAAAATAAGAATATCCAACTTGCATAAGAACACACAAATGCTTGCTTCGTTCTAAACAATTACCCCAGTGCCCTCTACGTAATTAGAGGAAAATACTACTTTTTCCAACCCCCACATGGTGCTTCTGATTTTGCAGTGTTTTGATCTGCTTTAACTAATGTCCTCTCAACAAGACCAGCAAGGGCTAGATTCCTCCAGGAAGCATCTGGGACGCACTGGGGGCTGATCCAGGGCATGGCCTGAGGCACCAGCGCTCGGTCCCCAGAGCAAGGGCTCGGAGACTGGATCCCGGGGATCCAGTGCTGGAGGGCCGAGCAGGACACTCCTGGACACTCCTGACAACGTGCTCCTGGTTTCCACCTCTCCCAAGAGCAGCCGAAACACCTGGGCCTGAGAACTGAGGAGGTTCCCTGAAACCATGCCCGACTTGGGTGCCCCCCCCCCAATACTGCCCTGTCGGCTGCTTAAAAACCTCAGCCAGCAAACTGGAGGACACATAGTTCCGGACACCTGCCCCACTTAGGAAGCACACGTTTTGATGCTAAAAGACACAAGGCTCTGAGGAGTGAAGGAACTCGGGAAGGAGTAAGGCTCAGATCACTCCGTGTAAACAGTCGGTTACTTACGCTCCAGGCCATGAAGTTGGAAAACCCCCAATCGTTCTCCTTGTGGAAGAACAGGTGGCTAATGCGGCGGCTGAACGACTTCTCGTCGTCTCTATAATTTATGATCTTCAGCACGGCTTGCGCGTGGCAGGACCACGACCTGTTCAAGGAAAATCTAAGCCTCAGTTGACCGACTTAACTGACGACTGCTCACTTCAGTAACAGCACACAGAACTTCCCATATTAGTTTTCTTTTTTCCTCTTTTATTTTTTGGGAGGGGTGGGAGGAGCTGGGAGAGCTCCACATTCACCTCTAATGGTGAACGCAGCTAAAAGAGTTCGGGGGTGCTCCTAGGCCGCCTGTAGTGATCTGACCCGTGGTTTTATTCATTTTAATTTCTTCATGAAGTTTTAGGTCAGTTTTTTTTTTTTTTTTAATTGCTACCAGTAAAACAGAAAAGTTTCTGAATTTTAGATACTGGTCTTCAGATTCTATGAGAGGCTGCTTTTCTGGTCACATGGTAGTTTTAGTATCTACTCCGGGTATTAGTGACACAACAGAACGAGAGAAGATGAGAGTTGTGCCCTCCAGGAGCCCCCCCCCTCACAGCAGCTCCCCGGCAGAGCTGCGCCGGCCCCTCCCGGGGGACTCCAAGCAGAGCCACCGAATCCCGGCACAGCACAAGAGCCCCTGCTGCCGTCAAGGTGGGCAGAGATCACAAAAGGGCCTCTGGATCAATGTCTAAAAACCGAAAGGCTACAGCCCTTGAAAGGTCCACTAAGGGCTTGGAGCTAGAGAGCTGAGCACAGTGTCAGTACCGGCACTATGCTGGCTCAGGCCGGCCACGCTGAACACGGCCCGCTCGCTGTTTCCCCAATGACTGTCAGCATGAAGTTGTCTGTTAGACTAATGTGTAGCCCAAATACTCACCAGAAACCAGATCATAATGGGAACACAGGAAGAAAAAATTTAACCTACACACAGGTCCTGGCTGCAGCACACACCTGGCTTTGCACTTCTTACCCACTCCAGCCAAGAGCCCAAGATAACGGACTGCATTCCCTGGGGCCTGGACAGAACAGGGAGGGCCAGTGCCCTCTGGGTAACAGCCTTCAATGAGAGCTCCAAAGAGCCACCGTCTGGGGGTGACCACACAATCATGGTCCAAGGAAGCAGCCTTCTCATGGGCTCCTCGATAGGGAACGAGAAGGACATGGTGACCTAGTGATCCGGGGACCCCTTCAAACAATGTCAACTAAGCTTCTGAGAAATGCTGAACAGTGACAGTTTTTAATTCCTTCTCCTTTTGAGAAGGAATCAGTGGGGAGAAAATGTGAAGCCTTAATCTTTAGTTCCATCTGAATAATGGGACCATGAAGACTTTTCTCAATTTGAAGACATTTTATTACACACTTCTTTTTTAAAATGACAGGAACAAAACAATATTCCTAAAATACGCTGAAGAGGCCCATGTTGTAATACCCTCCAAGAGTGTTTTAATTCGATCTTTCTGAATCAACACACAGGAACTGGTTAACACAACAATGGGGAGGCCACGGGACCGGAGGATTTTCCTGGACTACAGTTTTCCCTTTGGGCAGTGACTGATAACCTACCAAAGCCCGGAATTCAGTAGTGAGCCCGTGCGCTGGGGCCCGATTCCAGGTTCCGTGGGCTGGGAGATCCTAACACGTGAACCTCACTTTCTCATTTGCAAGAAAAACAGACGCCTTTTGGACAGAATACCTACCAGTGAGTTTTAAGGAGGGGAATGTATTTCATCGAATGTAAAATCAAAGGGCTATGTAGAGGCAGCAAGGAAACTCAATACCGTTAAGTTCAAAGAGGCCAATCAGATCGGGCCTTCAATCGCATAGCGTAACTATTTGTGGGTTTGTAATCGCATCATTTAAACTGTCTTACGTGGAATCAGATTCAGCATTGCACTGGAGAAAGAATCCTACGCTTTTTTGGTGTGGTCTGTCTGGATAAAAGCGTGGCATCACCATAATCTTCCATGGCAGATTTCGCACAAAACACGGAGGGCTAAGGACCGACTCACTCAGTCTGCTGAAGCGCTCGACAGTGAACTGAAACGTCGCCTCGGAGCGCCAACTCGTGTCTGCAAGAAAAGGCCGTGTCAATCACAGGGCTCGGGCATTGTCAAACAGCACCGACGGCCGGCGGCCGTGGGACCCCGCGTGGGACGACCGACACCTGCGGGACCCCGCAAGCTAACCGCTAACCCTGACTGAGGGAAGCGAGAGCGTCCTTCCCAAGCACTGATAACCCACAACAGTGCAGTGACACAAGCTCATGTAGGAGTGAAATCCAAACCCAGAGGGCTAACGACACGCACCTGCCTGCCCTCCTCGATTCCAGAGTTCGGCCTGTAAGAAAGGTCTACTCTACTCTGGCAATTCCCAAGTCACCCTCAGTGAGTGGACAGGCCCCGCAAAGGCAGCACAAAGCGGCTCGTGGGACACCTGCTAGAGGCAGGGGCGCCGGGAGGAAGAGGGAAGAGCTGACGTGGGCCGGTCTGCAGAAGAGCAGGGAGGGGGGCGAGGTGCTTGTGGGCGCACAGGGTCCATGGGGCACCCGGAGAGAGTGCCACGGCCATGCCCGCCGCAGCCCAGCGCTGTTTGAGAGACAAGACTGCTAAGAAGTGAGCCCCAAAATAAATGTTAACTTCACCAGTTCTCCATTTCTGTGAAAATACCAGCCTGGACTCCTGAAGGGGGATTAACTTAAAGAGAAAGAAACTGGTATTCTTCTCCACATGAATCGTAAAAATCGTTATATTTACTCAACAAGACATGAAGGCCAATTTAGGGAATTGAGGTTTCCTCCAACAGAAAGTGGACTATGGATAGAGTGCCTCTCTCTTAGCAGACTTTCAGTTACAAGTCCCACTTTAGGGGCGCCTGGGTGGCTCAGTGGGTTAAGCATCTGCCTTCTGCCTTCCTGCTCCACGGGGAGCCTGTTTCTCTCTCAAATAAGTAAATAAAATCTTGGGGAGGGGAAAAAAGTCACACTTTAGAACTGCACCTTTGGCTGAGATGGTGACTCTTCATTTACAGGTGACACTGCCTGCTGATGAGCCCTGACAAGCCCAGCAGCATCTGCGTGGGCGCATCTCAGCTCCCGTGAAGGGCAGCCCTCCCCAGGCCGCCGCACCATCTTACTGGCTGGCACTTTTACAGAACGTCAGGAAGCGGCTACCCAAGGTCAAGGTGCTGTACTAATCTCTATGTGCTTTCTCTCCACTTCGGTACCTCGTGGCTGCAGACAGGCTGCGGTTCACCAGGCGGCTGGGGACGAGAACCATCAGAGGTGTGCCCCTCTAAGGAACACGGAAGGCTTTGCCTGGTTTGGCACCAGGGGCCGTTCTGGCATCCCTGACCCCCAAGCCCCTGAAGCACCAAAGGAGGCTCTTGAGCTTGGGGGAAGAGCATGGCAAGGACGCGCTGCCTTCACCCTTCCGTCGCCAGACTTCGCTAAGACAACCAAGTGCCCGGGATACGGACTCCTCGGGCTCCGAAGCATGCATGTGTGCGACTACCTGAATTGCTCTGAAGAAAACATGTCCATCAATCCTCATGAGAGGGCAGTATTCTTTACCAAAGAAATGAGAATCAAAAGTAAGCGTGACAGCTGGCCCTGACCCCTCGTGTCAACACCCTTCCTCCCCCAGTGTTCCGGCTCCGTGTAACCCGGCTCCACGTACGGCACAGGCCCTTCGGAAGGAAGGGCTGCTCCAGAGGGGGCGTCCCATCTCAGAGCTGCAGTATGTACCCAAGCTTCTTCAAGAGGCAGTGAGGACTTAAACCCCTCGGAGGGGCAAAAGTCCCCCAAAAAGGCCAAGAGATGGGTTCAAGGTCATGTGTCAGAACGGCTTAGGAACAAAGCAGGCCACTATTTCAGACTCACACGTGAGCTGCATCTCAATCCTGCAAGGGGGCCCAAGACAGATGTTACTCCCACTTTGCAGACGAGGGAACGGAGGCTCGCGGAGGCTGTGGTTTATCTTATCCGAGGTGATTCACAGAACGAGCACAGTGGGTTTCAGTACTCAAGATCTGTGGCCCCTAAATGGTGATCTTGCCTCTGGTTTACAAAATGCCGTATTCTAGAGTTTAGCAACTCCCAAATGCAGAGCCCAATCAAACGTGCCTGCTTTATGGGGACCAAAGAAATGCCATCAACCAAATGAGAAATCACCTCAGGGCACACACTCATGAGACCCTGAAGAGCTCACTGTCCCGAAGCTCTGCCTCGCTTCTAACTCAGCTACTGAGTTAGATTTCCGATACGATTCCATTCTTTGTCGGATTTGGTTTTTACACAGGAAGAAACTGAAACGTATCCTAAATGCTTTTTTGTTCTCCCCCACACTTTATAATTGAATTCCAGAATTCATCCTAAATATTAAATAGGACCCAACAAAACGCAGAGGGCACTGAGCTGCCGAGAGTAAACCCTCCCTTCAGAGGCAGAGACGTCCCGCCGCCCCTGCCTCACACGCTCCGCTCACACACACGGACTGACATTCCACCTCCCAGTCCAGGCACATCCTCAGGACAGACTTACTTCGGGAAATATGCTAACTAGGACATTTAACATGAGCTTTCATGTGAATAAAATGTCGCCTTATGGCTCTCAACTCTTGGTAACTAATTACATAAATGAAAAGTAACATTATATACCGAAAGGTCAAGGCAAGAGGGTCTGCGAAAGAGCAGAGCCGGCTAGAAACCCATCTTTGGCAGAAAGGCCTGGCCTGATCGCACTTCCATAAGCAATTACAGGAAACATAAATGTCTTCGCCCAAGAAAACAGGTGAAAGTTACTCCAGGATTCTATTTTTGCGACTTCCCTGTGTCTATAATTACTTCAAAATTAAAAAAAAAAAAAAAAAAAAAAAAAAAACCAGAAAGCAGTTCACGTGGGATTCTGAGGAATGCCCCCACACCCTGCAGAATCAGTGCTTCATCTGAACAGAGACTCTAAAACCTGCCCGAACGCCGCACTTGGTGCGTTACTGCGCCGCTCTTTGTATTGTCCAGGACAGGACGATGAGTGTCTGCTCCCTGCTGTCACCACACATCCTCAGCCTCAACACTCGGTCACCCCCCACCTCCACCCTGCCCTCACACAGCAGCACCCCCGCGCCCGTTCATGCTCCCGCCTCATCTTCGCTGGGCAAAGGCCAATGAACCAGCCCGGGGTCCAGTTGCTTGAAAAAAAGGTAGAGGGAGATACAGTCTTTTGTTTTGTCTTAAGCCAGAAGCTTAGCCTGAAGAGTCCCCAGACAGCGCTCTTGCAGTCATTTTATCAGACCTGTTTTTCATTCTTTTCAAGTCCCACTTAATCCCCAGACATTACTTTTGTTTCATGGGTACCAACTTCTACTGGGGCTGCATTGACTCTAAAACTTCTCCACTTCAACTACAGAAAAACAGTAAGAAACTAAAACCAAAGAAGCATAGGTAGGTGCAACCAGAAAATGATTCTGACTCTTGCCCGTAATCCCACATTACCAGGACTTTTAGATGCGCTATCTCAACCCAACACCTGTCTGTGCTGTCAGCCATTCAGCTTTTGCAGAGAAATTCCCCTCCCAAAGAAGGCCCTTCTGCCCAGTAGATAAGCCTAATCCAGCATTTCCTGGATCGTGTGCCCTACTTTCCCATGTCAGAAGGAGATTCAAGAAAAGGGTTTCTAAAGTTCAGAGTCTTGGGGAATCATTAACAAAACAAGTCTTCTAGAGAAAGACATTAAGGTGCAGACAGCCCAGAGAAGCCCGCGATATGGACTTCTGGTTGGCCCAGCACCCCTCAAACTTCCTAGACCACTCAAGACTTCTCACCACATGCTAACATCCCACACAAAAGAGTTTCAAAATACTTATCACGACTGGGAAAATGCTGCCTTCAACTAAGGCTTCTACTCCTAGAACCAGAACAACCTCCCTCCCGGCCCTTTACCATCAAAGAGATAAAAATCTTTTCACTCTCTTATACTGGGCCTTTCAAAAGACACCTAAAATCCCAAACCAGGAACATGGTGCTACTGAAGACCACTCTGCTTTGTCCTTTAATACCCTTTCCCCATTTGGTAACTCACTACAGGAATATTTCCACTATTAGGTTCTATGGTTTGGCACATTGTTTACTACTACTAATGTAGTAAAATTTGCCTGAAAAGGAAAGGGGTTTTCATGTACATTACGGATCTCCTAACAGTGGTTCTCAAATGAGGCACTCTGAACCCCCAGAGACATCTGGCAGTGTCTATTTCTGGTTGTCAGGACTGCAAGGAGAGGGCGTAAGGGTGGGATGACATTGGCATCCGATCACGAAGAGGACAGCCCCTACAACAAAGAATGATGCACCCAAAAGGCAAAAGTGCCAATGTCGAGAAACTCTGCCCTTTATCTACGTCTGCACCTCCTCCCAAGCCCCCCCCCCCCAAAAACACACACGAGTTAATACTCCTTTGGAATTGCTCTGTGGGACTAGACGGGGAGCTGTCTGCCTGAGGTGGGCCAGTTACTGCTCCTCAAGGGACTGGAACCGTCTCGGCCTCACACCTGCACACTGGGCCTGGCCACACCTTCCCAACCGCACTCTCTGAATCACTTTCGGCACCTCCGGTGTCCGCAATAAAACCAAGAGCCCGGCGACCAGAGACCACACCCACACCATCGCCCTTGATCTACAGTGGAAAGCGCACTCCACAGGTAACAAAGCAGCGGGGTGTAGACCACGCCTCTTTACCTTCCTCAGATATTGCCTCAGCCAGCTGCCAGGGGGTAAACGGCACTGTGAGAGAACGCTCAACTACTTCTGCAGTTTCTCACGGAGGCTGAACTTTTGGCAGGAGGTCTGAACAGCAGTCCTTCTGGTGGTGCAGCCCGTGACTGACGGTTCCTTTCAACTGCCCCGTTACTCCCCTGGGAAGGACACAACCCTCATGAGGATGGATGGACATGCTTTTGACAGAACATGGTTTCATATTACACTGCAAGATTCCAGGGGCTGCATAAAGCGATTACTGGCTGCTACCGTTTTGTGACTTTGACCTTGCAATTAAGTGTACAGGTCACCTATCTGGTAAATTATAAAGAAGAAACAGCCTTGAAAGAAAGTGATTTGCTGGGCACAAAATGTCCATGCATATACCTATGCATACACTTTTTGCATAAAAGATACAGACCAAAAGTTAGTGTGGGAGAATGAAGCCCAAAGCTCGATTCAGACTTCACACCTAATGGGAGCAGGGAGGGATTATCAGCTACAGACAACTGATACACACTACAAAAAGAATGCAATGGAAAGCCAAGTTCCAATGTCTACAAGTGTCTTGCTGCAAACGAAAAGGAAAGGAGAGTAAGATACACTTGTTCTGAACACTAACAGTGGCTGGGAAATTGCAAACCTGAGTAAACCCCCGTCAATTACAAACTTCTGTACTTAAACCTTCTCACCTAGGCTGGGGAGAACCACCTTACCCTGAAATTTGCAGCTAATCTTGAAATTCAAAACCAAAACAGTCTCCTACATTTTCCTCAGATACAAACCTCCTGAAAACTAGCTACTCCTAGGGAACTCAGAAGTACTCAGGGAAGAAATCTACAGCACGTCTAGTTGTGTTTCTGATAGTTTTCTGCCCAGTGCAAGTAAACCGCATGTACTCACCGTCCTCCATATCTTCCTCTGTGTTGTTGTGCCCATCACTCATGGCTACATTCCCGTTGATAACAGGGTTTTGAGTAATTCTTGGTGGGTCATCTGTATCTCCAGCTTTAAAGAAAACAGAGAAATTCCATGGTTTTTACCTTCAGGTCTTGGATTAAATAAATAAAAGCATATTTGTACTTTTGATGATTTCCAGTCACTAATATCATCCAAATGTGCCATAACGAACACACTCTAACTCAAAAGGTATTTACTAATATGTTCACTAAATATGAACTTCCCTTGCTTTCAAAATGCTAAATGGGATGCAAACAATCACTATACCACATTTGCTCTATTTGCAGTAATATTTTGAAATGGCCTTCCTACTCATTAAAACTCAACCCCACGAGGTGCCAGGGTGGCTCAGTCGGTTAAGCGTCTGCCTTCAGCTCAGGTCATGAATCCAGAGACCCCGGATTCAAGCCTCAAACCCCACAGCGGGCTCCCTGCTCAATGGGGAGCCAGCTTCTCCCTCTCCCTCTGCTCCTCACCCCGCGCTTGCTCACTCTCAAATAAATCTTTAAAAAAACGAAAATAAAACTCAACCTGAGAGGAAATATCGTTAACTAAATATATACGTAGCAGTGTGTATTAGAACTTTCAATCACAAGTCAGCGCTTTAAAACATCACATTGTGAGACTCAGAGTGTCACCGGTCAATTACTGTGATAACTGAAGTATAAATCCATGCAAAAAACAAACTGGAGGTTGAGGGGAGGGGGCAGAGGGAGTGTGAAACGGGGTCCCTAGGACTGGCATTTATAAAGAGTTGGAAAGGATTGAGAAGCACATAAAAAGATGTGCCAAGACTTCTTTTTTGTTTAAAAAAAAAAAAAAAAGATGTTATTTATTTATTTGAGAGAGAGAGAGTACACGAGTGGGGTGGGAAGGGGAGAAGAGGAGAAACAGACTCCCTGGGCTCAGTCCCAGGACCGTGGGATCATGACCTAAGCCAAAGGTAGACGCTTAACCAACTGGAGCCACCCAGGCGCCCCTGTGCTATAGATTTCTAAATGCTTGCTGAAATGCGGCTTGACAAACATTTACATATAATCAAAGGCATGGATTCAAAACTGTGAAGCAATGAATGGCAAATACAAGGTAAACTGCCTAGGTGACTCAGTGGGTTGAAGCCTTCGGCCTTCGGCTTGGGTCGTGATCCCAGGGCCCTGGGATAGAGTCCTGCGTGGGGCTCTCTGCTCAGCGGGGCGGGTCTGCTTCCCTTCCTCTCTCTCTGCCTGCGCCTCTGCCTAATTGTGATTTCTGTCAAATAAATAAATAAAGTCTTAAAAAAAAAAAAAACTATCATCTCGCACTGATGCAAGTCCTTGACTTATAAGGAAAAAAAGGTTATGTCAGGACTTGGGATTTAAATAGCCTTCACTAGCCAAAAGGGTCCATGCTTCATATGTAAACCCTCCCCTGCTTCCAGATGTAAGAACAGCTCACTGCAACTAATGTGGCCCCTTTATGTTGCCTGTACACATGCTGACTGAAATCAACAGTCTTAGCTATGAACAGGAGATGTGGTTTTAAAAACAGCTACCTAAGTGTGTTCTAGGCCTGTGACATTTCAGAGCCTTTCCCCCCCATTCAGATCGGCAGGCGGTCTGATTCAGCACCACGGACAGCACCCTCCGTGGTCCCCTCTAGACAAACCCCCAATTACCAGATTACATCTTAAGTAATTCCTGAATATAAAACATGTTTTTTCCCTTAAGCATCTCAAAATACACCTTAGAAATCCCCGGAGGCCAATAAACAGGTATTGCCAAACTTATATCACTTCCAATTCTGATACTCTTGTCTTATTAACTATCAATATATGTATTTTAATAACTGTGTTAAAGTTATTTTAAAAAACAAACATATATACATTTTTGAACTGGTCCCTCAACCATCACACACACACACACACACACACACACACACACACACAAAGTGGAGTAGGGAGAAGAAATTATTTTTGCTGTTGTTTAATTAGCTCAAACTCTAAAACATGTGCTTAAAAAGCACCATTTTTAAAAAAGCATTTTGAAATGTACTTCATCCACATATATCCTCCTAAATAAACACCAAACCACCATTAATAATATTTAATGAGGGGGCACCTGGGTGGCTCAGTGGGTTAAAGCCTCGGCCTTCGGCTCAGGTCATGATCCCAGAGTGCTGGGATCTAACCCTGAATCAGGCTCTCTACTCAGCAGGGAGCCTGCTTCCCCCCCCACCCCCGCCTGCCTCTCTATCTACTTGTGATCTCTGTCTGTGAAATAAATAAATAAAATCTTTAAAAAAATATATTTTATGAGGAAAAACCCCTATGAAGGACTATGAAATAAATTATGGCACATTCCACCAACAGAATATTATGCAGCAGTGTTTTATAAAGCAGTGTTTCAATGTACCTATATGGAAAGTTCTCTAAGTTATAAGTTTAAAAAAAAAAAAAAGATACCAAGTAATAAATATCATCACATGTAACCTCTGTTATAAAAAAGACAGAGTGTGCTGGCATAAGAACAAATAAATTTCTCATTTCCCTTTACATGATAAACAAACACCGGAAGGACACATCAACTATTCAGAGGCTCTCCAGAAGCAGTAGTAGCTTGAGTCAGCACTATACACACTCTCACACCACACGAATGCACCATAAACCTTAAAATAATTTGCTTGATGTAGGCTTGGTATTTTAACTTAGTTCCTCAGTTCAAATCTGTCCCACTACAATTGCCTTAAAATATGGTTTTTCATGCATGATTCAAAAATAAAACACTCTGTATACAAAACAGCATCACACCTAAAACTAGGATGCTTTGTAGACGTAAGCCGTCTGAACTACAGTGGGTCATAGAATTCCCCAACTGATTCGTAATCCTGAAGATTCTGAGATCCAAGTGAATTCAGTTTATAGCTGAAACAAGGCTATCTTTAAGAGTCTTGGAGTACTTTTTCACCGGAAGTTATGGTAATAATAAAAGTCAAGATCAAGGTGGGGCGCCTGAGTGGCTCAGTCAGTTAAGCGCCCAACTCTTGATTTTGGCTCAGGTCCTGATCTCAGGGTCATGGGATCAAGCCTGGGTTCCACACTCAGCAGGGAGTCTGCTCTTTTTTTTTTTTTTTATTTTTTAAAAAGATTTTGAGTCTCTAAAATAAATTTTAAAAAAAATTAAGATCAATTCAAAAGATCTACAGATCAACATCCACAGCACTTTACAGTGTAGGGTGGGGGGGTGGAATGGGCCACAGTTTTTCAGAAGTAGGATTAACTAAATATAATGACTGACAAAAGTCTCATATTTTATAAATGAGGGATCCTACTCTAGTGTTAATTAAGACAGGATTTCTCTGCAGTTGGTCCCTAAAGGCAAAATAAATAGAGTTCTACATATGAACTGGGTTCTCCCGAGCAATACCCCAAACTTTTTACACATTCGTGCTGTGTTGATCGATTTGCTCTTTTCCATCCTCCTTAAGCATGGAGATGGTGGTCAGACCAGTGGCTATGAAATGACAAAACATCCCTCCTAGGTCCACCACGTACATGAGAAATCTGGCCACAGACAGGCCCCATGAAGCTCCCAACCAACTGCCATGGGGCCTTGGAAATAAAAGCTGGCAACTCAAGTCTAGCTCCTAAGGGACTGAATATCCAGTTAAAAAAAGCTCCTCATAAATGAGTTAGTTCAGCAAGAGGATTAAAAATTTAATTAAGACACAGTAAATCCCTGGACCTGAATTCAATGATGAAAGTACCCGAAGCCCACAAAACCTCCGTATTCAACTTCCAGAAACATCTTCAATGGTTAAGACTGCCTTCATTATCATCAAAGAAGTGCGAGATTGGTGTGTGTATATGAATATCACTATATATAAAGTGATCCTGTTCCTGAATTTTATGTCCCATCTGATTGGACCTTCCCCAGATGTGTGAACTCTCATTTGGCCATTTGTGAACCAGAGCGCTCATTTTCTGACGCACAATGGTCTCAAATAAGATTGGGGACATTCTTGGCAAGCACCAAGGACAATAGGGCATGCCTCAAACAAAAAAAAAAAACAAAATGTCCGAAATATGCCATATATTGGGGGAAGGGAGGGGAGTTATTCCAAAATGTATTTATGACAATCAAATACAATCAAAGATCATTTCCGTTACTTGTGACTAGTAAAGCTCTTGATGCCAAACCCTGTGATATGTATCAGAGGTCCAATTTTATATACATATACAAAAAGGACACAAAATGCCTTTTCTCAAGACTAGAAACACACAGAAGAGGCTAACGTGGCTGGTTACGGAGCCTACAGCTTTCCCTCCTCTTTCCTGAGGAGGCCATTCTTATATTCAGCTTCCCTTCCCACGGACTTCCATCTGTGATGTCATAACACAGGACTACTCAACAAAGAACACTGGCCGATTGCTATGGAAATGACGTGGCGCTAACAGTGCTGAATCCCACTCCTGGATGAAATAACAAAGCAGATTTTTCAATTTGCTGGCTTTGACATCTTCTGCCGCTTTACAAAGATTACTCACACCTTTCCCCAACAAGGCTGGAGTTGAGGGGACAAACCAACGCACAGGCTTCTAACTACGATGGCTGTCTACTGCCACCAGGTGCTGCCTAAGCCACAGAGACCCCAGCACACACCTCAGATCCAGCCTCCGCTCAGGCCCCGGTTCCTCCTCAAACCCTCCAACTAGGGATCCAACCCAATGAGCAAAACCACAGCTCAGTATAAGGCCAGAGCACACGGAGTGCCAACACAGCACACGCGGCCTGAACTCCCAACTCGACCAGTTCATCTGGAATTCCAAGGCAAAAGCCCTCTGGCCGCTGCTCAGTCCTCCTCCCCTTGTCTCCTCTCCTGGCACCCATTTTAAGGAACGTTACATCAAGTAGAAGTTCACACGGTAAATGAGAACACCAGTATCTCTACATACTGATTTCTTAATTAAGAACCCCAAATATACTTCAGTAGGATAGTTCAGAAATGTTAGTACTGGTTGTGGAAATCCATTAGTGCCTATGGACCCCCCACCTGAACCCCTCCACGCCCCAGGTCACCTTCTCGTCCAAGCTTGTGGTTGCCCGCCATGTCCGCATGGCTCTGCAGTGCTATCTGCCGGGGCTGGGGCGGGGGGGTTCTCTTGTCCACATCAGTGACTGCATAGAATCTCCAGGAGCTCTACCTCAGCATTCTCTTTTTTTTTTTTTTTAAAGCCCCCCCAACACACACATACAGAATTCTTGGGTTTGGGACAAGGAACATATTCAGGCAACCTCATCAATTTAGATAATCACTTCCAAAAGGCAAAGTGGTCCAGAAAGAGCATGTTAATGGGAGAAAAAGAAGTCAGGAGTTGGGTTACCAGTTCCTTAGCTGCTGATCTAAGTTGCTAACAGTGGAGACTAGTTGAGGGGATCACAGGCACACAGCACACGAACTACATCTCTCCTGCAAATCTAAAAATCATCTCAAATTAAAAGTTTAGTTGAAAAAAGAGAAAACAGAACACCCTTAAGCCTAAGAAGCAAGGAATGTAACTGATGTTAAACTTCCATAGGGAAAACTTCAGCATGAAGCAGGCACCAGAGCACGCCTGCAATTCTCAACACGATTCAAGGCAGAAAAGGGCAGCCTAAGAGCGAGCTTGGGTCTGTGCTGAAGCAGGAGCCGAAGAGCAAACGGGATGTGAAGTTCGCTTCAAGTGTTTCATGAGTTTAACTCCATTTACTGAGCCCCTACTCAGTGCTGGGCCCAGTGCAGACATTCAGGTGATGACCACAAGCTCCCTTTACCAATGGATCCAGCGGCTTACGGCTACAGCTGGATGTGAGGGGCACTGCCCCCAGGGGGGACCATTCTTCGTTTTTCCTCTAAAAGCCCAGCTCTGCCCACGTGGTCTGTCCTCCAGAAGGAGTGTTCACTCCTCAGATAAAGTACAAGTTAGATGGAGGCCCCAAATGAACCCAGAGGCACCAGTCAGGAAGAAATAAAGAAGGAAAAAGTCCTGAGTAAAGAGACACAGTGCCATTTTCTGTTGTTGATGATGATACAGATTTATTTATTTGAGAGAGAGAGCTCGCACGCGAGCGGGCACAGGAGAGGACCAGAGAGACTGCGAACATCAAGCAGACTCCCTGCTGAGTGCAGAGCCCAGTGCAGGCTCCACCTCACCACCCTGGTCATGACCTGAGCCTAAACCAAGAGCTGGACGCCAAACTGACTGAGCCACGCAGGTGCTGCAGCATGATGCTGCTTTGAAGGCTGAATTTCTTTATATGCTTTATTAAGTGCCTACTCCCAACAAAACCTATACTCCTGAAAATTTCTATTAGATCACCCTGATTTCATTCTTTATTAAACATACTGGTTTTTTTTAATTAAACATACTGTTAAGATAAGCGTAGCTTCACAATTATTATAGAAGTAATAGAGCTCCACTTCCCTTCACCCAGATCCTCCAGCACTACTTTGCAAAATCATAGTATAATGCATAACCAGGACACCAACAGTGACACAACACACTAATCCTATTCATGTTCACTTGCACTCTTAAGACACACGTGGGTGGGTGTGTCCACCCAGGAAAGACACTAAACAGTTCCAACACGAGGACCCTTGGGCTGCCCTTTCATAGTCACCCCTACACCCCTTCCCTAACTCCTGGAAACGACACACCTTCTCCATTCCCATAATTTTTCATTTCAAGAATGTTATATAAATGAACAAGGTATATAACCATTTGGAATGCCTTCTGTCACTGAGCACAGTAACTCCCCTGAGACCCAGGTCAACAACAGATTTCTTTGTATTGCAGAGTAGGATTCCACGGCAGGGACAGGACACGCCATCTGACCTGCAAACATCTGAGTTGTTTCCAATTTGAGGCTATTACAAAGTAAAGGGGCTATAAACATTTTTGTGCAAGTCTTGGTTCTGTATTTATCTCTACTATGGATTTGAAAGAATGAAACCTCACAGGAGCAAGGCGAGCAGTAGAGAGATGAATAAGGGGTGATGATTCCTCCGTTCCCAATCCTAACACGAAGGAACCCACTGTCTCATGCGCACCCTTCCGGGCATCCTCACTGCTCCTA
The DNA here is from genome assembly GCF_963455335.1 of Martes martes. Taxonomy (NCBI): domain Eukaryota; kingdom Metazoa; phylum Chordata; class Mammalia; order Carnivora; family Mustelidae; genus Martes; species Martes martes. The sequence continues at coordinate 34,099,103 of NC_137906.1, read as the reverse complement.
TATACACAGCATATGCAACAATGTACACGCGTCTTCTCCTGAACAAAAAATGGTATTCACACTACACGAATAAACTAGAGCTACCCCAAGTCGGTATACAATAATATGCATAAAAATTTACTTCTGAATAGCGCCGTAACAGGCCATGATTTACTCAACCATTCCCCAACCACGACTGCCTACAATTACCTATTTTTGTTTCCTGCCACTTGAATGATGTGACCGTCGGTATTATGATTTTTGTCCTCCTGCGTTTTATCATCCGGTCATCCTTCCCAAACGCACTGGACCCCTCCCCTCAAGCAGTTAGCCAAACTCTTCCCCATGCTCTGCCCCCTTAGAGCAGAGCATCTAAGACCACGAGTCTGCCAAATGACACCAAGCGATCCATCAGATGACCTAAGTCCTGTACACCATCCAGCACCGTTCAGGAGAGCTCTTTCAACACCCAGACACAGCTCCTTCCCTCTTCCTTTGCAGAATTCAAATACAAGTCATGTGCTGATGTTCTGGTCCACAGAATAAATGCTAACACGCAAGCCCTAGCTCTAAGCTCACTGAGAGGAGCAAAGTGACAGCTGAGAAGCCGACAGTGAGAGGCAGAGTGCAGCCGTTGGGCCTAGCTATAAAGGGAGGCAGTCCAAGAGACAGAGCAGGCGACTTATGCGTGGGACCCAGCAAGCGGCAGCAGGGAGGCAGCCCTGATGAGGCCCCGGCAGGGGAGGGAGAGGGCATCCCCCAAACCAGGGTCTCGCCGGTGGTAAGATGGCACACTCCCTAAGAAAGCGGAACCTCTGAGATACAAGAAGCGCTCCTGGCGAACGAGAATAAGTGGGCGCCGGGGGGCCGGGGGGGAGTCGACCCCAGGCCCCCTAGGGGATTCTTCCAAGGTAACACATGGCCTCAGGCAAAACCACGGACCACCTCCAGACCTTGGACAGTACCTGGGAGTCACAAAGAGGTGACGGTCTCCCAAGGAGACAATAAAGTAAGGATGGTGGGTCCCAATAACTCTGCTCACAGCCCCGCCGCAACTGGCCTTCTCTTCCAGGACTCCATGGCTCCTGAAGGTAACCACCCGTCCCAGCCACTGGGTTGCAAGAAGCGGGTGCTGACCAGGAACACAGCCTATTTGCCACACCTGCCTCCCCAGTCACAAAGACCACACATGCCTGGGCGCCATGAGGAAACATGTTTCCCTGACTGCTCTCTATGCCTTGCAAGGAAAGTGGAGCCTCTCAGAAGCAGTTTCCAAATACAGTCCTTCGGGCTTCAAAAAGATCCTTTCTAATCCATTCCCATTACATGACCAAGGATTCAACCTACCTCCCTAAAACACGGGCATGCCCTGTGTGCCAGCAATTACAGTAACTACCAACTAAGACAATATTCTAATTATTTCCTTGCTGCACGCACTGCCTTTTCCAGGCAGAAATAATTTGAGGCAAAGGCTTGCATTTCGAGTGGGGCTGGGCAGAGCCAGCTCCCTTCTCCGTATTTTAGTCAACCTACTTATCAAACGTCTCCTATGTGCCCAGAGCTGGGCTGGGCTCTGGGGTTCAGGAGGAACAGAGAGATAAGCCCCCTGGTGTCCTGGTGCTCGCTTTCTTGGGGGAGGAGACAAGAGGGGATAATTGCAACAGAGGGGAAAACACAGTACGGTCACGGTCACGGAGCCACAGGAGCACTAGCCTTGAAGCAAGAGAGGACATCTGGGTGGAGACCACCGAATGAAAAGAAGCCAGGCTGGCAGAGACCCTGGAGAAGCACACTCTGGATAGAGCCAACGGGGACAAGGGCACTGGGCGAAGGAAAAGGTGGGAGACGAGGTCCAGACAGAAGGTAGGCAGGGCCAAGGCCATGGAGGGCCCTGAAGACTACGATAAGGACTCTGAATTTTTTAAATGTTCCCGCTCTCTCAGCAAGCCGCCCATGACCTTCAGGGCACTGCGACAAAAGACGCAACCTTCTGCTGCACAACCTGAGATGGTCCCAGTGCTCAAACCTGGGCTGCCACCCCCAAGCACCCACCTGGTCGAGCCTGTCCTGACCAACACAGGCAGGAACTCCTCTGGCCATTCCAGAGAATGTGGATGAGGTGGCTTGGTTTTATTATTGTTTACTACTATCTGGCTCCTCAAGACTGGGCGGCCAGATTGGCAGTATTGTAAACAACGAAACCACGGCTTAACACCGCTACTCTCAAGTGCTCTGGTTTTATGACTTGTATGATTTTATATACAATTTGGCCAAATGCAACCCCCATGAGGGTGGCTGGGAGCCCACTTCCAGGAGGCAGTCCTGTCCTACTAACCAGGGACCTCCTTGGTCCTCCGCCTCTGATGGGCCACTGCAGGGCCCAAAGGCAGTGCCCACACAGCTTCTCTAAGTCATGGGGCCTGACAGTTCAAAGCAGACCCACTGTGTTGAGACCTGACAGTTAGCTCTACACTCTGAAATAATCCAGATTTAAATTAGGTATATAAAAATAAAATCCCCAAAGACAGTCACATATGAATTTGTGCTCCTTAAATGAAAACATTTGTTTGGGGCCTCCAGTTTGGCTTGATTATGCAAAAATCATCGGTTCCCAAGAGGATCGCCCTGCCAGTCACATCACACACTCTGGTGACTGGTGTGAATGCCGGCGGGCACCAAGAGGGGCTACCATCTGCACGACTGAAGAGCCCGTAATTATGTCCGCGTCGCTGGTGCACACATACCATCTTGTTCCACAGAAAAAGAGAAACGGCATGATCTGCTAGCTTGTATAGAAGAAACCACTTGTGGGAAAGAAAAGGAAGTCCCAGCATCCCCAGCAGAGACCGAGCTTCAGGGAAGCCACAAGACTAAGGTAGGAAGTACTTGCATCACACCATGGCCAAAGGATTAATATCCAGAATACACACAGTTCCTAAAACTCAACAAACAGCCCAACTACGACAAACGAGAAATTCATAAAAAATACAAACACCTAATACGTATGCTCAACTTCCCTAACCAAGGTGATACCACTTTTTATCTACAAATTAACAGAGAAAAATACTGGAAATGCCCACTGATGCGGAGGGTCTCACAAAATCAGTGGTGTCAAATGGCTGTCAACTATTCAACCCAAAGCCAAATACCCTTTTACTCGAATGTCATTCCTAGGAATCTATTCTAAAGAAAACCAGCATTCATCCCCAAAGACCTACACTAAGCATACCATTTCCATTTTCTTTGTTAAGATTTTATTCATTCATTTGACACAGAGAGAGAGAGCACAAGCAGAGGGAGAGGGAGAAGCTGACTCCTCGCAGAGCAGGGAGCCCAATGTGGGGGGCTTGATCCCAGGACCCGGGGATCATGACAGCCAAAGGCAGACGCTTAATAGACTGAACCACTCAGGCACCCCTGAAGCATCATTTTTTAGAGAAAAGTTAAAAACATAAATGCCCATTTATAGGCATATTAAGGATTACACACAGTACAAAGTGTCCAGAACAGGCAAATCTATAGGACGCTGATTAGCGGTCGCCTAGCGGGGGGGTGCGGAAGGCAGGAGGGGTCCTGACTAGGGACTGCAAGTGTTTCTCTTTGGCCTAAGAATCTTGCAAAACTGTGGTGACAGCTGCACAACTAGTAAATATCCAAAAAGTCACTGCACTGTACCTGAAATGAGTGAAGTACAAGGTGAATTAGACGTTAACGAAGCTATATTTAACAAGATGGAGACGGGGCAGCGGGTGGCTGTCCGCTGGGCACCTGCCTTCAGCTCAGGGCATGATCCCTGAGCCCTGCTCAGCGGGGAGTCTGTTTCTCCCTCTGCCTCCCACCCCGGCTCATGCCCACTCTCTAATAAATAAACACTTAGACACGCAAAAATACTGGAGAGACAGAACGGAACAGAAACGGGCCACTCTGCACGGGGACAGAGCTCCACAGTCCCAACTACTCCCGAGGGCTCCGGCGTACTGAGTGACGTGCACACCGGACAACAGAGTCAGCGCAGCTGGAACACACTTGCTCCACTTTCTGCAGTTTTTCTCTAAAAAGAGTATTAAACATTTTGGTATTCTGAAACTTCAATTATCTAACAGAATTTACTTACGTGTGGAAATCCACTCGCACTCAGGCAGTCTCACAGAAAGCGAACCATGGGAAGGGAGAATGCCCACCCAGAGAGGGGTCAGCGACGAAGACCACCATACGTTAGGTGCACAACGCTCTTCCTTCTGAGGAACGGAGTCTTTCTTCCCTGCCTTCTTGCTTCCATATTGTTTGTCTGAACGGTTCAGAGAATATGTACAACCTTATAACAGAGTTAACACACACACAGAGCAAAGCAACCTGGGGTATAAAAGGTACAAACCAAGTCCTGCCTAAGGCATGACACCAGACCGAGAGTGCGGAGGAGACGCACCAGCAGCACACCTGGAACTGGAAGAGAGTGGGAGTCCTAGAACAGTCCCGGAGCACCGAGACTGCCTCAACTACGTGTGGCCTGGAAAGTCTGTTTACACCTTGGAAAACGGCAGCATCTTCTTAAATGTCCAGATTTTTCTTAAGAACTAGTTTTTTTAAAAAAGGAATCTAGGGACTGGGGATGAGGTCAAACGCAGAGGAGAGATTTTAAGCAAACTCTTGATTGTCCTAATTAAAAACTTTTTAAAAAAGTAGCCAAAAAGAGCCATTTCAAATAGGTTCCTCTATTTGAATAAAACCACAAACAGCAACCTGGAAGGGCACCTGGCTGGCTCAGTCAGCAGGGCAAGGGGCTCTTGATCTTGGTCAGGGTCAAGAGTTAGAGCCCCACGTTGGGCACAGAACAAACTTTTAAAAATGAACAAAAAAATAAGCAGCAACCTAGGACAGAACACTAAGTTGTTTCTGGTTTCTTCACGCACTGGTGCAGGGTGACTACCAGTTACCACACCACCTCCTCAACCTCCTTTTTAGGGGACCCACAGGGCTATGAAGAAACAGTCACAATCAATACCTTTTAAACCACTAGTGGCCACAGAAATTATTTAAAAGTTCCTAGGAGAAAGACTAGCTTCCCAGAGAACAGCAAAGAAAATCTGGTTTTGTTTAAAATACAAAAACAAAAAATGATGGGGAGGAGACACTTCCACCGACAAACCAGCGGAGACCTCGACCATCTGCTGTGCGCAAGCAACGTCTCCTGTGAGAACTGGACATTCAAGATGGAAGGGTCAGCAGAACAGAAGACACCATGTTCGTGGACTGAAAGACTCCTTCCTAGTCAAGATACCAGCTCTACAAATTCACCTTTATGTTTGAACACAATTCCAATCAGACTCCTGAAGTTTGTTTTTTTTTAAAGATTTCATTTGTTTGACAGAGAGATCACAAGTAGGCAGAGAGGCAGGCAGAGAGAGAGAGAAGCAGGCTCCCCGCCAAGCAGAGAGCCCGATGCGGGGCTCGATCCCAGGACCCTGAGATCACGACCCGAGCCAAAGCCAGAGGCCCAACCCACTGAGTCACCCATGCGCCTCGAAGATTTTTTTTATACTTACAGCTGATTCTAAGTTTTTATGGAAAAATGAACAGAATATAGCAAATAAAGCCATTTTGGAGAGAACACGGTCTGAGGAATTACACCACCTGATTAAACTCACTCTAAAGCTTCAGTAATCAAGATGGCAACCAGAGTAATGACAGGGCGTGTTGTCTCAGCAAAGGGATGAGCACGCGAAGGGCACAGGAGAGCCCAGTAACAGACCTACGCAAATGTTACTGCTCTTGACAAAGGAGGAAGCCATTCCACGGAAAAGGGATGGTCGTTGCCACCTACGGTCAAGGAACAACTGGACATCCACAAGCCACACAAAACCTCAACCCCATAACTTACACAAAAATTAACTCATAATGGATCTCAGATACGAATATAAGATTTAACACTGTAAGAGTTTAAGAAGAAAACACGTGTGGTGGGGCGAAGAATCCACACAAGAACACTTTGACAAACTAGACTTCGCTTTTCAAACTGAACACTTCTGCTCCAGAAGGACACCGTTATGAGAAAGTACAAGCTACAGATTAGGAGAAAATGCATGCGCGTCACCTCCCTGACAAAGGACGTGCATCCACAACAGGTAAAGAGCTCTGCGCTTGACAGCAATAAAACAACCCAACACTCGGACAGACACTTCAAGCACAACACAGGGACAGCAAATGAACACCAGCAGAGTTGCCTGCCCGGCATCTGTGAGGTGTGAGCAGATCAGAACCACAGTAAGATACGACTGCCCACCTGAAAGGGTGCCTAAACCTCAGAGTACTGACAAGACCAAGCACTGACAAGGGTGCGGATCAACTGGCTCTCCCAGGCACGGATAAGGGACGCACGATGGCACAGCCGCCCGGGGAGGCGTCTGGCGGTTTCTTATAAGGTCAACCGTACTGTGCCACATGATCTACCACTTCTGCACCTTACTCCAGAGAAAGGAAAACTCGCGTCCGCATAAAAGCTGCCACAAAGGGGCGCCTGGGTGGCTCGGTGGGCTAAAGCCTGTGCCTTCAGCTCAGGTCATGATCCCAGGATCCTGGGATCGAGCCCCACATCATCGGGCTCTCTGCTCCGTGGAGAGCCTGCTTTCTCCTCTCTCTTTGCCTCTCTGCCTACTTGTGATCTCTCTCTGCCAAATAAATAAATAAAATCTTTAAAAAAAAAAAAAAAAAGCTGCCACAAAGATTTCGAGTGGCTTCACTCCTAGTGGCCCAGCTCTGCAGGCCAGCCAGATGTCCTTCAGCGGCAGCAGGGAACGCACGTACCCGGGAGAATGGCTCAGCCACAGACGGGAATGGACCATTCAAACACCTACCTCGGACACTACTCTGAAGATAGCAGCCAATATGAAAGGTTACACGCTTTACGATTCCATTTACATGACATCTGCAAAAACAGTGCGGGACTGAGGACACATTCGTGATTGCCAGGGGTCTGCAGTAGGGGAAGGCGTGACTACACAGAAAAAGCCCAAGGAGGTTTCGGGCCGAGGGAACTACTCTGTATCCTGACTGTGGCAGTGGTCGCACGAAGCTGTACGGGTGTTAAATTCACAGAACCCCCCCACCCCTGCCAAAGTCAGTTTTACTTTATAGTAATTTAAAAAAACAAAAGGGGGGTGCCTGGGTGGCTCAGGGGTTAAAGCCTCTGCCTTTGGCTCAGGTCATGATCCCAGGGTCTTGGGATAGAGATCCACATCGGACTCTCTGCTCAGCGCGGAGCCTGCTTCCCCCACCTCACCCCCTGCCTGCTTCTCTGCCTACTTGTGATCTCTGCCAAATAAATAAAAACAAAATCTCAAAAAAAGGTGGGGGGGGTCACCTGTGGGGCAGAAAGAATAATTTACTATTTTTTTTTAAGATTTTTATTTATTTGACAGAGAGACATAACAAGCAGGCAGAGCAGAAGGCAGAGAAAGAGAGGGAAGCAGGCTCCCCGGTGAGCAGAGAGCCTAACGCAGGGCTCGATCCCTGAGATCATGACCTGAGCAGAAGGCAGAGGCTTAACCCACTGAGCCACCCAGGCTCCCCTACTGACTCTCTAAACACACATCCCCTTGATACAAAAGTTTCAGATCTTAACTACTTGGGAAAAGAGAACTAAAGGATTCTATACAAAAAAATGTACGGTCTGACTCTTCCTTGCCCCCAAGATCTTCATATGGTCTTGTACAAAGCAGTACACAAATGTCTGCATCAAAATTTGCTTTTTTAGGGGAGAGGGAGCCGCAAATGTCAAGGAGCTAGGGAAGGGAGACAGGAACAGAACTGAAAGCACGTACGTACTGAAACCCTCGTCTAAGAACACATGCGTACCACGTGCCAATACACTGAAGTACGTAAACTAGGTGTGCTGGTTAACAAATCATGTTTAAATCCAGAAAAATTTCCCAATGATTTCCAACTGTTCCACTCACACAAACTACTGGAAAACAGAGAAAACGGGGGGAGGGTAGATACAAATAAAATAAATATTACCAAGAGGAATGGTAGCTGTTATGAAGGGTTAAGGAAGGAAAATAATCAGAATCACCAGTTATTTTTGGCTCAAGTGCTGTCTCCGTGGATTCTTGTGCAGTCTGTTACTCATCTTAAAAGAATCATCTTCTATACACCCTGACATGGGGGTGTCCACACCCCAGTCCCTGGCACCTCCCCACCACAGGGGGCCAGCCAACAGCGCCTGCTCCCTCCCCGCGGCAGCACCCAGAGCAGCTGGGACAGGGGACAGCTACTATGCTGCCCTGATTACCACCCAACCACACCTTCCCCCGTGCTGTCAGTTAGTATCAAGACTTTTCACACAGAACCCAAGTCAGAGGTCTCTCTGTCCCAAATGAGCTTTCTAGAACTGTTAACCACAACCTTGTTCCCAATTAAGTAACAGCACAAGGCTGCCACTGCACATAAACGTGACTTAGGGACTTACACTGGTTTTTTACAATGTAACTATACTATGCAATATGTCCACATTCAGAAGATCTGGATAACTCAGTGACTCGCACTTTTCCAAATCACCAATGACTGGTACAGAAAAGGTCGATTCAAAGTACAAGACGGGCACCTGGGTGGCTCAGTCCACGAAGGGTCTGACTCTTGATTCCACCTGAGGCCGTCCTCAGCTGAAGGTCCCCGGTTCCATGCCCAGCACAGGGCTGCTTCTCCCTCTCTCTCTGCTCTTCCCCAGCTCGTGCTTTCTCTCTCTCAAATAAATATCTTTTTTTAAAAAGACCAATGAATTTCAATGTAATAGAAAAGTTAATTCAAAGGGTTTCAAACTGGCACATTGCAATTAACCTTAAGGAGCTACCGAAGTAGGTATAGTATCAAAAAACTGTCACAATTATCTGAAAAGGCTATTATACTACTGTTCCCTTTATGAACTAGATGCCTCTGTGAGACTGGGTTTTCTATTTCTACTAAAATACACTGTAACTGACAGAAAGCAGAGACAGAGAGAAAGCAGAATCCAGCTGTCTTCTGTTAGGCCAGACAATAAAGAAATTTGTAAAAAATGTAAAAATAACGCCATTCCCCATTAAATTTTTTTGTTTTGGAAAATACTTATTTCCTATAAGACATATGTTATTTGTGTTTATCATTCCTAAATAAGTAAGACTCATCCTAGTTTTAGCTTTTAAGGTGGCAATTAATGACAAATTTAATCCAGCCTCCTAATAGCTCTTTGGCATTCTCATCAATTTTAAAACTGTAACAGGATCCTGACAGCAAAAAGTTTGATAGGCCAAAGACCACACCAAATGGCAGATCTATGGTGTGCCAGGTTAGCTAAACCGGAATTACAAGCCCTACTTTGCAGAGTTCCCACCTGGGACCCACTATGCCCCAACTTGACAGGCCGGAGCAAGAAGCCCATGTTCCTTTATGCCGGGGGGTTTCTCTGCCTTCTGGGCCATTAGGGCACCTGGAAGTCATGAGAGGCTCACAAGGATATGGTTCCAGCTCAGCCTCCCCTACCCTGCTTCCCACTCATCTTCCCTTGCGGACTACACGCCTGATGGACTCCAGCACCAGATCCATTAGCAACAGACTGGCAGCAGCTCCCACAGCTACGCATGGTAAAATCCAGTAAATCCAGGGCGCCTGGGTGGCTCAGTCAGTTAAGCACCTGCCTTCGGCTCAGGTCATGATCTCAGGATGGAGCCCTGCATCGTGCTCCCCGCACACTGAGGAGTCTGCTTCTCCCTCCCTCTATACTGCTCCCCCACTGCTTGTGCTCTCTCACTCTTGATCTAAAACAAAAAAATTCAATCTTTTTAAAAAAAATCTGGGGCGCAAGGGTGGCTCGGTGGGTTAAGCCTCTGCCTTCGGCTTAGGTCATGATCCCAGGGTCCTGGGATCGAGCCCCCACATTGGGCTTTCTGCTCGGCAGGGAGCCTGCTTCCACCACCCCCCCCATATGCCTCTCTGCCTACTTGTGATCTCTGTCTGTCAAATAAATAAATAAAACCTTAAAAAAAAAATCTACTGCCACTCTGCAGCTCTGCTCGAACCCTCAAATGACACGGATATCCCCATCGTGCACCACCCAGTTAATTCAATTTAGTAGTGAAGCGCATGCATAACCACAAAAAGTTTCAAGTCCCTTTATTTTTTTAAGACTTTATTTATTTATCTGCCAGAGAGAGAGCACAATCAGGGGGAGCAGCAGGCAAAGGGAGAAGCAGGCTCCCTGCTGAGCAAGGAGCCCTGATGCAGGGCTCAGTCCCAGGTCGGGGGATCATGACCTGAGCCGAAGGCAGATGCTTAACTGACTGAGCCACCCAGGCGTTCCCCAAGTCCATTTAAAACATTCTGAATAAAACCTATTGCAAACGGCAGAACCACGAGCGCCCAAGCATCTTCCTGACCCAGCATGAACCACAGCCGAGGTTCTACGCGACGGAGCACGGATCCAACTACAACGTGGAGAAACCTGGGGTGGGACTCTCAGTGCAAGAAGCTGGACACAAGAGACCACATACTGTAGGATTCCATTTATATGAAATGTCCAGAAGTGGCAAATCTGAAGACAGAAGAGACTGGTTGTTGCCGAGGCTGCAGGGAGAAGGGGAGTGTCCCAAAACAATAGAGACAGGATTTCATCTGGGAGCGATGGAAATGTTCAAAATCTGACTGCTGAGGGCTGCACAACTACAAACATATTCGAACCCACTGAGCAGCATGCTTTTGATGGGGAGACGGTAATGTATGTGGATTATGTCTCAACAGAAGTTGCTATTTTAAAAATCATGGTGACTAACACATTTTATTAAAAGGACTTATTACAGAAGGGCAGGTGCAAATCTAACAATTTATAACTGTTACCAAAGCAGGTAAAATGAAGAGTTAGCATTAAACATTGTGGCATGTTCCCATCTGATTGAAACTAAAATACAAAAACGCAGTGCACCCGGACTGGCACAGAAAATGACCCAGGCTCTCCGCTGGTCCTCTGACCTCAAAGTCTGATGGGGAGTAAAGCAAAGAAACAGCACACACAATGTTTAAACACACACACACGACCAAGAACATGTCCAGGAAATACAAAGGTGCTTCTCTTCATCTACCAGAAGCCTTGCCTCTGGCTCTCACCTCCAGTTCCCTGGAATTCACACGCTCGGCATCCAGGCATCTGTCCCTCATAGCCCACTCCCCAGCACCACCCCAGGCCTGGTGGCTTCCCCAGAGCCGATGCAGTCTTCCTCTCCACTCCCAGAACGCCGCCTCCTCACCTCCGGGGCACTCTCTTTCTACCCTGCAGTAATTACATGCTCACAGGACCTGTCTGTGGTCCACGGACCCTCCTGAAGTGAAGACATCTTATTACTCCTGCGTCTCTGCAGAAACCCCCCCCACCAACCCCAGCCCCGCTCAGTGTCTGAGGAGGTGACAGTGAGATTACCAGCAAATCTGCGCTTTGCTGAGCTGGTTTGGGGCAACTTCTTCCTCAGTGATTACAGAAGACAACAGCTGGTTTTCCACCATGCTAGCCCGTTCTATTCAAGGCAGCGCGCGCTACAGGCAGAGCTAAAATCCAGCTCACAGGGAGCATCCCTGCCCCTGCGAATGTTCTGTGCTCTTAGAGATCTTCCACGGCTGTGCCATCCAATACCAAAGCCATGACCCCCGCGTGGCAGCCAAGGAGCCTCTGAAAGACAGCTAGACTCAGAAACTGAATATATAATTGTACTTAATCTGAATTAGCTTAAACCTACTCAGCCATGAGTAGCTGCAACACTGGACGGTCTAAGTCTAGAAACTGCCCCATCTCTCAGAGCCTTGGTCTCTTCATCTGCTGAGCAGGAGGCTTGACACTTTCTGCTCAAAAGCAAAATTCCATGACCAAGCGCCTTCTGATAAAATACCCAAAATAAACACTGAATTTTAAGAAAAATATAAAGGCCTTAAAAAAATGAAAGGACTTCATTCATCAAAATAGAAATTAGATTGTAAATAACAGCCTCTGATTTCCAAGGAAATACTGGTCCTAAAACATTGGGATTTACAATAGTAGTTCTCCCTCTCCCCATGTACCTCCAAAGTAATTCATAACCAACTCTAAATCGTCCTCAAGACTTAGGAGTGTGGCAGCGACCATGCTTTCCACATAACCCCGTGATACTGGGACTGAGTTCCCCATCAAGATGACCACCAGCACCCACCCACAGTGGGTGAGCACACAGACTTGTGGGACTGGCATCGGGTAACATGACGCTCATCTCAGAGATCATGTGCGTACACACATCCCCAACTAGGACACCCATGAGCCACCTCCCTTATCTGCACCTTCTCTAGACACTCCCAAGTCAACCAGCTTGAAGGCCTCAATATTGCCAGTGTGCTGCTCAATGTGGTAGCAGCTGCCTGGGCATTACTGCATGTTACCCATCGTTCCGGACATCTTCACTCCTGGCCACATCCCCCGAGGCCAAAACTTGTGTCCCCTATCTTCCTCTTTTTTCCCTGAGAAACTCAAGCACAAACCATGACCAGTAAATATCCTGATTCTATTACCTGTAGCATGAGGGAAGTCATCCATCATGACGTCCAAAAAGGCACACTTTTAGAGGGAATTACAGAAATGAAAGATCCTGTTCTCACACAGCGCAAGGTCTTGTGTTGTGCTGTGTGGGCAGAGGGGACGTTCAGGAAAACTAAGACCAAAAGGCCAAACTGACTTGAGCTTTCTTCAATCGGTTACTCAACAGGCAAAGACTAGCTAGCACTCAACCACGTAAGGGTTCCTTTATTTAAAACTGCTCTGTTGGGGCGCCTGGGTGGCTCAGTGGGTTAAAGCCTCTGCCTTCGGCTCAGGTCATGATCCCAGGGTCCTGGGATCGAGCCCCGCATCGGGCTCTCTGCTCGGCAGGGAGCCTGCCTCCCCCCCTTCTCTCTGCCTACTTGTGGTCTCTATCATAAATAAATAAAATCTTAAAAAATAAATAAATAAATAAAACTGCTCTGCTACAGTTTTTGACTGCTACAATCACTTTTCAAAGCAAACATGCTTCCCAAAGTAGCCTACACAAACAAACACACACACACACACCCCTATATACATATACACACACTTAAACATTTTTTAATTCCCTGTCACGGAAAGAGGCCCGAAAGGAAAATATTCAAAATGTGCCATAAAAGCAATGCCACAAAGCTAGCTGGCAGCTAGTGAGGCAAGGAGAGTGGCCACCCAGGTCACCCCGCTTCTTCCAGCCCCTGCTTCCTTAAGGAATCCGGGGCTCTGGTACCCAGGTCCGCAGAATCAGGGACTCTGAAATGCAGGACGTTTGCGCCCCGAGCCGCCGCTAAGCCTTCTCAATTTTTCATCACTCCACATACCCAGAGTTCTGAATGGTTTGCTTTGGGGATGATTTCGTTTCAGCTCAGGATCTTATTATAACCTGTTACTGAACACCTGATACAGTTACTTCCATTCTCTAAGGGGGGAGGCATCTGTCTACCTTTAAAGACACACCATTTTGCTCTGATCTTCTTATGCCACCATATTCCTCTTGCTGAAGCGTACATGCGGCCCCAGCCTACTCTGGCAGTGAGCTACTTTCTATATTCAAAGCATGTGGTGAACCACACAAAAACGATCCACTCGGAAGCCCAACTGCAGCATAGCACTTTGGGGTGGTGAGGTAAGAGACGTGGGAGAAGGCAGCACAGGGGTGTCACTAAAAACCAGTAACCACAACTTCTATGACCAATGGGGCCTACTGGGTATGACGACTTGTAAATGGCCGTGAAGCCAGACTGCACGGGTTCAAATCCTACCATGGACCCCGAGGATGACACAGTGCCTGGTCTCGCTCTGCTGTGAACCAGAGATGTCGACGCGTCTATCTGAGAGCTGTAGTAAGAAGCGTGTGAGTTAACACACGGACAGTCTGGCACACAGTGAGGGGCCCTCAGTGAGAGTGAGCTGCCACACACTCATGGAGCGGCTCCAAGGCCTCCTACAGGTTTGGGGCCAGCTACATATATCGGGCACACACCTGCTGCTTCTCACCCACTTCCCCAGATCCTGCATTAGTTTCTGATCGCTGCTCCAAAGGATTACATAAACAGTGGCTTGAACAACGCACATTTATTCTTTTACAGTTCTGGAGATTAGGAGTCTGAAAACGGGGCTCACTCGGCTATCATCAAGGCATCAGCAGGACTCCCTTCTGGAAGCTCCAAGGGACAATCTCTTTTCTTGCCTTTTCCAGCTTCTAGAGACCTCCCCCATTCCTTGGTTCCCCCTTTTCATCCTCAGAGCCAGCAACCGCCTTCCCACCCCAACCCACCCCACACCACCCAACCTGGACCTGGACCTCCTCCTTTCACATATAAGGACCCTCGTGATTACACTAGGCCCACCTGGGCAGCACTAGATAATCTCCCCATTAGGGATCTTTAATCACCTTTGCCATGTACGGGAGTACATTCACAGGCTCTCGGGATTGTGACATGGACATCTTTGGGGGCCATTATGCCACCTACCACAGATCCTAACCCTCTGCAACAGACGCACAGGTCCCGATCCAACCAACCGTATCATGCCATTCTACATCAGCCTCTGACCACCCCAGCGGTCCCTACCCAAACCAAGCTGTGTCCTCTCCTCGACAAAGCCGCAGCTGACCCACACCCCTCCCCAGGGGAGCCAGTCCTGTCCCCGCTTTGTGGCACAGACCCCTCCTGTCCACCACTCCTCAGAGCCCTCCCCTGAGGGCCTCCCCTGCACATGGGTTCCAGGAACCCACACTCAGGCAGTCACACCCCGGGGTGGCCAGCACTACACCTGCCAGTTGAGAAGGGGATCCAAAATGTCTGTCCTGCAAACTGGGCTCTTTGAGCACCACAGCAAGCAAAGCCTGCTGCCACTAGGGTGTGACAGAGTCAGAAGCAAGGCTCCATCCCAGAACCAAACAAGCAAGCAGAAAGGACAGGGCTAAAACGGACATGCCCTGCACAGAGTCCGCAAACTGGTGTCCCTCTGTGGACCAAAAGCACAATGAAGAACCAGCGTAGAAACTTTCCCCAATCTGACTTTCCCCCAACACCAAAGCATGGGCCAGTAAAGGTATGATCAAAGCAGTGTGGCACATCACATGGGACCATGTCACACCTTGTGAGAGTCTAGTGTTCATTTGTTAACTGTAATCCGAAAGTAGGTGTCACCCACAACCATTTCTCTGAATGAAAGGTAACTTAGCTATACATTTGTTTAATAGGATACAGTTGAAGCTGTCCATAGAAAAATTCTGGAGAATCACTGTAAACCACCCTCCCCCCAATTCTCATGAGTATACCTCCACAGCGGTGGGCTCACAGGAGTTTCAGCAAAACAGAAATGGTCTGGGTAAAACATCATCCCCTATGAGTAGTAAGACATGCCATCCATCCGAGCAGGAAGCAAGATTATTTGTTACTTTAAAAACTACTCATGTACGCTGCAGTCCTTCAAAGTGTGCATGGAGGTTTTCAATAGGGGGAAACGGCTATTTCACACAAAACCGTGTTTGGTTACCATGGTCGAACGACACAGTTACAAGTGTAATCGAGTTTCTTTATATTAACAGCCTATACACACACTTTCAATGAACTTAAACAGTTTCTGCAATTCTCTTTTTCCGTATGTTTGTTCTAATAACTGATCTCAACAGTTAACTCTACATTTGTTGACTTTAATAATCAATGGGGGCTTGTGTTTTGTGGTTCTATTTTATTTCACTTAAGTAATTTTTTACACTGTATTTCTACAAAATACGGTTTAGAAATTGTCCATAATGGACTAACAATTTAGGGGAAGAAACCTGGTTCTTTACCACAAATAACCAGAGAAACCTTGCTGTATAGGGCTTGCCCCAAGAACTATTTTATTCATTTTACCTGAATTTTCCCAAGACATATTGTAGTTTCAATGAGATACCAATGGTACCTGAGATCCCTCCAGCCAAGGATCTGAAGAGAGACCGTGTAGGCCAGCGCGGGCCACTGACACATTCCGCCATTGATGGACATGCCCTGGACCTGCACTGCCCAAGGTGGTGGCCACCAACGACATGTGGCTATTCAACACTTGAAAGGTGGCCAGTCAGTTGAGGAATGCTTTTTGTTTGTTTGTTTTAATGGAAGCCCTACACCCACTGTGGGGCTTAAACTCACGACCCTAGATCAGAAGTCACACACTCCACCGACTGGACTGAGCCAGCTGGGTGCCCCAATTTTATTCCGATCCCAAAATCGTTGCCCCGCAGCTAGTGGCTACCACATCGCGCTGCACAGGTCCTCACCCTAACATGCCAACTCCCCCCGCCCCCCACATGAAAACAAGTGGATTTCTGGAGAGAGATGGGTCTTAAGTAGGAACATGACCTCGATTTGTTCTCATCAGAACCAGGAGACCTCAAGAACTTCAGAGAATGAGGAATCCCTCCGGCGAGGGCAGCACACCGCTGCCTCCCAGGAGAAGCAGCTCCTTAGCCACCGCAGCTCCTAGTCTTGAGAGGGAAGGTCAGCCCAAAGGCTGGGGCTCGAGAAGGGACCACAGCACCCTGCCCACCTCCCCCGCCAGATGCTCCTGAGGGCATTCTGCTAGTCCGCCCTCTCCGTACACCCTCTCAATCCTTAACACACTCCTCAAAATACATGAGAGCGTGGCTGAGAATCGTTGGGGGCGATCCTTACAAGTGTCTGATGCTTACACGGCAGCAGTGTGGACTGAGGAATGTTTTTAACCACTGCACATAGTTTCTCTGAGTAACGTCTCCCCCGGGGTAAGAACGTAAGACGTACCGAACGGGGGCAGGAAGCACGAGGAAGAGCTGGGCGCTGCAGCCACAGGGAACAGTGGAGAAGGCTTACAGGTACTTGTTTGACGACAGCCACCGCACGGGGTCAATTAAGCGCCCTGAGACAGAAGGTATTCCCAAAAGTGCATTGATGAAATACACCTGCAACCCCAGCCGCACAGCCCTTACGACTGCTTGTAAGGGGCCCTCCGGCAACCCGGTCTGCTCAGCAGACACATCGGAGCAACAGCTCATGGCTTCCCCTGAAAAAGCCCCCATCAACTCCTCAAAGTACTAGGAATCGGGTGGCAGAAGGGGGAGCAGAGAGAAGTTAGAAAGCCACCCAGGCACCCTGGGGCGTATCGCGCTCTCCAACAGAGGTCACCTTAATACACTCATACAACCGATTTCCACACCAGAGGCAGTTTAGCAACCTGCGGTGAGAGCCAGACCTTGCCCAGGTGGATACTCGGAGGGCTGGCACCTAACGCAAGACACTGCCCTACCGGTCTCAGGACGGCAGGAAAACCGATTTAGTCACCAGCATGGAATTCAAACCAGAGACCACCCTGGGTTTTGATACTCTATGCCAGGCAGGAAAATCACAAAAAATAGTTACGGTCACACAAGGGAACCTCTTCCTCTATAGCTTTTAGATTTTCAATGACACCCCCCCCCCGAAAAGAACCGAGGACCACCACCTTGAGACTTGGACTCAAGTCTCTCAACACTCATGCTTCAAACACCAGGTAAGCGAAAGCCCCCTCGGGCCAGGTGTCCTGGGCGCTTATAAAGAACACCTGGGCATCTCCGACCCTATGAGCAGCTGTGACCTCAGAACAGGGAGCTGCACCCCTCAAGGTTGCCCTCAGAACTGAACTGTCTACAAGGCAGCATACACAAAGCCCAGTGAGGGCCCAGCCCACACCCAGCACGAGCTCTGCACTCACTGCAACCCCCTGGAGGTTCCTATCCCCAGCTCTCCTCAACCCGACAACATGCAGTGACACCTCTTCTCAGGGTGTGTCCTCCCAGACGCCGCTCTCTCTCCCCAGTCTCCTGCTAGTCTCTCGCTTAGCCGTGTCGTTACCATGTTCTGGAAGCATTCAGCTCTTGCCCAGGTCAGTGTATTTCATGACATAAGAAACTTTCTCGTTACCCCCATCCCCTACTCCCACACTGAATTCACCAGCCCTCGTAAGTAGGCCTGCTTCTCTTGAAGAGAATTTCAACACGTCTGACTTCTCAACTCATCGCCAAGGCATGTGTTAACTTACTAGAAAGATGGCATAACTGACTCTTGCCTACGCATGACACTCAAAATCCTGCTTCCTCCAACTTTCTTAAGTCCAAATTAGTTCAGAACAAGTTCACGAGCAGGTGACATCGAACATTTAACTGCCACAGTATATGCTAAGAAATACCTGGTTACAATGCTTGGTCTCCAGAGTAAGAGCCTTTCAACTTGGAAATCAAACAGAAATACCCAGGCTGCATACATACTACTCATCCACAAAAGCAGAAAGAATGACAAAAACACCTTTCGAAGCACTCGGAAGAAACCTTCAGTCATTTAAGAAAGTCCATCAATGCCCTGTCTGGAAAACAAGCTTTTCCTTCCAAAAGGATCAAAAATGCCACTTGAAGCAACTTAACTTCAAAACAATGACACTGAATTAGCAGCTTATGGAAGCAACATGGGTTTACTTTACTGCGGCTTTCTCTTTCACACGCCACCTTGCCAGCCAGCCAGCCAGCCAGCGCCTGTTCTGCCACTTAGAATTGCTGTTTCCTGAATGAGGATCTCCCACAAGTACAGTGGACAAAAAAAAGGATGCCTTCCACACAGACCCGCCAAGGAAGAGGCGGGGACACATGTGGTGACCGCATCACCTACAGGACTCTAATGCAAGCCAAGCAGCTGAGACGACGTTTCTGGTGCAGAAGGTGGCACTGGAACAGGTTCTGAACCACTGTCCTGGGGTATCTGTTCTGTTTGCACTCCAGAAGGAGAGGCCACCAAAGCCAGGGCTGCCCCCATGAAGCACAAACCTGCGTGTGCCCGGAGCTCAAAGCACAAAGCAAGCCCAGGCCAATCCTGAGATCCTGATGGCCCAGGCTGGACTGTACGAGTTCCCACATCCAGGGAAGACAGCCCACCTGCGCCCTCCTAAGCAGGGGGAGGTGACAGGGCACAGCAGGCCTGTGGGCAGTCCGTTTTCATAGGCGTGTGAGCTTTCGGAATGATGGAAGCAGAAACCAGTAAGAAGGTTGTTGCAAAGTCCCAGCATGAGGCAACAGGGGCCTCCTTTAGGGTGGCGGCTGGAAAACCAAAAGGGCTTCGTAACAGGAGGTGGGGATCCAGGGAAGGATGCAAGGCTGACTCCCAAAGTCTGGAGACGCGGTGCCCTGATTCTCCAGTCCGAAGTCATCACTAGATGCTTGAAAAGTTTCCCAAGAACAAGAATACGCTCATCGGAGGGTTACTGAGCTCAGCACACTTCAGTACCCGTGTCACCATGCCCCAGACCCCCTGGGCTCCTCCATTACCCACTTCATGTTTCTTAAAATATTAGGCCATTAACCTTAAGTAGCTATTGAGGCATCTCAAGTCCAGGATTTCATAATGGTGCTTAAACTGAGGCTCGTTATGTTTTCTTCCTAATCCACATGAAGATAAAATTCCTGTAGGGCACTGTCTTCACACCACCCAAAATCACAACATGCTCCGTTCCTAAGTAGATCCCTTCCTCGGGTGTGAGGCACTTTACGAGGGCTTTGTCCCTCCTCCCTCACAAGATAGGACTGACCTCCTTTTGGACGATGCAGAAAAACTGAGGCACCCAGAGCTTAAGCACCGTGCCATGAGGTCACACAATGAAAAGGCAAAGTCCACACTCAGACCCAGGCCTGGCCCGAAGCCTGTGCTCAGACACCACACCGCCCTGCCACGAGGAGCTGTTTACTCAACAGCCCCTTTCTCCCTTTCCACAAAACTAATCCCAAGAAAATAAAAATGAAGGAGGAAATTATTTGCTTTCTTCCCGTATTTGCGGTTATCACCTTTATTTGTTCACCGATAATCAAACTCAGCAGCCTGAGAAACTCAGGAGGGGTGATGCCTGTGGGGAGTAACTTCCAATCCTATCAAAATCTGACAAGCTCAGAGTCAGATGTTTCTAGGTCTGGCCTAATTTCTTCTTTATTTCTTCTGGGTTTTCAGAGTTGATTTTCATTTGGTAGCCTCGAAGAGTTCTTTTACCAACCAAAACAAACACTGAGAGAAAAACCAAGACTCTCATATTCTGTGATTTTTGTCTCATTACAGTGCTATCTGAAGAGGAAACCTGCATTTTAGAATAAAATGCACAGGTTTGGTTTATCCGGGTGCATGTGTGCAAGGCAACTCACTTTCCACTCTCAAACCTGTCTCAGCAGTACAGTAACTTGAAACGCCACCTACCCTCAGGAGTTTAAAAGAAACACAAACCCACCCGGGCCGCTGCCCCCCAGACAGAAAACACAGACGTCAATGATGAATTCTTTGCAAAAACTGCAGATGACTCACTGATTTGCTCCCAGTTTGGGGTCCTGAGAGCGGTGGTCTGAATGTTGTACCAAAAAAAGTCAAACAAAACTGTCTGTCCCCATCAGTCTCAGAGATTACACCGTGAAACACAGACTGCTCCCACGGGCAGGGCAGGAGAGCCAGGGAGCGAACATCAGGGCACGTACGTTTGCACGCAGCAGGAGCAAGCCTTGGGAAAACTTCCTGTTGACTGAACCCCGCATAACACAGACCAGATTATCACCTCTCCAAGTACTCAGGGGGCAGAGGGCTGCGCGAGTCACTCCTTCAGCCCCTCGGACTACACCGCCTCTGAGTTAGACAATGAATAAACTGCTAAGCAAATTCCTTCCTGAGGGGCCAGACCCACTAATGCCACCGCTCCACAGCTGTTTGCCTCCCGACCTGAAACGTGGGGATCAACTGCTCCAGGCCTCACAGGAAGCATGTGGTCCGACCCCGATGAACTGTCAGCACCTTCCCCCATCTCCTCCCTCTTTGCCCCTCACCCTTCATAACTCTCCCAACTGCTCAGAACGAGCCATTTTTAAAATAACTAATCCCCGAGCATTGTTATTATTCTCCCACGGATAGGCTAGGACTGTGCACTGCACAGAGTTCAGTCGAAAGCAGATGCTATCCCAATAAAGTAGAGCAGGAGGAGAGCAAACTAACATTGACCTATTGATAGGAAAAAACCAACCAACCAAACCAGTCTCCCAAGCTCCTCCGAAACCTGCCCTGCCCAGGAGGGGTGGGTAGGATGCTCCTCATTGACAAAGCCTGCCTTTCCTCAAGCTCATCCGAACCCTGACAGTTTGCAGCTGCTGATTCGACTGGACTCAGGGCAAAGACACCCAATAGGTTCAAGGTACTACCACAGCCCAACATATGAAGCCGACCAGAGTTGATATTCGCTAAATTCCACCCCTCTGGCTTTTTAATACCAAGGTTTCTTTCATGCTTTCCGAACCTCAACTACAGTATCTAAACCTAGCACCACGTTTTTGCAGTGAGAAGGCTAAAAAAGGCTGGCATAGACGGCCTAAGGCACAGGCAGCTTTCTAAACCACACACCTGTGGGTGCTCACAGGGTGCTGACAATCCTGACAATCAGAAGTCCTACAGAGACAAGCTACCTTCTGGCTAATGAATGCGGGACAGAAGTCCACTCAAAAGAACCCAGTTTCTTAAGTTTAAGGAACCAGCATTACTAACTGCAACCTTCACCAACGAATTTTGAGATTTTAGTGCATCCCCACATTAATGATTTTAGGAGTGACCTTTCCAATGCGAACTTTGATGATATAAAAATAAAAGCCCAGGAGGAAAGAAAGTAGTCTTGGAAGCATGCATGGACTTCTGAAACCTCTTCCACCACCCTTCTACACTCCCTAACCTTACAGAAAAGTCCTTGGAACTGGTGCGCAGGACTCGTTCCCCAAACACACAGCTCTGTCCCAGAAATAGGCTCTTCAGCAATGCGCACGTTTATTACTTCTCACCCGTGTTCAAAAACACTTGAAAAGTGATGAGACAGTGGACACAGGACATCATAATGGACTTCAGTCTTGACGGACTGATATTCAAGAATGAAACTGAACAGCAACCCTTTTTGTTACACTGCATAAAAGGAATACACAAAATTGTCTCAACAACATATTCCTGTGACTGGCTGGTTTAATCACATGTGCCAAAAGCTCTGGGGAAGCTACTGCCTTGCTGAGGCCAACCAAGATACACAGCCCAGGGCCTTGGTGTGGACTCTGCTCTCCTGTCCCCCATTACTGCCATTGTTAAGTGCCACTGGGAAGCGCTTTCCGCAGGCATTTCCATCGCTTTGCGTTCTGCAATCCGGCAAGCCATTTTTTTCAGTGACCATCCAGTTACTGGCAGTAAGTTATTCACAGGGGAATACCAGTCATGGGTAAGCGTTCCCACCAACCAGGGTGCAATGCCCCCCACACGTGTACCCACTCCACAGGACAAATGGTGCTTCGCTTCAGCTCCCTGAGCAAGGTTCCATTCATTTACACAACCTGAGATCCCCGTTCAAAACAAGAACATTCATTCACTGCCCCGCTCACTCAGATACCCACTTTTGACTCCTGCCAGTCTCACCCCTCAATGTAGGTAAGAAAGCTATCTTTTAAGACTTCTTTGCCTTTGCCCTTAAAGTAGTTGGGGCCACGAGAAATAAAAGATGCCTTCCAATGACCACCTCCGCCCAAGCCATGTAAACCCAAGACTCTTTACATCAAACCTTTACAACCAAAGTACTTGGGAAAACTGCAGGCACATGGGCAGGAAATTTAGTTACCTTTGGAGTCAGCTTTGATTCGGGTGTAGGTAGTCATGTGCAGCGAGGGCTTTCGCGTAGTTTCAAACACACACCTGGCCGGATGCTGACTGCACCGCCACACAGAGTGTGACACCAAACGGCCCCCCAAAAGAGGTAACTCAGAAACGAAGAGCGCGCGCGCGGCTCAGAACTCGGGGCCAGTCCAAAGGCTGAGAACATGTGCCTTCCTTGCAGGTGTTTCAAAATGAAGCCCGACGCTAGGAAGTGGCGTTTTAAAAGCGATCCGGGGGAACGCCTCACAGCCCGGGCGGGCTCTCCGGGGGAGCGCACGAGAGCAGGTGCGGGCGAGCCCCGCGTCCGCGGAGGGCCAGAGCGCTCTCTGAGCTCGCCGGCCGGAACCAGACCAGACTAGGCAGGCCCCGGGGACGCCCGCGAAGGGGCACGGCCCCCCGGAGCCCGGCTCCCGACCCGGCGGCCGCCAGCAGCCAGAGCACGCCTCGTCCCTCGGCGGCCAGGGCGCCCTAATTCACAAGCCCGGGCTGCGGGCGCTTTGTGCCGGGAGGCGCCCCGGACAATGAGCCGGGCAGGGGGCCGCCGACCGCCCCCCGCGCGCGGGCCCGGCATGACGGTGCAGCCTCGCCCGGCCCGGCCCAGGCCCGCGGCCGCCGGGGCCTGCTTAAAGATGGCGAGCCCCTCGCGTGGCTCCCGCGGCTCCCCCCGGCCACAATGGAAGGCGCCCCCCGGCCCCGCCGCGACCGGCCCGCGGGCCTCACCTTCCATCTCCATGTCCTCGGGCTCGCTCAGCTGCTGCTCGCCCGCTTTCTGCTGCTGCTGCTGCTGCTGCTGCTGGTGGTTCATGTCGGCCGCGGCCTGGGCCTCGCCTGCGGCCGGGAGCCCGGGCTGCGGGCCCGGCGGGCGGGCGGCGGCGGCGGCGGCGAGCCGGGGCGGCGGCGGCGGCGGCGGCGGCGGGGCGGCCTCCTC
Source organism: Martes martes (assembly GCF_963455335.1). Taxonomy (NCBI): domain Eukaryota; kingdom Metazoa; phylum Chordata; class Mammalia; order Carnivora; family Mustelidae; genus Martes; species Martes martes. The sequence goes on along the minus strand of NC_137906.1, from coordinate 34,075,450 downwards.
CTCCTCCTCCCGCGCGTCGTCGGCGGCGGCGGCGGCCCCGGGGCGGCCCGCGGCGGGCGGCGGCGGCGGCGGCGGCGGCAGGGAGACGCGCACGTACTTGCTCGCGATTCGCCCAATCTCGGCGCCGAGGCGGGCGGGCGGCCGGCGGGCCGGGCCGGGCGGCCTCGTCGCTCGCTGCGGCCGCCGCCGCCGCCGCCGCCGCCGCGGGGCCCGCCTCCCGCCGCCGGGGCCGGGGCCGGGGCTGCGAGGCCGCGGACCGGCCGGGGGCGGAGGGCGGCCGGGCGGGGGCCGCGGAGTCAGCCCCGCCTCGGGCCGGGCGCGGCGGGAGGGAGGCCTGGCCGGCCGCGGCGGGCCTGCGGGGCCTGGGGCCGGCGGGAGCGGCGGCGGCGCGGGCGGGTGACGGGCCGGCCGCGCTCGGGGCGCTGCGGCCTCCGCCTCCTCGGCGTCGTCGTCGGGGCTCCGGCAGCGGACGCGGCGCCCGGCGGCTCGGCTCGGCTCGCTCTCAAAATGGCGGCGGCGTGAAATGTCACATCCGCATGGGGGGCCCGAGAGCGAGCGAGCGAGCGAGCGGAGAGCGGGCGGGCGGGCGCCGAGCCGGAGGGCGGAGCGGGAGCGGAGGGCGGAGCAGGGGAGGCGGAGCAGGGAGCGGCCCGCCCGCCGCCCGCCGCCCGCAGCAGCCACCGCCGCCTCGGCCCGCCCGCTTGCTCAGGCTCCCGCTCCCGCGGGGCCGCGCCCCTCGCGCCCCTCGCGCCCCTCGCGCCCCTCGCGCCCCTCGCGCCTCCCGGCCCCTGAGTCCCCGGGCGCGCCGGTGCGAGTGTCCAGTCCGTGGGGGAGGAGCGCCCGGAGCCCGGCCCAGCGCGGGGACCTGGGTTCGCCCCCGCAGACGTGGGGCCCTCGGAGAGGCAGCCGTGTGACCTTGGGCGTGTAGCCGACCAGGCTGCTTAGAACAGGGTCCGGGACAGAAGTGGGAAGACACGTACCACCAGTGACTGCCGCGGTCCTTAGTACTAGTAACTAGTAGTAGTATTTAACCCCACACCCCTTCACCGAGCTGCCATGTATACACCCGGAACCTAACGTGTAGAGATTTTATGTTCTCGCTGTAGTCCAAACCCGAAAAGTTTAGTCCCTCGGAACCGGCCCAAATACCTCTTCATCTGGCATTCATCGGTTCCCCTCACAGCAGCCCAGACTCGTGATTAGCGTCTCAGCTTTTCTATGGGAACCGAGGCTGCACAGGTGAATAAGAAAATGGGCAAAAAGGATATACAACTCCAAACATCTGTCCATCTAAGTGACCATCTCCAGGGAGAGTATGATTTTTGCCCTAAAATGGCCAGAAAATTGTGATTCCCGTCCCACTTTCTATCTCCCTATCTCCTTTTCCCTCCAGTTTTCTCCAGCGCGGTTACTGTCCCATCTCCCCACACCGAAAAGAATGTCTTGTGTGCTGTGGTGTCCCAAATACGTGGAACACAGCAAGGACCCAATAAATATTTGTTCAATGAATGTATGCTTCAAATGTGACTGGGCAGCCCCGCCCCCCAAGCATTTCAGATATGGGAAGGATTCCCACCAGTGGGATTTCTTGCTAGACCAAGGAAGGCAGCAAACAAGAGGGAAGGAGTGACTTCACCAGGAATCAATCCCAGTCCCTGGGTCACCCCCAGATCCCAAAGAGGTGTTGTTATTCACACAAATTCTCACAAATGCTAATGAGATGTTCTCAGATGCAAAGGAATCCTCTCCTCCAGCTCTCTAGAGGCTTGGGGGAGGGCAGAAGGACCTCTGGGGTGGAGAAAGGGGGGGCAGGGAGCGATACACAATGCTTACTCAGGTTTTACACCACCGAACCTTATCTTCATGGATGGGTTCAAAACCAACCAGGGAAACAGATGAGTAAAAACGATGCCCTGTATGGTGGGTACCTTGGACCAGGCATACCCATCCCATGAAATACTATTTGGCAATTAAAAAGAATGAAGTACTGAGACATGCTACCACGTATAGGAGCCTTGGAAATATGGTGCCCAGTGAAAGAAGCCAGACACAAAGACCACATAGTGAATGATTCCCATTACGTGAAACATCCAGAGCAGGCAAAGCAATCTATAGAAACAGAAAGTAGATTATGGACTGAGGGGTTCAGGGTTTAAGCAGTGCCAGCTCCTAGGCACAGGACTTCTTTTGGGGAGTTCTGAAAATATCCTAAAACTTGATTCTGCTAATGGTTGCACCACTCTGCAAATATGCTAAAAAAACGCTTCAAGTGGGTGAATTGTAGGATACATGAATCATATTGCAGTAAAACTGATTTTTTAAAAAGCGCTATCTTGCAAAGGACAAGAATGAGTGAGGAAGGCCAAGATGGGAGCTGATCACAGTCTATGAGAGAGACAGAGATGAACTGGACAGATGTGGTGGACATGGAGAAAAGAGTTCAGGTCTAGGTGTGTTGACAGGTTGAACCGGCTGGACCTGCGGATAGGCTGGAGTTGGGTGGGAGGGGAAGAGAGCTTGTTTTAAGCCTCTGAGCTTGTGGTGATTTATTACACAATAATAAAACGTAAAGACAAATAATACCTGTCTCCCATCCTAGAAGCATCTCAAGGAGGGAAACATCACACCTGTATCCTCAGCACCTAGCACAGTGCCTGGTACATACATAGTAGATGCTCAATAAAGAGGGAGTGAATGGATTCAAAACCTCAGCTAGGGGCGCCGGGTGGCTCAGTGGGTTAAGCCTCTGCCTTCGGCTCAGGTCATGATCCCAGGGTCCTGGGATCGAGCCCCACATTGGGCTCTCTGCTCAGCGGGGAGCCTGCTTCCCCCCTCTCTCTCTGCCTGCCTCTCTGCCTACTTGTGATCCCTCTCTTTCTCTGTTGAATAAATAAATAAAATCTTAAGAAAAAAAACAACTCAGAGCACTCAACCCCAATTTCAAAAAAAAAAAAAAAAAACCTCAGCTAATGTTTACTAACTGCTAGGAGCTAGGGGTTTGCTTGGGAGACAAAAGACTGCTCACTTTAAAGGCCTTTCATGAGGATGCAATGACACCACTTCTTTGCTCTTTCCTGCCTGGCTCTAGGAGTAGCTGGTTGAGTGAAGAGTTCACTTCTAGGCCACCTCAGCTACTGGAAAAAAACAATGCCAGTGCTCTTGGAGGCCTGTGAAGAAGACCCAGACTTAGTTGACTCCTGAGGCTCCGGCTAGCCTGTCTGCATCTTCCCCTGGCATTAGCTGGAAAGCCCATTTGCTCCCAGAATGGGTGTGTGGGGAGGAACGCTAGAGAAGGCGCAAATCAGCTGAGTAATGCTGGCTTCCTGCGAGGCTGAATACCGAGATGTCTCCAAAGGACCGGGAACTGCAAAGGGCAAGGCAACTTGGGGCACCATTTCTAATCATTGCCAATGTTTTTTTTTTTAATTGCACAACCCTCACCCTGGTTCAGAAACTGGGGACCTAAGGAAGGGACGGGAAACCGGGGAGACAGGAACGGCTGGAGCCGCTGACTTGTCATTAGGTAGATCAGTAGGTGCAGGGAGGGGCACCCTATCATTACTCTCTGAGCAAAACATATTTTTGCTGCTCCCAGGGCCCGTGCCATGACTTGGCATAAACAGCCGGTTGGTTTTTCTTCTTGAGAACCAAAATATTTATCTACCTGGCAGCAGTGTTGGCCAGGGTCTAAAATAATTTAACGGAAGTGTCAGAGGGAAAAATGGAATTAATAGGCACTTTTTATTTCTCAGGATAACTAAACTCTTAGATAATCCGTGCCTGGAAAGATGACCTAACCCCACAACCACTGGGTTAGTTAGGAGGATATGAGCTTAAAGGAGGTAAGGCATTTGGCCAAGGTCAAGGTCGTGAAGCTAGAAGCAGTTTGGCAGGGTAAGGGGCTTTAAGATTCGGAACCAAAAGACCTAGGTTTTCACAGGAAGTTGTGCAAAGTTGAACTTGGGAAGCCAACAACCTCTCTCAACTCAAGATTCTTGCCCAGGAAAATGAGGAAGGTAGTTTCTGTCTAAAGGGGCTGTTGGGGGGGGGGGCGCCTGGGTGGCTCAGTGGGTTGGGCCTCTGCCTTTGGCTCGGTGGTGGTCTCGGGGTCCTGGGATCAAGCCCTGCTTAGGGCTCTCTGCTCAGTGGGGAGCCTGCTTCCCCCTCCCCCTCCGCCTGCCTCTCTGCCTACTTGTGATCTATCTGTGTCAAACAAATAAAACAAAATCTTTAAAATTTTTAAGAAAATAAAAATAAAGGGGCCGTTGGGAGTCAAATGAAATGATAAAACTTTAAACACTTAATGATTCAGAAGGTGTGAGATAGTTATGGCAAGGATGACCTGAGACGCCCAGCCCCCAGATCCTGACACACCATCCTTTCATAGGTTGAGGACCTACCACGCGCCAGAGACCAGGCTACTTTCAGGGAAAACGAGGGGCAGAAATGATCACAGGGGACCTGGGTGTCTCATGAAAACAAAGTCCCATGACCAACATCTTCCTGGGATGTGTTTTGGGGAAAGGAGAGGCAAGATGTTAATGCAAGTTCTTTACTACAGTGACTGCTGTGACTGTTGGTCACTCGTGCATGCAGACTGTAGCGTCTCATTTTTATTTTTTAAAAACGGCTCACGAAGATGCTTTGGTCGTGTGACCGGGCTGACTCGGAACAAAGATCCAGTGATAAGAGGCCCAGAAAACGTGGGTAGACATCGGTGCTTTTTCCTCCCTTCCTTTTTTACCCTGCGTTTGTTGGTTTATCTGTTCTTAGGAAAATGAGTCAAACCATTATCCATCCCTCTTGGTCAGACCCTCTTGAAAGGGTAAGAAGAGGGAACAACGGGCTATTTTCAATTATGTGATTTGGCGGGGGGCGGGGGGGGGGAGTGAAGCACGGGGTTGAAGAGCCCTTTCTGTGAGCCCAGGGGACTACATAGAGCATTCCGTATGTTATTTCTTTACTTCTCACGTCAACCCTACAAGGCAGGTGCTGTTTTACAGTTGAGGTCCCTGAGGTGCAGTCTCCAGATGAAGTAACTAGTTCAAGGTCACACAGCTAGCCAAAGACAAGCCCACATCTGAGCCCAGGCCATCTGGCTCCATAGAACCCAACAGAAAAATATTAATAAGAGACTTACACACCAAATGTGATCAGGAGTCCCACGACTTCCCAACGCGTTTACACTGTTTTCTCATCCACGTTAGCCAGAACACAGACACGGGCCAAATTTCCCCAGAACCATTCCTTTTTTTTTTTTTTTTTAAGATTTTATTTATATGACAGACAGAGATCACAAGTAGGCAGAGAGGCAGGCAGAGAGAGAGAGGAGGAAGCAGGCTCCCTGCTGAGCAGAGAGCCCAACACGGGACTCAATCCCAGAACCCCGAGACCATGACCTGAGCCGAAGGCAGAGGTTCAACCCACTGAGCCACCCAGGCGCCCCCCCAGAACCATTTTTGAGGGGTGTCTGGGTGGCTCAGTCACTACGCATCTGCCCACATTGGGCTCCCTGCTCAGCGGGAAGCCTGCTTCTCCCTCTCCCACTCCCCCTGCTTGTGTCCCCTCTCTCGCTGGGTCTCTCTCTGTCAAATAAATAAATAAAATCTTTAAAAAAAAAAAACAAACTGTTCTTCAATCGTGCAAAATTCAGTAAGCATCCTTTGTTTCAAAGGCAACTGTTCTGTGTTTTTATTTGGACAATATTCACCTAGAAGTTTGTCACCTTAGGTACATTCTTTTTTTTTTTTTTTTAAGATTTTATTTATTTATTTGACAGAGAGATCACAAGTAGGCAGAGAGGCAGGCAGAGAGAGAGGGAAGCAGGCTCCCCACTGAGCAGAGAACCCGATGCGGGGCTCGATCCCAGGACGCTGAGATCAGAACCTGAGCCAAAGGCAGAGGCTTAACCCACTGAGCCACCCAGGTGCCCCAAGGTACATTCTTGGCAGAACTGTCTCAGCTCCAACTGTAAACCGAGTTAAGTCACCGGTCGCTTCGCCAGGTAACATGTTTAAGTGACTATCCTACTTAACCCTCACAACCAGGTTTGAGCAGTAATCATCGCTAATGTTCATTGACTGCTTTCATCCCGCCGGGCACTGTCCGAAGCACTTGATGTTAACTCCTTCATTTAATCAATCAACAGGGCGCCTGTGTGGCTCAATTGGTTAAGGGTCTGCCTTCGGCTCAGGTCATGATTCTGGAGTTCTGGAATCGAGTCCTGCGTCGGGCTCCCTGTGCAGCTGACAGCCTGCTTCTCCCTCTGACCGCTCCCCTCTCATGCTCTGTCTCCCATTCTCGCTCTCTCTCTCAAATAAATAAAAATAAAATCTTAAAAAAAAAATTATCTGTTGGGACGCCTGGGTGGCTCAGTTGGTTAAGCGGCTGCCTTCGGCTCAGGTCATGATCCCGGCGTCCTGGGATCGAGTCCCACATCGGGCTCCTTGCTCAGCAGGGAGCCTGCTTCTCCCTCTGCCTCTGCCTGCCTCTCTGTCTGCCTGTGCTCACTCTCTCTGACAAATAAATAAATAAAATCTTTAAAAAAAAAAATTATCTGTCAACAACCCTGAGAAATAAAACTGTCAAGCAGCCCTTTTTAAGAGATGACAAAACCAAGACAGAAGAGAAGGAAGGAGATCGGTGTCTCAGAAGGGTTAATTCATAGACGCAGAACTAGCAAGAGTAACCCAGCTCCTCCACACTCGGGTCTCTACCCAGCAGAACTGGAAACAGGGTCTCCAACAAAACTTCGCACACTCACTGTCCATAGCAGCCCTATTTGCAATAGCTAAAATGGTGGAAACAGCCCAAATGTCCGTGGAGAGATGAATGGGTAACAAAATGGGGTCTATCCACACGTCATTCAGCCGCTAGGAGAAATGAAGGACCGGTCCACACTATGAGACAGACGAACCTTGAAGACAAGCTAGTAAATGAGGGGACGCCTGGCTGACTCTGCCAGTGGAGCGTGCGTGACTCCTGATCTCACCGTTTTAACTTCGAGCCCCATTCTGGGTGCAGAGATTACTAAAAAATAAAATCTTAAAAAAAAAAATTGCTAGGAAATGAAAGAAGCCAGACACAAAAGGCCACATATTCTCTGAGTCTACTTGTATGAAATAACCAGGGTGGACAAATCCACAGAGACAGAAAACAGGTTAGTGGGTGCCAGGGGATGGGTTATGGGGGTGGGGGGAGTGGCAGCTTCAATGGCTATGGGGGTTTCCTGTTGTGGGGGTCATAAAAATGTTCTGGAAATTGAGCAGTCATAACTACATAACACGAATGTACATAATGTTACTAATGGCAAATTTTGCTATCTGTATTTTACTACGCTAAAAAAAAAAAAAAAAGATTTGAAGTAGGGCATTCTCTCATTGCATAGCATGTCTCTAACCACTATGTCATGCTTTGCATTCTGATAGAAAGCATTACTATTTTCATTATACAGAAGAGGAAACTGAGGCATAGGTAGGCCGTGGCAGAAATGGGTTTCAAAGAACTCTGCCAGCTGCAAAGACACCACATGCTTCTAGCCAATGTCCCCAAGCTCCTTACTTGGGACAGGTTCAGCGTGACTGCCACTTGGACCCCCTAATCCTCTGTGGGGGGGCGTGGTCGGGGGGGGGCTGTTCTATGCCCTGTAGGATGTTTAGCAGCGTCCCTGGTCCACCCACCAGATGCCAGGATCACCCCAACCCCAGCTGCGGCAACCAAAAACGCCTCCAGAATTGCCACTGGTTATTCAGTGACTCAATTTACTTTCCTATTAATAACTCCAAAAATAAACTGCTGACCTGGATAATTACATTATTCCCAAAGACATCTGGCAAGGAGGGTGGAGAGTATTTATGTGTTAAAAGCAAAATTCACTCAACACTTCTGAACCTCACACGCGTTCATTCATTCAACAAACAGGGGAAAGGGTGCCTCTCCCGGCACCGTGTTCGAGGTCCAGATTGGAGGCTGCTCCATCGGGAGCAGAAAAAAAAGAAATGCTGCTTCACGAGAGCAAGGTGGGTCCCTGTCTCATGAGACCACGGCTCATCCTTGAGCTGGAAACACCCATTCTTGAAACCCCTCCTCCCCGGTCTCTGGACACTTAAACATAGGACACAGGTGGCTGGGCTCTCAGTCCCTTTCATAGCTCTTGCTCAGGAAATACTTTTTATCGAATCAATGAATACACATGCTGACACCACTCACAGGCAGATTTCTTACATCACAGGAAGAGTCCAGTGACTGCTGCAAACAGCACCTGGATTTTATCTGCCAGATGGCAACTCGTGGAATTTAAATTAATTAAAATAATGGCATTTGATATCTGGGTTGATAGGGGAAGAGTTTCAGTCTCAGGTTCTCAGGGCAACAAGCAAGCTTGAGAACATCGAGATCCCTTCTATATTAAAGAAAATGACACGCAAGCAATGGAGAACATTTATTAAGCACTTACTGTGTACCAGGCAACCTGGTGAGTGTTTCCCCTGGCTTCTTTAATAATCCAGAACCCCCAAGACTTAATACAGAAAGATAATGTCCCGCGTTAATAACTGCCACATTTCTTTAGAGAATAATTTTTGTCCATAAAGACTTTCTGCTGCTCCTTGACCACATCTACTAAAGTAAAGCATAAAGGAAACCCTTGTTTGTAATTCAATTATCTTTTATGAGAGCCTTTGGAATTTGTTTTAAAAACAGTAATAATATTTTGAAATGGCAAAGAACAATGTGTTTCAGGTTTGGGTGTTATTTACTTACCTATTTTTAAGGATTTTATTTTACTATCATTATTTTTTTAAGTGGGCTCCTGACGCAATATGGGGCTTGAACTCACAACCCTCAGATCAAGAGTCACCCACACTAAGGACCAAGCCAGCCAGGAGCCCCTAATTGGCGGGGCCAAATTTAAACTGAATGGCCCTGATTCCTGGCTGAGGGGAATGATCGTTAATTCTGGATTTTTTTTTTTTTGGAGTATTTTAAATCAAATAATGCAACAAACATTTTTGGAACATCTATTGAGTCGCTCATCAACCCAAATATAACCCAAATATAGAACATCTTCGTTACTTCTCAACTCTTTGATTTTCTTTATCAATTCAACAATACATTTCTGTATGTCTATTATATGCAAGGCAGTGACGGTGGGAAGTGGATTGAGCTTTTTCTTTTGACTTTTTTTTTTTTTTTTTTTAGTATATGTGCTGCCGAAGCGAGCACTAACTTTTTTTTTTTTTTAAAGTAAACTCTACCCCCTACATGGGGCTCAAACTTAGAACCCTTGAGGTCAAGAGTTGCATACATGTCCTACTGACTGAGGCAGTCAGACGTCCCTGGGCTTTTTCTGTTTAACCATAAATTATGATGTTACCTGGCTTGTTTTTTTTTTTTTTCTTTAAGATTTTATTTACTTACTTTACAGACACAGATCACAAGGAGGCAGAGAGGCAGGCAGAGAGAGAGGAAGGGAAGCAGACTCCCCGCCAAGCAGAGAACCCGATGCGGGGCTCAATCCCAGGACCCTGAGATCATGACCTGAGCTGAAGGCAGAGGCTTTAACCCACTGAGCCACCCAGACGCCCCATACCTGGCTTGTTTTATTTCACTTTATACAATAATAATAGTATCCCCATTTTATATATCCCTGGGTACACGGGAGCCCAGACAGGATCTAAGGCATCTGGCTTCCAAGCCCCACTTTGAGCTACAATACTATGTACAAGAAACTATTAACAGAGGTTTCTTATGAGGAATGGTAACAGGAATTGGGGGGGGGGGTACCATGTCTACCTTTCACTTTATGCTTTTCTCTTCTTTTTTTTAAAAGATTTTATTTATTTATTTGACAGAGAGAGAGAAATCTCAAGTAGGCAGAGCAGTAGGCAGAGAGAGAGAGGGGGAAGCAGACTCCCCGCTAAGCAGAGAGCCCGATGTGGGGCTCGATCCCAGGACCCTGGGATCATGACCTGAGCCAAAGGCAGAGGCTTAACCCATTGAGCCACCCAGGCACCCCTATGCTTTTCCTCTTCTATAGGGATCAGCCAAGGATGGCCCGTGGGCCAACTCTGCATGTGCCCACTTTTTTGAATAAAGTTTTATTGGAAAAGCCCATTCATTCATTTAGGTATTGTCTGCAGCTGCTTTCACCCTGCAAAGGCTGAGTTGAGTTGCTGAACCAGAGATCGCGTGGCCTACAAAGTCAAAATATTTACTATCTGGCCCTTTACGGAAAGTTTGTTGACCCTGGCTGTACTGTTTGAATTTTCTTCTTTTATCACATGCGTATAATACTTCAATAATAACATCTGTTGGAAACATACGCCAACACTATGGCATTGGAGCAGAGCTACAGGGAACCTCAAAGATGGAGAAGGCTGAGAGCCCAGGACACAGGCGTTACCCAGGGCTTTGGAGTGGGTGGAGGGAATCCAGGTGACTGTTCACTGAGACCTCCACTCTAACACCATTTTTCTTGGTTGCCTCTCTGGGTACAGTGGGCTCCCAAGTTCTGCCAGAGAAGGCAGCAGAGACATCCTTTGTCCCCTTTGGCCCTAGAGATACCAGGATTTCTCCAGCGCTTTCTGATCCTCATTAAACAAGCAAAAGCCACTTCTCAGGGTGCGTGTAGTCCCACGATCCTTTGTGCCGCCAGCCCAGGAAAGGCTCCATTAAGTATCCCACCCAAGGAGACTATGCATTTGCAAAACCCATAGAATCTTACGGCACAAAGAATGAACTCTAATGTAGATAAACTTTTTTTAAAAGTCAAGGAGGGAGGCACCTGGGTGGCTCAGTGGGTTAAGCCTCTGCGTTTGGCTCAGGTCATGATCTCAGGGTCCTGGGATTGAGCCCCACGTCCGGCTCTCTGCTCAGCGGGGAGCCTGCTTCCCCCTCTCTCCCTGCCAGCCTGCCTCTCTGCCTACTTGTGATCTCTGTCTGTCAAATAAATAAATAAAATCTTAAAAAAAACAAAATTGAGGGGCGCCTGGATGGCTCAGTGGGTTAAAGCCTCTGCCTTTGGTTCAGGTCATGATCCCAGGGTCCTGGGATCGAGCCCCGCATCGGGCTCTCTGCTCAGCAGGGAGCCTGCTTCCCCCTCTCTCTTTCTCTGCCTGCCTCTCTGCCTACTTGTAATCTCTCTCTCTGTCAAATAAATAAAAATAAAATCTTTAAAAAAAAAAAAAAAAACCAAAATTGATATTTAAAAAAAAAAGTCCAGGAGAGAGAGGTGCCTGGCTGGCTCAGATGGTAGGGTACGCCACTCTTTATCTCAGGGTTGTAAGTTTAAGCCCCACATTGGGCATAGAGATTACTTTATAAAAAAAAATAAGTAAGGGGCGCCTGGGTGGCTGAGTTCGTTGGGCTGCTGCCTTCAGCTCAGCTCATGATTCCAGGGTCTGGGAATCGAGCCCCACATCAGGCCACTTGCTGAGCAGGAGCCTGCTTCTCCCCTGCCTGCCATTCCCCCTGCTTGTGCTAGCTCGCTCTCTCTCTCTGTCCAATAAATAAATAAGTCTTTTTAAAAAATAAAAAATAAATAAGTACATAAAACCTTAAAAAAAGTTGGGGTGCCTAGGTGGTGCAGTCAGTTGAGCATCTGACTTTTTTTTTTTTTTTAAGATTTTATTTATTTATTTGAGAGAGAGAGACAGAGAGAGCATGAGAGGAGATCAGAGGGAGAAGCAGCACCCACCGTTCCCCCCACCCCTTGGAGCTGGGAGCCAAATGGTGGAACTCAACCCGGGTACTCTGGGATTATGACCCAAGCCAAAGGCAGTCGCTCAACCAACCGAGCCACCCAGGCGCCCGAGCATCTGACTCTTAGTTTCGGCTCAGGCCATGATCTCAGGGTTGTACAGAGTCTGCTTGAGCCTCTCTGCCCCTCCCCTCCTCAAAATAAAATAAATTTTTATTTTTATTTTTTTAAGATTTTATTTATTCACTTGAGACAGAGAAAGAGAGCATGAGCAGAGGGGAGAGGTAGAGGGAAAGGGAGGAGCAGACTCTGCTGAGCTGGGAGCCCAAGGCGGAGCTCGATCCCAGGACCCACAGCCCATAACCTGAGCTGAAGGCAGACGCTTAACCATCTGAGCCACTCAGGTGCCCCTAAATAAATCTTTAAAGAAAAAAAAGTCCAGGCACCTGGGTGGCTCAGTGGGTTTGGCCTTTGCCTTCGGCTCAGGTCATGATCGCAGGATCCTGGGATCGGGCCCCGCATCGGGCTCTCTGCTCAGCGGGGTGCCTGCTTCCTCCTCTCTTTCTCTCTCTCTCTCTCTCTCTGCCTACCTCTCTGCCTACTTGTGATCTCTCTGTCAAATAAATAAAAAATAAAATCTTTAAGAAAGAAAAAAGAAAAAAAAATCCATGGGGATATTGGGGATCCAAAAATGGAATACAGACAGTGACAAATGAGGGTATGACAAAGGAGCTCTCACCTCGTTAAAGGAGGTGAAGGAAAGAAGGAGCTGACTTACGTGACTTTGGAAAATGGCATTTTTAATGGATACTGTAAAGCTGAAATCAAAGAACCATACACTTAAGGGGGAAGGGCTGACATCCAGCCCAGAAAACCCCAGCTAACCTTGCTTCTGACAACAAAGCCTCCATCTGCTTGCCCGCCCATGGGATGAGACAGGTATCTGCCAAGAGGGGCACCTCTTTTGAATTTGCACGGACGGTCTAAAGATGGTGGTATTGCCCCTGCCTACTGTCCCCATTTTACAGATGAGGAAGCCAAGGCAACAGGAGGTTAACCAGCCCAAGAACAGATCCAATAAAGCACCAAGATTTCACGTCTGGAAACAATTCGGAAGGCCCCTTGACAGATGGATAAATAAAATACTGGTCTCACCAAACAACGGAATATTATTCAGCCATGAAAAGGAAGAGCACACGACACCTGCTTCGACGTGGATGAGTCGTGAAATCAGTACACTAAAGTGAAAGCTGCTAGACACAAAAGACCACGTACTGTAGGATTCCATTTATATGACACGTCCAGAACAGGCAAATCCATAGAGACAGAAAGTAAATTAGAAGTTGCCAGGGGCTGGGGGTGGGGGAGCAGGGAAGGGGGAGTGACTGCTAGTAGGTCCGGCATGGGAGGCACGGGGGTGGGGGGAGAAACGAAGACATTATAAATTGACTCTGCTAATGGTTGCACGACTCCCTGCATACCCCACAAACCACTGAATTAACTATGCACTTAAAACAGGAGAATTACGTAGCATGTAAATTACATCCCAATAAAGCTGTTATTAAAAAAAAAAAAGTTCAGCTCTGACAGCGCGCACGCTACACCGTGGGAGCTCTTCACAGACGTGCCACGTTGCCCTCACCCAGGCAGGCCTGGGTAATATTTCAAAACCCACATCCAAGGAATTCCTAAATTAAAGCTCTGCCCGTGAATCCCTGAAGGCACACAAGTAGCCATTGTTTTGCCTGGTCCACTCTGTGCCAGCCACTTTTCCTATACTAACTCCAACGTTCACAGCAGCCCGGCAGGTTGGTTCCAGGCTTCCATATGTTCTGGGACAATATGGCAACATTTAAAGCTAATCATTGAACACTGCTTTTTTTTTTATTTTTTTGACAGAGAGAGATCACAAGTAGGCAGAGAGGCAGGCAGAGAGAGAGGGGGAAGCAGGCTCCCTGCTGAGAAGAGAGCCCGATGCGGGGCTCGATCCTAGGACCCTGAGATCATGACCCAAGCCGAAGGCAGAGGCTCAACACACTGAGCCACCCAGGTGCCCCTGAACACTACCTTTGACCATAGGGGGCAGTATTTCTGTTTCTCAGCTCAGGGAGGGGTGGCATAGACAGAGGCGGCTGCAGACCTCTGGGTCCGCCCCACCCTGAGGTTCCTGGAGTCTTAAATTTATGTGGGACATAAGGAACTGGCATGATGTCACTTCAAGACCAAAAGAAAGTGCGCCTTACCCCGATTTGTATCGCACCAATTCAAATTCACATTGAAAACGACAACCCTATGTGACTATCTTTCTTTTCCCGAGAGGTGGGCAACTTCTCCAAAGTCACACAGCAAATGAGTGACAGAACCAGGATTCTGAGTAAGCCCGTCTAACCCAGTGAGTCTGGGGCTCCAGCGTCCCAGCCTCCTAAGGCTCCACCTCCCTCCAGACATCCTGGTCTCCTTTGAAAGGCTCATCTTCACAGAGTTTGAGGTGGGCAGCATCGATGGGATCCAGTCGGGAAAGGAAAGCGTTGAGACAGTTACTCCCAGAGGGACAGGAGAGTATGCCTTTTTAAAAGTATCTGGTCTGGGGGTGCCTGGGTGGCTCAGTGAGTTAAAGCCTCTGCCTTCGGCTCAGGTCATGATCTCGGGTCCCGGGATTGAGTCCCGTATTGGGCTCTCTGCTCACCAGGGAGCCTGCTTCCCTCTCTCTCTGCCTGCCTCTCTGCCTACTTGTGATCTCTCTCTCCGTCAAATAAATAAATAAAATCTTTTAAAAGAAAAAAAAAAAGTATCTGGTCTGGGGCACCTGGGTGGCTCAGTCAATTAAGCATCTGATTCTTGATCTCAGCTCAGGTCTTGATCTCCAAGTAGTGAGTTCAAGGCTTATGTCGGGCTCCACACTGGGCACGGAGCCTACCTAAAAAAAGTACCAGGTCTACGAACACATAGGGGTGAAATCATTAAAACCTTTGGGAAGCCTGGGTGTCTCAGTTAGTTAAGCCTCTGCCTTGGGCTCAGGTCATGATCTCAGGATCCTGGGATCGAGTCCCACATCAGGCTCTCTGCTCAGCGGGGAGTCTGCATCTCCCTCTCTCTCTCCCTCTGTGCTTGCTTTCTCTCTCTCTCAAATAAATAAAATCTTTAACAACAACAAACCTTAGATTAAAACCTTAGTTTCAAAAAAAAAAAAACAAAAAACAAAAGACCCAAGTTTCTGGGGCACCTGGGTGGCCCAGTTGTTAAGCATCTACCCAGGTCATGATCTCAGGGTCCTGGGATCGAGCCCCGCGTCCAGCTCCCTGCTCGGCGGGAGGCCTGCTTCTCCCTCTCCCACTCCCACTGCTTGTGTTCCCCTCTCTTGCTGTGTCTCTCTCCGTCAAATAAAATCTCAAAAAAAAAAAAACCTTCAAAATAAAAAAAATTTTTAAATACTTTGGATTTAAACAGAAGCTTTTGACTTCACTGACCCATTTGCTCTCATTTGTTTTTCTGCAGAGCAGGCACGTGATGGAGCAGAACGCAGTCAGACCACGTGAGCTCAAAGCCCTCATCTGTCAGAACTTGCTTCTGCACGTACTGGAAATAGAGATTCACGCCTCCCTGTCCTCCTCACCAAGAGACAGTCAAGTTCAGATGGGATAAAGCAGAAGCTGGCAAACTACAACTCGTTGGCCACATTTGCCTGGTTTCTTTCCTGTTTTTGTAGAGCCCAGGAGATAAAAATGCTTTTTACGTTTTCCAATGGTTGAAAAACAAAATCAAAGAATGATATGTCATGGCAAAGGAATATTATGTTCATTTCACATTTCAGTGTCCATGAACAAGGTTTTGTTTGAATACTGCCACACCCATTCATGTACTTATTGTCTATGACTGTTAGACTGGCCGAGTGAAATAGTTGGGACAGACTGAGTGACGACTAATTCCTAGTGCACCTTTATAAAAAGACTGCCAGGGGGGCGCCTGGCTGGCTCAGTGGGTTAAGGCCTCTGACTTCGGCTCAGTCATGATCTCAGGGTCCTGGGATCGAGCCCCACATTGGGCTCTCTACTCGGCGGGGAGCCTGCTTCCCCCTCTCTCTCTCTGCCTGCCTCTCTGCCTACCTGTGATCTCTCTCTCTGTCAAATAAATAAATAAAATCTTAAAAAAAAAAAAAAAAAAAAAAGACTGCCAGGGCACCTGGGTGGCTCAGTCGGTTGAGCATCTGACTCTTGATTT
Source organism: Martes martes (assembly GCF_963455335.1). Classification (NCBI taxonomy): domain Eukaryota; kingdom Metazoa; phylum Chordata; class Mammalia; order Carnivora; family Mustelidae; genus Martes; species Martes martes. The sequence continues at coordinate 34,059,534 of NC_137906.1, read as the reverse complement.
TAGCTCCAGTGGAGACCTAGTGGTACTGGGATCCGTACTCCATGGGGAGTCTGCTTGTCTCTCCCTGTGCCCTTCCCCCTGCTCTCGCTCACTCTCGCTCTTTCCTTCATTCTCTCGCTCTCTCAAATAAATAAATCTTTAAAAAAAAAGGCGGGGGGTGGCACCTGGGTGGCTCAGTGGGTTAAAGCCTCTGCTTTCGGCTCAGGTCATGATCTTGGGGTCCTGGGATTGAGCCCCGCATCGGGCTCTCTGCTCAGCGGGGAGCCTGCTTCCCTCTCTCTCTCTGCCTGCCTCTCTGCCTACTTGTGATCTCTGTCTGTCAAATAAATAAATAAAATCTTAAAAAAAAGAGAGAGAGACTACTGCCCCCCAAGATAAAGGATGATCTTGGTAAAATAGCACACATAATATATAAAAATCAGTTACTGTTTATTCTTCCTTATTAACAATGTTCCCAATATGCACATCCAAGTTCTTTTAACCTCCTAAATTTGTGAACTATGAGATTAATTTGTGAGCATGCAGTATCTTTTATATTTTTCTAGATATTACCCTGACAAATGACAAATAGGGGAAAAAATACTCGTGATATAGACAAAGGGCAGAAATCCTTGATGTGGATTTTAGATACAGACAAACTAAGCCTATATTCATTCATTTGGTCATAAAACCAAATAACAAATAGTGAAAGATGTTCAACTTAGTAAGAAATCCAAATTAAACACAAGGTACTTTTTCATCCTGTATATTAGCCACGGTTAAAATTTAAAAGATGGAATACCCAGGGATAGAGAAGATGCAGGAAAAATGGACATTCATGGCACATGGGATGGTTCCCTGAATATGAAATAATTTTGAATGTGTTAACCTTTTTATATTTAAAATGCCTTTAAAAAATACATAGGTTTGGGGGCGCCTGGGTGGCTCCGTGGTTTAAGCCTCTGCCTTCGGCTCAGGTCATGATCTCAGGGTCCTGGGATCGAGCCCCGCATCGGGCTCTCTGCTCAGCGGGAGCCTGCTTCCCCCTCTCTGTCTGCCTCTCTGCCTAGCTCTGATTTCTCTCTGTCAAATAAATAAAAATTAAAAAAACAAAAAATAAAAAAATAAAAAATACATAGGTTTGGAACAAAAAGACATAAAACATTTTCCATTCTTTATTTGACAAATATTTTAGGAGCATCAAATGAGCGCCAGCCCACGAGAAAGAATTTACATTTGATAAAATTGTAATGGAAAGCCACTGCAGAGTTTCAAGCAGGGGATGGCATGACCAGATTTACACTTTTAAAAATATCTCTTTGGCTGCTGGGTGGAGATTTAGCCCTGGGGCAGAGAGACCAGTTAGCAGGCTTTGTCAATTACCACCGAGAGATGAAGAAGGTACATAAAATAAAATAGAAAAGTTACTCAAGAGTACTAACCACCGCTCTGCCAGGACTACCTACGCCTCACCTATGAGGGTCTTCAGCACGTTCTTTTCAACCTTTCACAGCAATGCTTGGGCCCAAAGTAGACACTCCAGGCCAGCTGTACGAACCAAGTATCATATGAGCCACATTTGTGATTCTTAACCTTCTAGGAGTCACATTTTATTCATGTATTTATTTTTAAGTTAACATCTCCGCTCAGTGTGGGGCTTGAACTCATGACCCCGACAACAAGAGTCCAACACTCTACCGCCTGAGCCAGCCAGGCACCTCTCTAGGAGTCACATTTTAAAGTTTTTATTTATTTATTTGAGAGAGAGAGCACAAGCAGGGGGAGAGGCAGAGGGAGAAGCAGGCTCCCCGTGAGCAGGGAGCCCGATGCAAGGCTCGATTCCAGGATCCTGGGATCATGACCCAAGCCAAAGGCAGACGCTTAACTGACTGGGCCACCCAGACACCCCTAGGGGGTCACATTTTATTCTTTAATTAAAAAAAAAAGACTATTCATTTATTTTTCAAAGAGAGAGAGAGAGCGAGAGCACACAAATGAGGGAGCAGCAGGCAGAGGGAGAAGCAGACTCCCTGCTGAGCAAGGAGCCCATGCAGGACTTGACCCTGGGATCATGACCTGAGCCTAAAGCAGACATTTCAGAAGTCATATTTTAAAAAGTAAAACACAGGGGCACCTGGGTGGTTTAGTGGGTTAAGCTTCTGCCTTCGCCTCAGGTCATAGTCTCAGGGTCCTGGGATCGTGCCCGAATCAGGCTCTCTGCTCCGCAGGGAGTCTGCTTCCCCGCCCACCCCCCCACCCCCGCCCTCTGCCTGCCTCTCTGACTACTTGTGATCTCTCTCTGTCAAATAAATAAATAAAATCCTTAAAAAATAAATAAATAACTAAAAATAATAACAATAAAAGGCTATTTCCAATATCATAGAAAGTTCCTCAGCATCCCTCTCTTAGCCGATTACTGCGAGGATTAGCTGAATTGACGGACAGGAGTGATCCGCATGCCTCCTCCAGGAAGACCACTCCTCCAGGCTGGGCAAGGCCCAAGCCTCTCTTTATGGTTCTCCCTCTCTCTTCCCACTTGAAACTCTCTTTTGCCTCTTTATAACTCCTAAATGAACAGGTCTCCCTCCAACCCTTGATGGGAAACCGTAAGATTCCTGAGGGCATCCCCAGGCCTGTCCAGGTGTTGGCACCCTCCAGGTGGCAGCCAGAGCCATCCTTTCAAAATGTCACTGGCTGGGGGCACCTGGGTGGCTCAGTGGTTTAAAGCTTCTGCCTTCGGCTCAGGTCATGATCTCAGGGTCCTGGGATCGAGCCCCACATTGGGCTCCCTGCTTGGCAGGGAGCCTGCTTCCTCCTCTCTCCCTCTTTGCCTGCCTCTCTGCCTACTTGTGATCTCTGTCTGTCAAATAAATAAATAAAATCTTTAAAAAAAAAAAAAAAGTCACTGGCTGGAGTAACTCCCTTTCTTAAGAACTTCAGATCTGGCCTTATTTGATCTGGCCTCTCCCAGCCTGCCTTTCCACCTCACCTTGGATCTGGAAGTCCCTCTGGCCTCCAGTCCTTTCCCCAAAATGCCATCCTTCTGCCTCCCACAGCCTTTGCCCCAGGTGAGTCCAGTCACGTTCTTAGGGTACCCTCCTGCCCCCCAACACTGTACCTCAAAGTGCTCCTTCCCAGTAGTTGCTGTTGCTAGCCATCTGTGTGTTACTGTTCCGATTAAAAGCCTTGATGAGTTAATGTGTTATTACGTGCTTATAAGGCTTTTCTTCTGCTAGATGTGAATCTCTTGAATGAGCAGGGCCCCATCGGCTTCATCTGTCCCCTACCCCCAGGGTCTGGTGCACATAGGTGCTCAATAAATTAGGTGAGTTGAAATTTTTTTCTTAATATAGATTAAAAAAAAAAAAAAAAAAAAAGCCTGTCTCCTCTATTGAAATGTAGCCCCGAAAGGTAGAGCAGCCCTTATCTGTTCAAGGTAGCTTGGGCAGGAAAGACTCAAATATCGCCTGGAGGAAGAAACCGATTCATTTCATTCATTTTGTTTGCAGGTTTCTGGGAGCCAGAATGTCTGAGACAGCTGGGGTCAGCAGCCTATCTGCTGCGGTGGGGGGGGGGAGCCCCTTCCCCTGCTCCAAGCAGCACCCCCCACCCCCGCAAAACCTCAGAATGTGCACAACCTTCTTCCCACCTGTGCGGTGCCCCAGGGTGGAATTTCCACAAAGTCAGGGCAAGGAAAGGCACCCTTTGCACAGGAAAATCCAAGAACACAGGCAGCAGGGCGCTGTCAACCACAAAGGAACCAGATTAAGCACCCCCCCACCCCCCACCCTCCACCACGCGCCCCCCCCCCGCCCCTAGGGCTTCGGATCAAATCATGGGAGGAAAACCACCTTGCAAGTTTATGCAGCTAGAACCAATGTCCAGTATTTCAGTGCTAACTTACAAGATTTCAACTGTGGACTGATGTGATTCCCAGATTTGACGTTTTTTTGTTTTGTTTTGTTTGTTTTGGGAAGGGGGAGATGTAATGACATTTCTAAATACAATAGTCAATTCAGCAGTACTTGGTAAGATGATCTGTTCCTACTCTGGAAGAGAACTGGATTTAAAAAGATGATAAAGGTCATGTAAGGGATTTTCAAGGGCAATTATGACCACACTTCTGCATCTGTGCGGATCTCCACCTCCAAGCCTGGGTTCTGTGTAGGAGCCCCTTCCCCCTTATTTTGCTTAGACCTGTAACAGCTCTGCACCTGGCCTCTAGCCTCTGCCCCAAATCCATCCTTCCACTGGTTACCCAGGACGCAATCCACATTTTGGTCAGTCCACTCGACTTCCTAAGCAACGCCGCCAAGGGCCAGAGAAGGGAACTCGGACAGGGCAGGCTCCGAGGCAAAGCAAGGGGTCAAACGCGCATTTGCAAATCACATGCTTGCATACCTAAAGTCCTCCAGACAGGACTCGAACCTGCCAAGGAAGGCAAAGCCAGATTTCCACAAGGCGGCCACCACGGGCACCCGCTACCTTGCGGCCCTGAAATTCCCAGCTTTCCCAGCATCGGAAAACACGATTCTTTAAAAAACATACCTCGTTTTTTGCTGTTGTCCCTCCAGCTAAAGCTAGTCAGGAGCAGCCTGGATTGGAAACTGGTGCTGGGGACGTGAGGGGGAAGCTCCCGCAGGCACCTGGGGAGGGACCACCGAGGCAGAGACCAGGCTCGGCGCCTCTGGCTAGGCTTACAGCCCTGCCTGGGCATCTGCCTCCCAGGCGGCCTTGACGGCTTGGAAAATGCCATGAGAGAGAGCAAGGTCTCTGGGGCCTCACAGGCCGTTCTGTGCCCACTAGGAAGGACCTGGCCAAGAAGGGAAAAGGGCTCTGGTCCTCTCCCTCCCAACCTCCAGCCTTTTTATAGGCGCCCTCCCAGCGGCCCACCCCGCCGGCACAGGTCCAAAGGCAGGGGCTGGAATCATTCCTTCATTTGCATAACCTAAAGGTTTACTTAAGGCGTGGTTCCAGAACCAAAGAGCGAGCTACTCTAAAGTAATTTTGAAGACCCCACCTCTCTTCTTCTTCTTTTTTTTTTTTTTAAGTTACTTATTTACTTAAGTAATCTCTGTACCCAACCTGGGGCTTGAACTCACAGCCCCAATATCCAGAGTCCCAGGCTCTTCTGCCTAAGCCAGCAGCCACTCTACTTCTCTAGAAGGGTAGTGGAAAAACCCCTCAGGTGAGGACTTTTGTTCCAAATACAGTAGTGCCTCCTTCCCTTTATCGGGGGTCACAGTCCAAGATCCCCAGTGGACGCCTGAAACCATGGATCACACCAAATGCTACATAGACTGTTTTTTCCTATATACACATACCTGTGATATGCTTAACTTTTTTTTTTTTTGGTTAACATTTTTTTAAAGACTTTATTTATTTATTAGACACAGAGAGAGAGATCACAAGTAGGCAGAGAGGCAGGCGGCGGGGGGGGGGAGGCCCCCTGATGAGCAGAGAGCCCAATGAGGGGCTTGATCCCAGGACCTGAGATCATGACCTGAGCCAAAGGCAGAGGCTTATTAGCCCACTGAACCACCCAGGAGCCCCTTAACATTTTATTTTTAAGTAATCTCTATGCAACAGTGGGACTTGAACTCACAACCCCAAGATCCAGAGTTGCACAGCTCTACCAATGAGCAATCCAGGAGCCCTGCCACACACCTATGATAAAGTTCAATTTACTAATCAGGCACAGTCAGAGAGTAACAATAATAATGACTAATAAAATAGAACAATTATAACTATACTGTAACAAAAATTATGTAAATGTGGTCTTTCCCTATCTTACTGGACTCTCCCTTCTTCTGGTGATGCTGTGAGATGATAAAATGCCTCCAAGATCCGCTGAGGGGAACGGGGTAGGTGCTGTGATGTCGTGTTAGCTACTGTCGACCTCCTGACCGTCCATCAGAGGGGGGGATCATCTGTTTCTGGACTAGGCTGACCACAGGTATGTGAATCCTGAAAACTGAAACCACAGATAAGAGGGAGCTACCATATTCACCAGGACGCTTTGATAGACACATAGATACGTAGGTAGATAGACACATAGATACGTAGGATGATAGATAGAATAAATTGAGCTGCGGTACAAATAAATCTCTGCTATGGCAATACTGTATGTTCTATCTTATCCATCCTTTCCCTGCAGACTTAGCCTTAAATGGGTCCCAGTGTTGGCTCTTGCCATGTACCTTGGGGCTAACAAATCAGGCCCTCTTTAGATAGTATCTTTAAAATCTTAAACATACTTTCTCATTGTTTAATTACATCACAGTACAGGTTCTTTGCATGGTTAAAGGAAACATAATTTAACATAACATGACTGCGGGTCATACATGGTGCCTAATACTGGTTCGTGTATCACACCACTCCACTAATGAGTTCATTAATGTGAAACGATTGGGCAATTTTATTTATTTTTATTTTATTTTGTTTTGTTTTGTTTATCTTATTTTTTTTTAAGATTTTATTTATTTATTTGACAGACAGATCACAAGTAGGCACAGAGGCAGGCAGAGAGAGAAGGGAGGAAGCAGGCTCCTGCCGAGCAGAGAGCCCGATGTGGGGCTCGATCCCAGGATGCTGGGATCATGACCCGAGCTGAAGGCAGCGGCCTTAACCCACTGAGCCACCCAGGCGCCCCTATCTTATTTATTTTTATTCCATGCCCAGCATGGGGCTTGAACTTAGGATCCCCAGATTAAGAGTCACATGCTCTACTGACTGAGCCAGTCAGGCGCCCCATTTTTTTTTTTTAAGTAATATGGTGATTTTAAATGCTTTATATTTTGCAGAAATCCTTAGTAGGTTGTTACTCAGGTGTTTAGGAATAGTTTGCAAACTGTTTTGGGAACATATTATTAGCTGGGAATGCACAATTCTTTTTTAAAAATAAGGAATATCCTGGGGCGCCTGGATGGCTCAGTGGGTTAAGGCTTCTGCCTTCGGCTTGGGTCATGATCCCGGGGTCCTGGGATTGAGCCCCTCATCAGGCTCTCTGCTCGGCGGGGAGCCTGCTTCCCTTCCTCTCTCTCTGCCTGCCTCTCAGCCTACTTGTGATCTCTGTCTGTGAAATAAATAAATAAAATCTTAAAAAAAAAAAAAAAGGAATATCCTAGTAACAACAACAAAACTAGAAACAACCCGAGTGGCCATCAACAGGGGAATGGCTAAATTGTCTGTAGTATAGTCTTACAACGGACCACTCTACAGCAATAAAAAAGAACAAACCATTGAGACATACAACATGAATGACTCATGACGTGTGTAGCTCTGGCTAGGCCTTGAGGGAAGCTGTGGGGTCCTGGAAAGGTTCTGGGTTTTTTGGTTGTTGTTGTTTTTCTGTTTTTTAAAGAATTTATGTATTTATTTGATAGAAAGGGAGCACAAGCAGGGGGAGCAGCAGGGAGAGGGGGAAGCAGGCTCCCCGCTGAGCAGAGAGCCCTACGTGGGGCTCGATCCCAGAACCCTGGGACCAGGACCCAAGCTGAAGGCAGACGCTTAACCGACTGAGCCACCCAGGCGCCCCTGGAAATGTTCTGTTAGTTGGTGTTGGTCAGCACGAGGTCATGGGATGTGTCCATATGTAAAATTCATCAGGCAATAAACTGTAAAATGATTCTCTTTGTTCCCAGTCGCTGTGTTTTAGAAGGTGAGCCCACTCCCTGCGTTAGCGGACACTGAACCATGGCTCCTAGGGGAAATATAGGAGTTAGGTTCCTGCAAGACCTGGGTCACAATGCTCAGTCAATACATAATCCTGTTTTACGTGTGTTTCTGATTAAGGACACCTTACTTAATAGACCCTGTGGAGTCCTAGACGTGAAATTCCCAGACCTCAGCACTGTACCCCATGCCCGAGGGACGCTTATCTAACACCCGTATTTTCTCTGTGAGGCACACCATGGCCTTCTTGCCCTTAAGAACGCGAGCCACCCCATTATCCTTGGGGGCCCCTTGGACAGCAAAATCAACAAAACACGCCAAAATGCAAAATACGCGGCACTAATGAGACCACACAGAGGACACGTGTTCGCAGGATGAGAGCTGAAACGGGAAGCAGTTGGACTTCGGCCGGAAACGGGTCTGTCGGGAGACTCGGTTGCTTTGCTGCTTCTGCACACCTCCAGGGATGACCTCTGAAAAGCACCCCGAGGGTTGATGTGGGGCTTACAAATAAGTTTTAGCGAGTGAATTCGCAAATACGAAATCCACCTATAACGAAGACAGACTATTTTATAATTCCGTGGGGAAAATTTTAAGAAAGTAGAGTGTAGGGGAGCCTGCGTGGCTTAGTGGGTGAAGCACCCAGGTCTGGATTTCAGCTCAGGTCATGATCTCGGGGTTGTGAAATGGAGCTGGCATCAGGCTCCTGCTGACATTCCCAAGAATGCTTGGGATTCTCTCTCTCTCCCTCTCCCCCACCACTCAAACTCTCTCTCGATTTCCCTAAAAAGAAAATAAAAGAAAAAAGAAAAAAATAGGGCACCTGGGTGGCTCAGTGGGTTAAGCCTCTGCCTTCGGCTCAGGTCATGATCCCAGGGTCCTGGGGTTGAGACCCGCATCAGGCTCCCTCTCAACAGGGACTCTGCTTCTCCTTTCTCTGTCTATGCTCCTCTCTCTCTCTCTCTCTCTCTCCATGTCAAATAAATAAATAAATCTTAAAAAAAAAAAAAAAAAAACAAAGGTAGAGTGTAGGCTCTCACCATCAAAACATTTGCTATCCTATACATTTTCAGGAACAGATTTCATTGGTCGCGAACACTGTTCTTAAATATCTCTTTCCTCATTTTCTCCCTCTGCTGATTGTACTGTGTCTCTCCATTCACACCATAAAAAATATATCGAGCGCCTTCTGTATGCCAACACACTGCCCTACGAAATCGATGACAGAATTCTCAGAAATCCAAAACACAGTCCTGTGGACATCTCCTCTACCTAATCACAACACTGTTTTTTTTTTTCTTAAAGAGAAAGAATATGGACACACGGTGAAAGATCAGAATTCTAATAGTATAGAAAGGCGTACGAAGGAAAACAAAGGCTTCCCCCACAGTCCCGAGGTTGTGTGTAACACATACAGCGGCGGTGAACTGAGCTGACCCAACAGCAGAACTCCCTGTTAAGCCTCAGTTCCTTCACATATAAGACGGGGACCAATCATAGTATTTAACTCAAAGGCTTACCCCACCTGCCTGTATGTGGCAAGTCTGTTCTCCTTCCCACACTAAACAGTTACTGAGCACCTATTACAGGCCAGATGCTGTTGTACGCACAGGGGCTAGAGCAGAGATTTAAAAAAACACGTCCACATACAAACCCCTGCACCCATGGAGCTCACCTCAAGTGGCGGGTTGGGGGTGGGGGCAACAGAACAAGCTAATTATTAAGGCTACTAGAGGGTAACAGGTCTATGGAGAAAAGGAAAGGAAATTAGGGGACTAGGGAGTTTGGGGTGCACGTAAAGTTTTGAAAGAAACGACAGCTTTCACCAGACCAGGTAAGCAATGCTTTTGTGCAGGTGACCTTTGCACAAAGAGAATTAGCCAGGAGGAGAATAGCAAGTGCAAATGTCCTGTGGCAGTACTGTGGAAGGTTTATGGGAGAAAAAGCCCAAGGAGGCACAGCAGATGAGTAGAGTAAGGAGGAGAAGGAGAATAGTAGGTGAGAGTCAAGAACTAGGGAGTGGAGGGGGTGGGCTTGTAGACTATGGTCAGGACACTGGGATTGCTCTGAATGACCTGGGGCAACCACCAAGAATTTTTGCGCATAGGAGTACTATTATCTGACCCCCCCCCACAGTATTAACAATAGTTGGTGTATCCTTTCAGAGCGTTTGCATGCATATCAGACCTACACTCAAGGCTGCCTTCCCAGCCTTGCAACCTACACGGGTGCGTGTGCGCCAGTGCTCCTGGGCTTCTCTCTGGTTTAATGCTCTACCATCGCCATCCTGAATTTTTTTTTTAAAGATTTTATTAATTTTTTTTTATTTGACAGAGAGACACAGTGAGAGAGGGAACACAAGCAGGGGGAGCAGCAGAGGGAGAGGGAGAAGCAGGCTTCCTGCGGAGCAGGGAGCCTGATGCGGGGCCGATCCCAGCACCCTGGGATCATGACCTGAGCTGAAGGTGGATGCTGAACCGACTGAGCCACCTGGGTGCCCCCGCCATCTTAAAATTCTTAATTTTCATTGAACGGAAGCCCTTGCCTGCTCCTCATTGGCCTGAGGGCCCCATGAGAGCTAGGACAGTGCCCGTGTGTGTGTTTCTAGCCAGCACAACGTCCGATACATAGGGTGGCCTCCGCAAATGTAGAAGATCAGCACCAGGAAGGGCTAAATCCCACAGTATCCGCATTCATGGTGTCATTGCGCAGAACATGCACAGGCCGGGCAGTGAGACCTATGGGTACAAACTTGAGACCTTCTCCCTGGCCACCCTGCTTCGTTAGCTTCCAGGGTAATTGTATGTGTGTAGGTGACACCAGAGACTATTTGTTATCGATCCTTCTGTTAACAGACAGGGAGAGGTGGGCGGGAGATCATTTATCATGATTATACTGTTTCAGTCCAAACCGCCAATCTCGAGGGAAAAAAATCCCTACTGACCAAATTATTTAATCCACACAGAACAATAAAAATGCTCAAAAATGGGGGACACCTGGATGGCTCAGCCAGTGAAGCGTCTGTCTTGGGCTCAGGTTATGATCCCAGGGTCCTGGTCAGTGGGGAGCCTGCTTCTCCCTCTCCTTCTGCCCCTCCCCCACGGCTCATGCTCTCTCTCTCTCTCTCACTCTCTCAAATAGATAAATAAAATCTTTTTAAAAACATGCTCAGTGGGGTGCCTGGGTGGCTCAGTGGGTTAAGCCTCTGCCTTCAGCTCAGGTCCTGATGTCAGGGTCCTGGGATCCGAGTTCCGCATCGGGCTCTCTGCTTGGCAGGGAGCCTGCTTCCTCCTCCTCCTCTCTCTCTGCCTACTTGTGATCTCTCTCTGTCAAATAAATAAATAAAATCTGGGGGGGGGGATGCTCAAAAATGTGAAACAGCCAGTGTAGAGGCTGATCAAAGTGTGCACGTGGTGGTCTCTTTCTCCCAACTCTAGATACCCTAATTTAAGCACAACATAATGCTACAAAGGAGGTTTTTGCAAACTTTGATCACTTTCCTCAACAGCTCCTGAGGCTACTTTTTTTAAAAGAGACAGACTCTACCTTATGGGAACAGGCTTCCCTGCCTGGGATTTTTCCAGAAGGATGCAAAGGAGGGTCGATTTCAAGTTTCCAAATACACAAACAGCTTCTAAGAATGAGAGTGGTTAAGGGCGTGACCCCTACAGGCCGATGGTTTCTATTGGAGTCCCAATTCTTTTTTTTTTTTTCTAAGACTTTATTTATTTATTTGACAGAGAGATCACAAGCAGGCAGAGAGGCAGGCAGAGAGAGAGCGGGGGAAGCAGGCTCCCTGCTGAGCAGAGAGCCTGATGTGGGGCTTGATCCCAGAACTCTGGGATCCTGACCTGAGCTGAAGGTGGAGGCTTTAACCCATTGAGCCACCCAGGCACCCCGAGCATGTGACTCTTGATCTCAGCGTTGTGAGGTCAAGATCCATGTGGGGCATAGAGCTTACTTAAAACAACAACAACAACTTCTTAAACGGTATGGGCAATTTGCTAACAAGCATTAATTTACCATACAACCGTTCTACTCCTTGGGTATCCACCCAAAAGAAATGACAATATACTGCCACATGGACTTGCAGGAGAACATTTCTCATGGCATTATTCACAATACCCAAAACCGGAAGCCATTAAATGTTCGTCCAATGGTAAAGAGATAAATAAGACATGATCCAACCACACAATGGAATATTAAGCAGCCCTAGACAGGAACAGAGTACCGAGACATGGTACAACACGGATGAAGCTTAAAAGCATGATGCTACGTGAAAGGAGCCAGACACGAGACACCATGCACAGATTGTGGGTTCTGTGTATACCAGATGTCCAGAATCAGCAAAGGCATGGAGACGGAGAGTGGATTCAAGGCAGCCGGGGCTGGTGGAAAATTTATCCTGGAACAGGATTAACTGTGAAAGGACCTAAGGGATCATTTCAGTGTGATGGAGAGGTTCTAACATTCGATTACAGTGATGGTTGCACAACTCCGTAAGCACACTAAAAATCACTGAACTGCACACGTTAAATGGGCGCGTTTTATGATATGTAAATTGTATCTCCATAAAGTTAAAAAATAAAACCCTTCTAATATTGATGTGCAAAATCTGCCGCAGACATGGCCATCAGTTCAGTCTGCAGCCACTTGACTAATAACTACTTCCAAAAGGACTTGTTGGCCTGACAACTGCTATTCCCCGTGAAACCCTCCCACCCTGCTGCCCCAGGCCCCTGCAGGCCCTCTGTGGTCAGCTACACAGCTCAACGTCTGTTCTAGCAGTTTCCACCAGCATTAACTTGGAAAAATCCTGGTCAGTTTTCAGGTTCTTGCTCCAACCACTGTTCTCCTGAGGTCTTTCCCAGTGACGACACCCCGCCCTACCCCCACCAAAGAACCGATTAGTCCCACCTTTAACTTGATTCTAACTACAAGATCAGTGAGTTCTAGAGCTCTGTTGTAGTGAACAGCACAGTGTTGTGCTCTGAAAATCTTGGGAAGAGAGTAGGTCTCAGGTTAAGTATTTTTGCCACCAAAAAAGAAAAGAGAAAAAAGAGGAAAAAAAAAAAAAAGGAAAGGGACACAAGAAATCTTTGGGGTGTGATGTATATGTTTCCTACGCTGATAGCGGTTAACGATATTGTGGGTAGGTGCCTATGGGCTGAGTCACCAAGATGTATGCATTACATATGCGCCATTTGTGTAGATTCAGTATCCAAAAGTTGATTTAAAAAAGCAAGTAAAAAAAAAAGCAATTAAATGATAGGAAAATAAAATAATAGTGCTTTGCACCTCATATTAAAGGGAATTTTTTAAAAAGACTTATTTAAAGAGAGAGAGAGAGAGAAAACACAGTGGGGAGGGGCAAAAGGAGAGAGGAAGAGAGTCTTAAGAAGACTCCACACTGAGCGTAGAGCCCAATGTGGGGCTCGACTTGGGGCTCAGTCTCATAATCCTGAGATCATGACCCGGGAGAGCAAGCTCCGAGCCGAAACCAGGAGTCAGAAGCTTAAACAACGGCACCATCCAGCAGCCCCCAAAGGAATTTTTAAAAAAATAGGGGCGCCTGGGTGGCTCAGTGGGTTAAAGCCTCTGCCTTCGGCTCAGGTCATGGTCTCAGGGTCCTGGAATCGAGCCCCGCGTCGAGCTCTCTGCTCAGCGGAGAGCCTGCTCCCCTCCCCCCCGCCCCCATCTGCCTGCCTCTCTGCCTCCTTGTGACCTCTGTCAAATAAATAAATAAAATCTTTAAAAATAAATAAATAAATAATAAAAAAATATATCCGTGGAACCTACTATTGTGAGCCTCGTGTCGCTTTTCGCTTGTGATCCAGGGCTCTAGGGAAGTGCACAACATCTAGCCGGGACTCAAGAGTTGTGGAAGGAAAGAAGGCGGGAAGGGGAGGAAGAGAATGAGGACCGCGCGGGTGTGATTTAGCAGTGAAAGGAGAAACTGGAACAGCTTCCTGAATTCCCTCAACGAGTGTTTCCTGAGCACTTACCCCATGCCTGGTGTTGTGCAAGGCCCTGGGAACGGGTGTGTAAACCACACCCGTCTAGCAACCACTTCCGTTAACAGGAGAGCTCTCAGAACCCCGATAGGATCTTAGACGGCTAATCAAAGTCAGTTGAACTCATTTCTTTCTAAATCCAATTATTTGAGGTCTTGTGCACGCACCAGCAGGAGGTGACTCACCGACAAGCCTTCCTTTGGCCTCAGGTGCTGGCGGAGCCGATAGGAACTCCATCTGTAAGTGCCACGAGGAAAAAGCAAGGAAGGCTCAGGGAACCAGAGTGGTGAACGGGTCCTCTTGGGGACAGCGGTCCGGAGTGCCTTCTGTGGAGGGCCCGGAGAGAGCGACGTTCAGACAGCCCTAGTTTCACGGCCCACCATCCTTGCTACTAGTCAGGAGAGCGCCCCCCCTGCCCCAGGGCCTCAGCACGGATTCTGAAATATGGACATACCGATGCTAGCTAGCCCCTGGGGTTACTCAGCAGATGAACAAAGCAATGCACAGACCACTGGAGCTCTGACCGTCACTGTCATGAGCACACAAGCAGGGCAGGGAGCCTTGTGTTTCCAGGATATTTCCTTGAGATTCTGACATTGTGGCCACAATGTACCCACCCAAGGAGTGAAGTCAGCTCACTTCTAGAGAGAATGTCCTAAATAATAATAATTTGTTCAGCCACCTAGTTAATGGCCATCTGCCCCTTGACTGTCAGCTCCAGGAGGCAGAAAGGGCAACTTTCTCCTCACCATCTCCATGGGGCCTGCCCATAACTGGGGCTCAAAACCAATCTGGATCTGAAGATGGGAGCCAACGCTCGTGCATAGGGCATGTGAGTGTGCTTTTACCTTAATTCAGAAATGGGATAGGCTCCTGCCCTCCAAGGACAGACTGGACCAAGCAGGACATCCACTCACTTGTCCTGCACACATTAATTGAGCTCCTGCTGTATACGGGGGTGCAGAGATGGAGGATGGGGGTGGAGCACACACAGTGCCTTCCCTGCTGGAGGCCCTCCCTGGTCCTGTCCCCTTCCCCATTTGCCTCCAAAGAAAAAAACACAACACGTGGGTGTTTTCTCACCTCCTGTCTTAGATCCATTCATTCATTCATTCTCCAGATTGGGTTTTGGTTTGGTTTTTTAAAGATTTTATTTATTTATTTGACAGAGAGAGAAAGCACAAGTAGGGGGAGTGGCGGGCAGAGGGAGAGGAAGAAACAAGCTTCCTGCCGAGCAGGGAGTCTGATGTGGGACTCAGTCCCAGGACCCTGGGATCCTGACCCTAGCCAAAGGCAGACGCTTAACTGACTGCTCAGTGGAGATGGTGAGGAGGCAGAAGCAGCTCTTCCTGCCTCCCGGAGCAGACCGTCAAGGAGGAGATAAGAAGTAACCATCTGAACATAGAGTAGGATGGTTCTCAGTGAGTTGGTGTGATCAGACTGGGGGGCAGAATGAAGACTAGATTAGGTTTGTAATCTCAGTTCTGCTCCCCACACCTGGAGCCTGACCTTGGGCTTGACCTTGGGCCATCTTTCCTCTGAGAAGGAAGTGTGTCCTTCTCTTCCTTACCAAGGCGATCCTCAGAAGACTTCCTCCGGCTGCTTCCTATCGTATCTGGAATGTTGCTTTATCTCTGCAGCCTGATGTCCAAGCACCATCACCCCTCCCAGACTCCTGTGGTAGATTCCTACCCGGCCCCCACGGGTACTCTTGCTCCCTCCCATCGGCAGGGTGATGTTAGGATTTCATCCAATAGTTGAGTGTCTGTTTATTGAACACCTATCAGATGCCAGGCCCTGTTTTGAGTGCCGGGGACACTGTGGAGAGAAATGTCCTTGGCTTTGAGGTAGATAGAGAGAAACCAAGAGGAGAAATGCATAGGGTCCCATGGCGCTCTGGAGAGGAATACAGTTTGGGGGAGCCAGGGGTAGAGGGCTGTGTGCAGGTCAGGTGCACTGTGTGTGTGTGGTGGGGGGGATGAGGGTGTGGGGAGTCTTGTCCAAGCTCCAACAGACAGCATTGCTGCCAGTGGGATGTCCAGGTTGGGGAGAGGTGGTCTTTCCTGGCATGAATTAGGTCCCAGCATTCCCTGGCTCCCTCCAAGGCCTCTGTTACTCTGAGGACACAGACAAAGCTTTCCAAGGGGAGCAGCCTGTGTGTGCGATCTGGCCTCTGCGGTCCTCCCACTCCTGGCTTCTTCTATCTCCCCACCCTGTCCTTGCCACAGAGGCCACAGGGCCTTTGCACAAGTGGCTGCTCCCTCTGCCTAGAATGTTCCTCCCTTCCCACCTCTGCTCGGGGACTCCTACTCATGTCTCAGTTCCTGAATGTCACTTCCTCCAGGATGCTGTCCCCAAACTCCCTGACTAGCTGGAGTCAGTTCTCATATCCTCTTCCAGGTACTTTCCTTATCAGCATGTGTCCCCATTGTAAATACACATCCATCTGGGCCAGTGGGCAAACGGTCTCTCTCTCTGTCTGCTAAACCCCAGCATCTGGCACAGGACCTGGCACAGAGCAGGTGTGCAGCTCATGAAAAAAGGATGAATGGATGAGGGAGAAGCCACAGTACAGCCTTACGGGTCTTGGTGTCCCCAGCAGTGCTGAGCACTGGGACACAAGGCAGGCTGAGCTGCTCCCTGAGCCATGAGCCTGTCTCTGAGCCTCGCTTTCTCTCATTTGTCATACAGGTGTGATCACAACAGCTCCTAGGAAAAGGAGCAGACATGTGCTGGTTTCTCTGGCCTGCCTCATGCCAGGTGTGTGTGGATAGGTGGGAAACCAGACATAACATCGCATTTACCATTTCAACCATTGAAAGCGCACGATTCGCAATTTGGAGGCAGTGAGTACATTCCCAAGGTTGTGCAACCATCATGACTATCTGGTATTTCCTGAACTTATTGTTTTAAGTAATCTCTACACCCAATGTGGGGCTTGAACTACAACCCTGAGATCAAGGGTCCCATGTTCTGCCAACTGAGCCAGCCAGGTGCCCCCCAGAACCTACTGGATTTTTAGGAAGATTATATCACGTTCCTAAAGCTTTCAGTACAGGCCCAGGAGTTCAACTAGTATGTTTAGTTATTGCTAGCAGTACCGACAATGGTACCGAGAACACTTACTACCACTTGCTCAGTCACAGGCAGCCAGTGCTCTGGGCCCCTGACATACATTCATACTCATTAACTCATTCAATCCTCACACCAACCCAATGCGGTGCAGGCCCCCTGATCCCCATTTTACAGGTAAAGAAACCGAGGAAACAGAGCAGTCTGTTAACTGGCCTAACATCACACAGCAGAGCCAGGGGTTGGACCCGGCTCCAGAACCCACACTCTTGACCTCCATGCAATGCCGAGCTCAGGTGAAGCCAGAGCCCTGTGTGTTTTCCCAGAAGCAGGGAAGAGCAAAGTGTTCAAGTTTCCCAAGTGAAAACAGGGCACAGAGTTATCGGCTCACTCCAGGTGCCCCCTGGAGGTGACACACCTGAGGCTTGCAGGAAAGCAGGGCGGCTGCATAGAAAGCATCCTCCTCCCTCCTTCTGCCCGCCTTGTCTTTGATGTCTGGCCTTGTATACCACAGCTGTCACCTTGATAGGCTGCTAACAGGTCAGAGAGCCTCCAGTTGCCTTTGCACCTGGGCCCTGAGGGGCCAGCTGTGACTCTGACGGGCTGAGCTGCGGCCAGACTGGAAGGCAGGAAGCATGCATTTGCTCCTGATGTGCGCCGGCAGGGAGGTGATTCAGATCCAGCGCTCAGCGTCCCCTCCGCACATCTGCCATCAGAGGGACGCCAGGCAGCAGCGTCCCAAGAAAGGAAAATGAGCAGGCATGGCCGGTTTCCCTGGCCCACCTTATGCCCAGCGGCTGGTGACATCCCAGACAATGGGCTGCTACCTTCTTCTCCCCACTGAGGTTCTTACGAGGAGAAAGCAGATTCTCAATGTAGTAAACCGAAGAATCTCTGGGGCGTTTTTTTTTTTTTTTTTAAACGCAGATTCCTAAGTTCCACCTGAGGTCTGGGCATCTGCATTTTCCACGAGCGCCCAGCTCATACCAGAAACACACACACACACACACACACACAGTGACCCTCATAGATGTGGTTTTGGACCATGCTTAGGGAAACATAGGAATATAGTGTGGATTTTCATTTTTTTTATTATTGTGATTAGTAGTTTTATTTTAGTTTAATTTTAATTTAAATTTTTTTGAAGATTGTATACATTTGAGAGCACTAGCGCAAGAGAGATAGGGAGAACACAAGCAGCGGGGAGAGGCAGAGGGAGAGGCAGAAACAAACTCCCCACTGAGCCAGAAGACTGCCGTGGCACTCCATCCCAGGACCAGGAGATCATGATCTGAGCCAAAGGCAGGACGCTTGACCATTTGAGCCACCCAGGCACCCCTGGTATTTTAATTTTAAATAGGAGTAACTAACTAGCCATAAAATTTCCTCTCTCTTTATTCAGGTTAACACCAGCCAGTGGGATCACCTGGGTCTAGAAAATGTACCCGCTCTTAGTTTCCTATCACTCTTATTGAGTTAATAATACTAAAGGCAAGAGCAAACATTTATTTAGGACTGACTAGGCAAATTTGCATGACATTTGCATTTTTACCCTTGCAACACTCCCAGGAGATGGTACTAAAATTATCATGTCCATTTCTTGAGAGAAGGAAATAAAATAACCTAACCAAAGTCACCCAGCGAGTAAGAGGCAGAGTGAGGATTTGAACTCTGGGCTGTCTGAGTGCTCAGCCACCACGCCATGCTGCCTTCCTACCTGGGGCACTCTGAACAGGAGGCAGGCTCTGATGGGCACCACAAACAGAAAGTGTGAGCATCCCCAGGGAGGGGTCTCCCCGAGTACAGGGCTGGCATCCAGACCTCATTTGTCTTTTCTTCCAGTGGCCACAGAGACATCGCTCAGATGTCCAGTCAACCTTCCGTTCACACTAGGAAGGGAAATTGGCTATCTGTGCGGGGGGGGGGCTGGGCTGGCCAGGGCCACAGTTTGGACCCAAAAAGCACGAGGTTTGTTTTCAGTACGGTGCCCCTCACAATAGGGCAGATTTTTAAGAAGATTTTATGTATTAATCAGGGCGCCTGGGTGGTTCAGTCAGTGAAGCGTCTGCCTTCGGCTCAGGTCTCAATCCCACAGTCCTAGAATCAAGTCCTGCTTCAGGCTCCCTGTTCAGCGAGGAGTCTGCTTCTCCTTCTGCCTGCCACTCCCCCTGCTTGTGCTCACTCTCTCTGACAAATACATAAATAAACATCTTTTAAAAAATATTTATTTGAGAGAGAGAGAGAAAAAGAGCTTTTTAAGGTGATGCATTTAACTGTATCAGTCAGGATAGGGTTCTATCGAGTAACAAATGACCCAAGAGACCAGTGACTCCAGCAGCCAAAAACGATAAAGGTTTACTTCTTGCTCACACTACAAATCCACTGCCAGGTGTCAGACACTCTGCTCCTCATGGTGACTCAGGGACCAGGCTAACACGGCTGGATACAGTGCCAAAGAGAACAGGAGCCGCTAAATGTCTTACACGGTCCCTTTGACACAAACTCACCAGCCGAGGAATCACAGAGTCTCACACATACAGCAGGGGGCAGGAAGTGCCATCTCACTGTGTCCCCAGAAAGGGGGAACTGGGAACATGACTTAACACATGACCCTCCCCGCCCTTAGCAGAGAGTCACTGGCAGCCATGTTTGGATGCCACGCCCCCCCCCCCCCCCCGTACCACTTACTGGACTAGGGTTGTACATCTGACTCATTTGGGGCAAAGAAAAATCCTTTCTCTGAGAATTTGGAACTGGGAGTGAAGAAGAATTGGACTCTGGAGCCAGGTTGCCTGAATCCAAATCCAAGTTTAATACCTGAGCAAGTTACTTTGCCTGCTCAGCCTCAGCTTTCACATCTGTGAAATGGGGGTAATTACAATAGTACCTACCTCATAGGACTGTCATAAGGAGTTAACGAATCTACACAAAAAGTGCTTTGAACAGGGACCAGCCCATAGAAAGTGCTCGGATACGTCTGTTGTTGTGACTGCTGTTGTCTAAGTTGGGTTTCTTGATTATGAGCAGCATCCAACTTTACTCTGACTATCTTAAGCAAAAAACAGGCATTTGTTGGAAGGAGAGCGGAGAGATCAATCAAAGGAAAAGATGAACAAGGACAAGAGCAGCCTTGGGGATCCAGGAGGCAGGATCAGTCTCTCCAGGCACTGCTGCTTGGAGCAAGTAGGCTCCAAGATTTAGACTCCAAGACAGATCTAGCTTCAGCACATGTTTACCCTGTGCTACCTTGACTGAGAATCCCAACCAAGCTGCAAGTGGCTGGGAGAGAACAGTTCTTTGAAAGGATTCAAGGGCTGTGGTTGGACGATGGTCCAGAGTTCACTTTGGGTGCCACTAAGCCATCCAACAGCTTTTTTGAGTTAGGGGAAGACCTTCCCTGTGGGTGGAAGTGCCCCTGAGCCTGTGCACATGGCTTGACAAACACAGGAGGGAATCCTAGCTCAGGGGTCCTTGGACAGTGTGGAACCTGCTTAACAGCCCGTAGCCAACCTATATCCTTTGCCAGGCCCCAGAGAAAGAGAATGAGAGAAAGACACTATGTGGCCATGACTGAGCTCTGGAGCTGCCACAGTCCTTGGGAAATCAGGCTGGAGGGAGAAAGAAGAAGAAATCCAACTTGCAGAGAAAAACAGAGCCAAGAGGCTCCCGAAATGCAAATCTGGTTTGCAATTCTGATGGCTTTCCATTTCTGGACCCTCCGGAGGCCTTTAGGTTCTGCAAGACGCTCCATATCCTTATCGTAAGCCCTCCCTTTTGCTTAAGCTAGCTGCATTCCAGCCCCAGCTGACTCCTAACAAAAAAGGAAGCATTTGGTCCCAGCGATCATTCTCCTGGGTTGACAGGGAGACTCTTTTGCTGAACACCCCTGGGAGGTGAGAGTCAGACTATACCCAGAGTACAAAGGGGAGTGGTGTGGTGGAGTTGGTGTCCCGGGAGGTCGTGATGAAAAATGACGTCGGGTTCTCTGCGGATGATGGATGAGAACGGAGCTACCTCCACCCCTGCACTGTAGCTATTCTAGGAAAGCAGCTCTGGCAGCAGGGAGAGTAGCTTCCACAACGAGAAGCCTCCATGGGTACAAAATGCCTTTGATGAACCCCTGAAGAGTCCTGCTAGACAGTCTGACACCAGGCCTTTCTCATTTTTTTCTGGGTCACAAACCCCAGGATGATGAGTCCACATCAAACATTAGGGTAAACATAGCACTTTCTCCCTTCCCCTGTAAAATCCCCCCAGTAGGGCACCTGCATAGTTCAGTTGGTTAAGTGTCTGCCTTCAGCTTGGGTCATGATCCCAAAGTCTTGGGATCAAGTCCGGCATCCAGCTCCCTGCTCAGCAGGGAGCCTGCTTCTTCCTCTGCCTGCTGCTCCCCCTGTTTGTGTTCTCTCTTCCTCTCTTTCTGACAAGTAAATAAATAAAATCTTAAAAAAAAAAAAAAAAAAACCATACACACACACACACACACACACACACACACACACACACACACTTTGAGATCCTATTTCCCTCCCTGTGATTGGTTCAGGAATCCAGGCCTAAGCCAATCAGCTTTGGGCACTTCCCAATCCATGGGTAGGTATGAGACCAATTACACTGCAAAGACTCGGGGGGGGGGGGGGGGGCGCTCTCCATCGCTCATGGGGTATGAACAAGGCATAGAGCCTCAATTACCATAAGAAGCCACCCAGCGCCCACAAAAGAAGTTCAACCGTAGCCTGAAGGTGAAGCCTGGATAGAGAAGGAAAGTTTCTGGGCTCCTGAGGACCAGATACAGTTTCCGGATTAGCCATACCTGAAGGGCACCCCATCTCTGGGCTCTCTGTTATACGAAATGATATATTTTCTTACGGTTAATAAAAATTTCTCTTCCTCCCAGACAAAAACATCTGACTGAGGCATGAAGATACTTACCTTCATTTTACATTCAAGAAAGCTGAACTCGAAGCTGTTATGTAACGCAAATGAGTCACTCGGGTAATGAGTGGCGGATCTGGGGCTGTCTGACTTCCATGCTAATGCCTTCCATTAGCCAACATAAGGACTAGCTTGGGCATCCAGGTCCCACTACCCCCATTTCTGTAAGGCAACTAATGACAACATCAACAACAATAATAATGATAGCTAATACTTGTTGAACGCCTACGTGCCAGGTACCGTTCTAAGTGATTCCCCTTTGTAAATTGTTACTTTTATTTTATTTATTTATTTATTTATTTTTTGAGAGAGACAGCACACTCGAGCAGAGGGGCAGAGAGAGAGAGAGAATCTCAAGCAGGTTCCACACTCAGTGAGGAGCCCAAAGCGGGGCTTCATTTCAAGACCCTGAGATCATGACTTAAGCCTAAATCAAGAGTCAGTCGCTTAACCAGGTGCCCCTGTAAATTGTTACTATTATCCCCATTCAACGGATGAGGAAACTGAAGAAGGGAGGGTTTAAGCAACCTGTCCAAGGTCACATGGGATTCCAACTGCAAATGCTCTTACCCACGATGCCAAATAGAGTAACAAACGCATTTTAGTACTGATTTCACTTGGCTGAGCAGAGAAACTTGGGGCCACAGATCTCAACCACACCCTATCCTTACACTCGGGCTGCTTCACTTACTGGCAAAACCAGCTAGCTCCTGAAGGCATAGAATTTTTATTTTTTTTAAGATTTTATTTATTTGACAGAGAGAGAGATCACAAGCAGGCAGGGGGCGGGGTGGGAAGCAGGCTCCCCGCTGAGCAGAATGCCTGACACGGGGCTTGATCCCAGGACCCGGAGATCATGACCCGAGCTGAAGGCACAGGCTTTAACCCACTGAGCCACACAGACACCCCAGGCATAGAATTTCTGAACCTTGATGCATAGCAGGGAGGCAAAAAATAACGGACGTTATTTTCTATATCCATTTATTTCCTGGTTCATTTTGCTTGTTGGCTAGCTTTTTCCAGTTTGCCTTCATATCTGCACTGACACCCACTTCCGTATGTTATGCCTTTAAATGAATTACATTCTTGGAACATTCACCTCCCTTCTTCCCTCTCTGTCTGAAGCTCAGTAAACCCAGCTGGCAATAGGTTCATCTCCTCCTTGTTTCTTCTTGTACATCATTAACTTCAGACCTGAAAGCAATTCCAAGTCCATTGCCACCGTCCAAGGATGCTTCCCACAGGCCCAGTGCAGTTCTGAGTGCTCAACACATGCTCCTTGAAACAACCTCTGAAACAAGTTCTATTCTTTTCATCCACCCTTTAGGGATTAAAAAAACTGAGACACAGAAAGATTCAGTGATTTGCCAAGGTCACACAGCAATACACAACAGAGCAAAAACTTGAATGTAGAAAGTCTGATTCACCACTCATTATGGTGGACCCTGGCACTGCACTTACAAGGGGAAAGAGGGAGCAATCTGTATGGTATCAGGGAGTTTTTGAAAGAGTAAAGGATGCCACCATCCCCCACCTCTGCACCAATCCTGTGTTTGCTAAAGATCCCATTGAGAGAAGAAGTATATTAACTGAGACCTCATCTTTCTCAGCCTGGCCCTTTGTGCTCTGCCTGACTTCCTCAGTTTAAAATGCTCTTTGTAGGAGTGCCTGGGTGGTTCAGTTGGTTAAGCATCTGACTCTTGATTTCAGCTCAGGTCTTGATCTCAGGATCTTGAGTTCAAAACCCATGTTGAGGGGTGCCTGGGTGGCTCAGTGGGTTAAAGCCTCTGCCTTTGGCTCAGGTCATGATCCCAGGGTCCTGGGATTGAGTCCCGCATCGGGATCTCTGCTCAGCGGGGAGCCTGCTTCCCCTACCCGCTCTCTCTGCCTGCCTCTCTCCCTACTTGTGATCTCTGTCTGTCAAATAAATAAAAACAAAATCTTAAAAAAGAAGCGGGGGGGAATCACCTGTAGGGCAGAAATAAGAAATAATTTACTGACTCTTTATTTTTTTTTTAAAGATTTTTATTTATTTGACAGAGAGAGATCCCAAGTAGGCAGAGAGGCAGGCAGAGAGAGAGAAGAAAGCAGGCTCCCCACCGAGCAGAGAGACCGATGCAGGACTCAATCCCAGGACCCCGGGATCATGACCTGAGCCGAAGGCAGAGGCTTTAACCCACTGAGCCACCCAGGTACCCCAATAAATAAAATCTTAAAAAAAAAAAAAAAAGCCATGTTGAGCTCCATGCCCAGTGTGGAGTTTACATTTAAAAAAAAAGCAGCTCTTGGGGCGCCTGGGTGGCTCAGTGGGTTAAAGCCTCTGCCTTCGGCTCAGGTCATGATCCCAGGGTCCTGGGATCGAGTCCTGCATCGGTCTCTCTGCTCAGCAGGGAGCCTGCTTCCTCCTCTCTCTCTCTCTGCCTCTACTTGGGATCTCTGTCAAATAAATAAATAAAAATATTTTTAAAATAAATAAATTAAAAATTAAAAATTAAAAAAAGCAGCTCTTTGCAGCCTTTCTCATTGGCTCTTTCATCCCTCCAAAGGTGGGCTATCCAACATGGAAGCTGTCAGCCACTTGTGACTCCCGAGAACTTGAAGTGAGGCTAGTCCAAATGAAAAGTGCTGTAAGCATTCAATGCACACTGGATTTCAAAAACTTAGCATTAGGGCAAAAGACTAATCAAATCATCTAGTAGCTGGTTCCCTCCAAAAAAATAAAAATTAAAAAAACAAAAAACTTAACATTCGGAAAAAATAAAATTTCAATAATTTTTGTATTGATTACAAGTTGAAATGATGATATTTTGCAGGTACTGGGTTAAGCAAGATATAGTATTAAAATTATTTTCACTTTCTTCTTCTGACTTTGATGCTAATTTTTAAATTTTTTTCTTTTTCTTTTCTTTCATTTTCTTACTTTGTAAATGTGGCTACTAAAAAATTTTATTTTATTATCATTTTAATTTTAGAAAAATTTAAATTACATACATATATTATGTTTCTATTGGATATCTCCCTTCCAATGTCTCTTCCTCCAGGAAGCCTTCCTGAACCACCTCACCTAGAGTAAGCCTCTTCCCCTTAGATGGGTTCTAACCACAGGTATTTAGTTCTCTGTCACCTGTCAGTCTGAACGTGGACAGTGCAAAGCTGGAAGGGGGTTTCCTGGTGTCTGAATTCCAGGCTCCTTCTAACTTGTTGCTCGGCTGTGCACGGCCTTCCTTACATGGTTAAGGTGGGTGCTCCAGCATTCGCCTTTCCAGCAGAAGGACCTTCTTGCTCTTTCAGGACACTTCCCCATCAGCTTTCATCTCATTGGCTAGGACTCAGTCACATGGCCATGCCTGCTGCAAGGGAGCCTGGGATATGTTGCATGACCATGTTCCCAGCTACAAACTGGGGGACTCTATGACTTTAAAAGGAAGAAGAGATATGGGAGAGACAACCAGTCATCCGTGTTCCATCTCCTATAAGCAGCCTCCTCTCAAGGCGCCTGGGTGGCTCAGTGGGTTAAAGCCTCTGCCTTCGGCTCAGGTCATGATACCAGAGTCCCGGGATCGAGCCCCACATCGGGCTGTCTGCTCAGCAGGGAGCCTGCTTCCACCTCTCTCTGCCTGCCTCTCTGCCTACTTGTAATCACTACCTCTCAAATATATAAATAAAATCATAAAAAAAAAAAGGCAGCCTCCTCTTGATTTCCTAGCACAGGTTACAATCTGTTATTATTTTGATGGCTTATCTGTTTCCTCTGGGACACACTCCCTCCTTCAAATGTAAGTTCTTTTTTTTTTTTTTTAAAGATTTTATTTATTTATTTGACAGATGGAGATCACAAATAGGCAGAGAGGCAGGCAGAGAGAGAGAGGAGGAAGCAGGCTCCCCACAGAGCAGAAAGCCTGATGCGGGGCTCAATCCCAGGACCTGGGATCATGACCCGAGCCGAAGGCAGATGCCCCAACCCACTGAGCCACCCAGGCACCCCTCAAATGTAAGTTCTAAGAGGGCAGAGACTTGACAGTCTTTTAAATTACGTCCCACTACTGGTGATGGGTTACCCAGCACAAATGAAGTAACACAGTGGCTGTTTATTTAATAGATCAGTGTTTGTTGGGGCAGCTGGGTGGCTCAGTCGGTTAAGCATCTGACTCTTAATTTCAACTCAGGTCTTGATTTCAAGGTCATGAGTTCAAGACCTGTTCGCTCCCCCTGCTTATGTGCAATCTTTCTCTCTCTCTCTCTCAAAATAAGTAAATAAAATAAAAATAAAAATAAAAATAGGTCAATGTTGATAAAAGCCCAGTCATTTCTAGGAGAGCCATCAGGCAGGTAATGAGTGAGGTCTATAGCATTTTGCTTATCACAAAGTCAGGGTACTAAAAGAGAGAGCTCTCCACATGATTGCTGGGCAGGGGTAGGGCTGGCAGTGCCTCTAACTTCCCTTTATTACTAAATTAGAGCAGTGCCCCAGCGGACTTTTCCCAGAGAGAATGAGCCTACCTTTGCGTGGTTAAGGCCTTTCACCAATCTTGGACACCTCTTACAATGTTCCCTGGAATGATTATGGCAACCCACCAAGACTCCAATCTCCGCTGTGAAATTCATCTCCCTCAATCCCACTTAGCTCCTTTCCCCAGCCCCCAGTGTCATGACGTGTGTGATCAAATCCCTACCCCCACAACTGTCCTTTGGGAATTTCTCTCAGGACCACACCTTAAGGAGGAGTGGCCCATTGTTGCCAATAATCCCAATAATGAGGAGGATGATAAAACAACTCAATTCTGTGTCAGGCACTGCCAAAGCCGCCATAACACTTTCATGGGTTTGGGGCGCCGGGCTGGCCTGGTCAGCAGAGCACGCTACTCTGAATCTTGGGGTCGTGGGTTCAAGCCCCATGTTGAGGGTAGAGATTTCTTAAAAAAAAAAAAAAAAAGGCTTTCATAGGCCCTTCTTTTATAAAACACCTATTACATACAAAATACATTTGTGACTGTGTTGGTACAAAGACAAAACCAAGGCTGGTGCAATTATATTCATTTTTTCTTGATATTAAGATGAATTAAAGTAGTTCCATGGGCCCCTAGAGGTAAAAGGGTGCCTAGGCCCAAAGCCTACTGGAGAATCAGCCTTGGACACTGTCCTAAACACAGTCTCACTTATTTGTCACGAAGGCTGTCTGGAGGAGGGACAGGACGGAGCATACTGCATGTCTGAGATTCCTTCCTAAAGATCTGGCCTGGTTTTAAACTTTTATAATTTACCACCAAATCCAACCCATATTGGCAAATATTTCTATTTCCCAAAGACATGATGTAGGAGGCATCATCAAGCCGTATTCAATGTCCTGAGCCTCCCATTCCTGGTCATTTTGGAAATATTAGGATTCCTGACACGTTTAACATCTGAGAGGCCGTAAGGGCTGCAGGAGCTCAAGGAACTTTACTACAAGCCCCCCAAGGAGGGTTCTGGGCAAAGCTGCTGGCTGGTGCGTGCGGCTAGTCCCCGGATGCTGGAGGAATGGGGTCCTGGAGAAGTATCCAGGCCCATCCCAACGGCCTGCCAAGTAAGCACACAGTCCCAGGAAGTAAAACAGTTTCCACCAGGAAAGTCTCTGCGGTGCCCCCTCCCGACATAGCTCCCATATCAGCTGGCTCAGGAAACAAAATTTCAAAGGGCCCAGACCCATTTTCACAAGGCAGTTAAGAAGGGTGAATTTTGGTAACTGGCATACACTACAATGATTAGGATTTTTCTGGTGACAAGGGACAGACAGCCGAATCAAACCCGCTTTTTAAAAAGCTGTAAGTGGGGGGGCAACTGGGTGGCTCAGTCAGTGAAGCGTCTGCCTTTGGCTCAGGTCATGATC
This sequence comes from Martes martes, assembly GCF_963455335.1. Taxonomy (NCBI): domain Eukaryota; kingdom Metazoa; phylum Chordata; class Mammalia; order Carnivora; family Mustelidae; genus Martes; species Martes martes. The sequence continues at coordinate 34,031,994 of NC_137906.1, read as the reverse complement.
CCAGGGATCCTGGGATGGAGTTCCGTATCGGGCTCTCTGCTTGGCCAGGGGAGCCTGCTTCTCCCTCTGCTTGTGTGTTCTCACTCTCCTCCTCTCTCTCAGATAAATAAACAAGGGCGCCTGGGTGGCTCAGTGGGATAAAACCTCTGCCTTCGGCTCAGGTCATGATCTCAGGGTCCTGAGATAGAGTCCTGCTTCAGGCTTTCTGCTCAGTGGGAAGCCTGCTTCCTCCTCTCTCTCTCTCTGCCTGCCTCTCTGCCTACTTGTAATCTCTGTCTGTCAAATAAATAAATAAATAAAATCTTTAAAAATAAATAAATAAAATTGCCTTATGTGTTGGGGCATCTGGGTGGCTCGCTTGGTGAGGTGTCCAGCTCTCTCTCTCTCTCGCTCTCTTTTTTTTTTTAAGATTTTATTTATTTATTTAACAGACAGAGATCACAAGTAGGCAGAGAGGCAGGCAGAGAGAGAGGAGGAAGCAGACTCCCTGAGGAGCAGAGAGCCTGATGCAGGACTGGATCCCGGGATTCCGGGATCATGACCTGAGCTGAAGGCAGAGGCTTTAACCTACTGAGCCACCCAGGTGCCCCAAGGCGCCCAGCTCTTGATCACAGCTCAGGTTTTGATCTCAGGGTCATGAGTTTGAGCCCCACCTTGGGCTCCACGCTAGGCATAGAGCCTACAATAAATTAATTAGTTAACTAACTAATTAATTAAAAAGCTGTGTGTGTGTGTAGGGGTAGAGGTGTACAGAGTCTCAAAGTAACACCCCACAGGTTACCTATGAAGCACAAATAAGAGAAGGTGCCTTTATGGGGGATAAATCTCGAAGTTGTTGCCTCCAATAAATGGCCAAACTTCGCATCACCGATGGTGAGAAAAATCAACATCACGTGCCCTCTGTTGGTGAGGAACTGAGGGACACAACATCCCTTAGGAAGCACTCTCCCTACAAACACTCCATCAGCATCTTAACAATGGAGGGGCGCCTGGGTGGCTCAGTGGGTTAAAGCCTCTGCCTTCAGCTCAGGTCACGATCCCGGAATCCCGGGATCCAGTCCCGCATCAGGCTCTCCGCTCCGCAGGGAGTCTGCTTCCTCCTCTCTCTCTGCCTGCCTCTCTGCCTACTTGTGATCTCTGTCTGTCAAATAAATAAACAAAATCTTAAAAAAAAAAAAAAAGAGCAGGGGGTCTCTGGATCTCAGGGTCATGAGTTTGAGCCCCACACTGGCACAGAGACTACCAAATAAGTAAATAAACTTTTTAAAAGAGCATCTCAGCAGTAGAAAACAATTTTACAAATCCAAATTGAGATGCTCTACAAAACAACTCCCTGGACAGAAGCCTCAGGGCCATGAAAAGCAAAAATGGTTGGAGAACTCTTGTGGGTTAGATGCGACTGGGGAGCTGACAGCAGAGTGCAGTGCGTGATTCTGAATTGGAGACAAGAAGGACGTTATGGGAACAACTGGGACAAATTACATGTGGACTATCTATCAGAAGACAGTAAGGCGTTAATGTTAAATTTTGTTCTTTTTTTTTTTTAAGTTGATGATAGTAATAGATGACACCTACTGTGCTAACGAGGCAGCCAATGATGACAGTAATAGATAAACACAACAGAGAACTAAAGAAATGTAGGAAAAAATAATTTTTAAAACAGGAGCAGAAGAATTGACCCACACAACTAAAAAGTAATATACCAGCTTCGCACATAGTTGGATACACGTGTCAAATAACGTGTCAGGAGTCTGTCTTTCTCTGTCTCTCATCTCTGCTTTGCTCCCATTGGATCTCCAAGCTCATACCCTACCAGCTTAGCCATGCCAATGGATGGATAATATCTCTTTCCAGGGTGATGCTCACTGGACACACTTGGGTCATATGTCCACCATTGAACCATTATGAGGACGGGGTGCCCGGATCGGTTAAGTTGGGTCATGTGCCCACCACAGGAATCTAGGAATGGGATCAGCCCCACAAACACCTCATGAGCTGAGAATGAAGGACTGGTCTTTCCCGAAGGAAAATTGGGGAAGGTGTTACCAGAGGAAGAATCAATGAGGGCAGATAAAAATAACATATATGGTACACATACACACACACACACATATATATTTAACTATCTGTACTTTACATCCTTTCCTGAGACTAAAATTTTTCTTTTTTTTTTTAAGATTTTCTTTTTTTAAAGATTTTATTTATTTATTTTGGAGAGAGAGAGACAGCATGAGCAGGGGGAGGAACAAAGGAGAAGGAGCAGAGGGAAGGGGAGAAAATCTCCAGCAGACTCCATGGGGAGCCCAACTCAGGGTCTGATCCCACAACCCTGAGATCACGATCTGTTCTGAAACGATGCTCAAACGGTTGTTCAACCAACTACACCACCCAGGCACCCCTAAGATTTTATTTTTAAGGAATCTCTGCACCCAATGTGTGGCTCAAACTCACAATCCCAAGATCAAGAATTGTGTGCTTTACCGAATGAGCCAGCCAGGCGCCCTGAGACAAACATCGTTCATTCATCAAGATATCACTGTCAATTATATCTCAATAAAGATGGACAATATATATATGTGTGTGTGTATATACACACACATATATATGTATATGTATATATGTATATATACATATCACAGACAAGAACAAAATCACGGACAGTAGAGAAACCTGAGAGACACTACCTTATCCAGGTCATCGTCAAGGTCAACACCAACAGTGAGAAGTTAGGCTGGTGATCTGCACCCTTGATTTGATGCAGTCAGAATGGCACTTTTTCTGTGTGGTCTTCCTCCCCAGCTCCATCATCCTAGGGTCTTCATGGGGAAAACATCACACAAATCCCAGCTGAGGGGCACAGGCAAACACCTGGGCTGTACTTGTTAAAGCTGTCAAGGTCATCAAAGACAAGGAAAGTCGGAGAGGAACCTAAGGAAAAATGACAAATAAATGTAAAGTAGTATTCCGGATGGGACCCTGGAACAGAAAAAGGACATTAGGTAAAAATTAAGACTATCTGAATAAAGTTTGGATTTTGGTTAATAATAATGGATTGATATTAGTTCATCATTTGTAACAAATGCATCATACTAATGTAAGACATTAATAGGAGAAACTGAATGCAGGCAGATGGGAAATTTTCAGGCTATCTTTGCAATTTTTCTGCATCTCTAAGTAAGTGTTATTTACTTTTCTGCATCTCTAAATACATTTTATTTATTTATTTTTAAAGATTTTATTTTGGGGGTACGTGGGTGGCTCAGTCAGTTAAGTGTCTGCCTTTAGCTCAGGTCATGATCCCAGGGTCCTGGGATCGAGCCCCGCTCCTCCCTCTCCTGCTTCCCTTACTTGCAAGCTCTCTCTCTGCCAAATAAATAAATAAAATCTTTTAGAGATAAACAAATAAAATAAACCAGGGGTCAGCAAAGTTTTCTACATTGGGCCACACAGTCAATTTCTTTGGCTTTGGGAGCCAGGCTTTCTTGCAACTATTCCATTCTGCAGGCCCAAAAGTAGCCACAGACAGTACTGGGTGAATTGGTGTGGCTCTCTTCCAACAAAATTTTGTTTGGGGGGCGCCTGGGTGGCTCAGTGGGTTAGGGCCTCTGCCTTCGGCTCAGGTCGAGGTCTCGGGGTCCTGGGATTGAGCCTCACGTCGGGCTCTCTGATCAGTGGGGAGCCTGCTTCCTCCTCTCTCTCTGCCTGCCTCTCTGCCTACTTGTGATCTGTCTGTCAAATTAAAACAACAACAACAACAACAACAACAACAACATGTAATCTGGGGGCACCTGGGTGGCTCAGTGGGTTAAAGCCTCTGCCTTCAGCTCAGGTCATGATCTCGGGGTTCTGGGATCGAGTCCCGAGTTGGGCTCTCTGCTCAGCAGGGAGCCTGCTTCCTCCTCTCTCTCTCTGTCTGCCTCTCTGCCTATTTGTGATCTCTGTCTGCCAAATAAATAAATAAAATCTTAAAACAAACAAACAAACTTTGTTTAGGAAGACAGGTGGCAGGCTGAACCTGACTTATGAGCCGTGGTTTTCTAACCCTAGCCCAAACCAATGGGGATTCACTGGAGCTGGGCCCATTTCAGTCGGCTCAACATCAGGAGGCTGTAAGCCAGAAAAAAGAGAAATGGTTTGCTGGGGGAGGACGGGGGCCATGACAGTAACCGTCTCGAAGACAAGAATAGTGTTTCCTTCATCTAGTTCTGTACAGTCTCTAACACAGGGGCTTCTAGCTCAGGCAATGTTCAGTTGAATGAAAACAGCCAAAAGGGAGTGTTTATGGAGGGGCGTGCAGGACATTTCCCCTGAAACACGATTCAGGATCAGTCAACTCTCCAGAAACGGTTTGGGAAGAAATGTAGTCAACTCAATCAAGTATCTCTCTTCCTACCTATGGCAGGACCATCCCCCAAAGATGTCCACGTCCTAATGCCTGGAATCTATGATGACGTTATGTTCCTTGGCGAGGGGGGACATTAAGGGTCAGGATGGAATTCGGATCACTCATCAGGTCACCTTGAGATGGGGAGGATATATCTGGATTATTCAGGTCGCTCTAGTGTAATCATAAGGGGCCTTCTAAGGGGAGGCAGGAGAATCAGAGAATTAAAAAGGGATGTGTTGGTGGACGCCAACGTTGGAGATGTGCTTTGAGGATGGGGAAGGGGCCACAAAGGAATGTCACTGGTCTCTAGAAGCTGGGAAAGTCAAGAGAAAGGATTCTCTCCTAGAGCCTCCGGAAAGGAAGGCATCGAGGGTGCACTCTGAGTTTGTACCGGTGACACCTGTTTTGGACTTCTAACCTCCAAGACTGTCAGACAATAAACAGGTGTTATTTTAAGCCATTAAGTTTGTGGTGATTAAAAAAAAAAAAAAGTTTGTAGTGATTTGTTCCAGCTACCACAGGACACTGGGACACTCTTTCTGGTGCCCAGACCCTAACAGTGGTTCCATGGGAGCTGTCTCTCTGGGGTAGCTCCCCCCACCCCACATTGAGTCTGCGCTGCTGGGGCTTACCGGTGGGCAGTGACAGATGAGGTCCTCATCAGCTCCAGACCCAAGCCTCAGGAGGGCTGGGAGGGCCACCCTGCACCTCTGGGGAGTCCCCAGATGCCGTAGATAGAGCTCTGCGGTCCTACGGCGGGGGGGGGGAAGCTGGTGGGGAGGAGAGACCCTGAGGCAGGCAGTTTGGAGTGGAGAGGGGCCCAGCCTTCTCAGGGCCCCCCTGTAGCCTCCAGGTGACCCCGGACCGGCAGACGGCAGCAGCGTGGCAGACCCCAGGCGAGATCAGCTGCGGAGCAGCCCAGTCCGCCGGGTCCACCCACAGAACTGGAGGGATAATAACACGGTTGTTTTAAGCCACCGTCTAATTTTAGCCACCATGAGCTGAGGCCCTGCTGTGGGGAGTGCTGGGGAGCCATGGCTTCCTGTCACTGGCCTGAATGTCACCCCCACTTCCAGGATGAAGAAACTGAGGCCCGCGGAGGGAAAGCAGTAAGAGCTGCAGACAGATGGGAGAGCTGGGTTCGAACCCAAGCCCGTCCACCTCCAGAGCCCTAGGGCTCGGCACTTCCGGTGCCGGCGCGGCCTCGGCCGCCCATGGGGGCCGCCATGTTGGTTCAGGCGGACTCAGAGCCACGCTCCTGCCCTTTCCTGCTCTTCCTGCGGAGACTCCCGGGAGGAGAAGCAGGATTCCTTAGAGTAAGTGAAAACCAAGACTGCGAGAGGAAGTGCAGCCTTATCCATTACTGGGTTATTCTAGCCCGTAATGGCCCTGCGCGCTCTCAGACCCAGCCAGACTGTCTGGAATAGGGCCGGGAGGGTTTCGGGCTGCCCTGTGGCTACTCCTGGGGTCACGGGCTCAGGAACGCAGAAGTGAGGGGACCACAGAGGGTGTTGCTCCCTCGGGGTCTCCGGGAACTGCCACCCCGTACCGCCAGTCATCCTGGCTAGAGCAGCAGACGCTCCGCGGCGGGAGTGGTTACCTGCCGTCCTGGGGCTTTCCAGAGCCTTCTGTGGCTTCCCCTGGCGGGCAGGGAGGGCCTTCCGGAGCTTGTCACTCCCCTCGGGCCTGGACTCCGGCGGCCCGGGCCGCGCCAAGGTCCGGCAGCTGCCCGTGGTCCTTGCACCCTCTAGTGGCCATGGGGAGAAAAGAGACGCTTGGTGACAGGTCCGCGGAGATGGGGGAGCTGGGAGGCTGTCCCCGCGGACCCTGAAGAGTCCGGCTCTCCTGGCCCTGTGCCACCAGGTAAACAGAAGAGACAATTCAGAAGAACCGAGGGCCCCACTCAGACATCTCTTTTCTGGCGCTGAATAAATGCTGGTGTCCACGGCCTTATTGAATAACTTGCTCCAGCCACATTAGCTGGGAAGGGAATCTTGCTCTCTCTCAATGGTTTTTTTAAGACATTATTATTATTATTATTATTTATTTGTAGAGCAGTTTAAGGTTCGCTGCAAAATTGAAAGGAAGCAGAGCACCTGGGTGGCTCAGTGGGTTAAGCCTCTGCCTTTGGCTCAGGTCATGATCCCAGGATCCTGGAAACGAGCCCCACATCGCCCTCTCTGCTCTGCAGAGAGCCTGCTTCCCCCCACCTCTCTCTCTGCCTGCCTCTCTGCCTACTTGTGATCTCTCTGTCAAGTGAATTAATAAAATCTTTAAAAAAAATTGAAAGGAAACTACAGAGATTTCTCATTCACCTCCTGCCTATATACCTGCACAGCCACTCTCAACACTTCCCCGTGAAGCAGGGCATTTGTTACAATGGGTGACCCTCCATGGAGGGTCACATGGACACATCATTGTCCTCCAGAGGCCATTGTTTTCATCAGGGTTCACTCTAGCTGGTGTGGTTTCCATGGGTTTGGACACACACATAATGACCCGGGCCCATCCTTACAGTATCACGTGGACAAGTTTCACTGCCCTCAAAATCCCCTATTCATCCCTCCCTCCCTGAACCCCTGGCAACCACCGATCTTTTTTACCATCTCCCTAGTCTTGCCTTTTCTGGAAGGTCACATAGTTAGAATCAGACAGTATGGAGCCTTTTCAATTTGGCCTCTTTCACTTCGTGATGTGAATTTAAGGTTCCTCCGTGTCTTTTCACGGCTCGATACTTTCATTTTAGCATTAAATAATATTCTGTCATCGGGATGGACAGTTTATCAATTCACCACCTAATGAAGGATATCTTGGTTGCTTCCAAGTTTTGGCAATGATGAGTACAGCTGCTCTAAACATCTGTGTGCAGGTTTTCGAGTGGACATCAGTCTTCAGCACATTTGAGGAAATACCAAGGAGTGAGTCTGCTGGATCATAGAGCAGGGAGATGTTTCCTTTTGTAAGAAATCTCCAAACTGCCTTCCAAAGTGCCCGTACTACCATGTGCATTCCCACCAGAGAAGCAGGTGAGTTCCCGTTGCCCCATGTCCTCGCCAGCATTTGGCCGTTGTCCGTGTTCCAGAGTCTGGTCATGCTGCCGGGTGTGGTGATTGTCTCTGTTGCTTTTCTCGTTGTTCTTCACCAGAGAATCGAAGATGCATTCTTATGAGTTAAAACAGGACAAAACCAAAGCCACCCTCAGTTGACTACTAGGAAAGTGTTCTCTAGACGCATCTGACATGACTTTACCTTTTGCAAGGGGTTCCCCATCACCCAAAGGATTTCCTGATCTGGAGCCCACAGAGCACCAGAGTATCCCCAAATGGGCTTCCGACAGGAAATCCTGAGTCGTCTGTTCAATAGTTTGAGGGATTGGAGGAGGAAGAGTGTCTTCACCAGCGGCTAGTAGGGGGGCTCTGACTCCAGCCCCCTCAAAAGTTTAAGAAAATCACTGAAAATCCTGGTTTCTTAGCATGCCCTCTGCGTCCTTCATGATCCAGCCTGTTCCTACCTCTGATCACCTTCCAAAACCAAGAACAGATAAGCAAACAAAAAGTCACCCTCCTTTCTTGCCTGTTCTACGAGTGGGGAGAGGACAACCATGTAAATCAATCCCCACATCTCAGGGGCTTAACACAGTAGAACTGTATTTCCGGACTCTTGTCCAGCAGGGAACCCCCTGGCTGTCGGGCTACACCATCCATCAGGGACCTAGGCTCCGTGCCTCTGTCTGTCTTGTGACTCTGACCTTGGTGTCCTCTCCATTTGGCCGGCCAACAGGGAAAGGGCAAGGACAGGATCAGACATTGGAGGTTTTCTCGGGCCAGGCTTGCAAACGGTGCCCGAGGCTTCCCTTTACATTCTACCCGAACCCAGCCCCGTGGCCACACTCAGGGAAAGCTGGGAACATGGTCCAGCCCCACAGGAAGAAGTGGGTTTGCAGAACAGCCTGGCACTCCCTGCCACCGTGGCTGACTCCTACTCATTCACTCAGCTCACATGTCTTCTCTAGGCAACATTCTCTGACACTGTCTCACCCTCCACACACACTCCCCCCCCGCCGCCACACACACACACACACACACACACCCCATGCCTCAGCCTGCCTTGGGTCTGATTCCATTGGATTAACACTCCTCAAACTTTAACGTGCAGCCCAGTCACTGTGGGACCTTTGAGGAAATGCAGATTCTGAGTCAGGGAGTCTGGGGCGGGGCCTGGGATTCTGCATTGCTAACAGGTGCCCAGGCGATGCCTGGTGCTGCTGGTCCATGGACTGAACGTGGGGAAGCAAAGAGTCATTTGCCTCTTGTGTTGATAGCACCCCATGCTTTCCTCCAACAAATCACTGTGTGGTTGACATGGTTCATTCCCGGGGTTGTGTCCCAGGCTCCCTGAGACCACGCGGCTGCCTCTGTTCATTGCTGGACTCCTCTGGCGCCCAGCACAATACCTGGCCCAGCGCAGGAGCCCAGGGAATGCTGTGGAGGGAATGACAGATGAGTCTCTTCCTTTGCAGTTGAGCTTCCCCCTCCCAGCCCCCCCGGCTGAGCCACAGTGAGGCTGGGGGACAATTTAAAATTGCCAAATTGGTCCGTGGCAGAGCTGGCCCCTTAAGGTAGTCTATGATGCTGGAGGAACTAACAAAAGGCCCTCTGCTCAGGATCCGAGGTGGGCTTTGCAGCAAGCTGCCCGCCCCCAACTCCGCATTCACCATCCCCATCCCCATCCCAGAACTCTGCTTCTGACAGAGCATCCTCTGGTCTCGAGATACTGTGTTTCTGATTTCTGTAATTACAGCAGTGACTCTGCCCCCAGAAGGGATCCCCCGCTCCTCCTGCTGGTTGGGGAAAAGCCTCTTGGCCTCATGCTGTCTAGGCTACTTTCCTCAGAAGCAGACCCTTTGACAACGATTTGTGGACAAGCATTTAATTCAAGAAGGGCTCTCGGGAGAAACCAGTAAGGCCATCCCATGCTTAGGGCTTGTGGTTCTGGCCTCAGATTCCTTGGGTTCAAATCCCAGATCTACCTTGGGTCAGACACAAACTCTCCTAGTCAAAGTCCAATGAGGGTGAAATGAGCTGATGTGTGTGAAGTACTTAGCTCGTGGTGAAGTACTTAGCTCGTGGTGAAGTACTTAGCTCATGGTGAAGTACTTAGCTCGTGAAGTTGAGCCCTATTTCCGTTTAACCCTTCAAAAATGCAGGGGTTGGGGCGCTGACCCCCCCAATAGTAAAAAATCAGCATCTAACTTTTTTAAAAAAAGATTTTATTTATTTATTTGACAGAGATCACAAGTAGGTAGAGAGGCAGGCAGAGAGAGGGGGGAAGCAGGCTCCCTGCGGAGCAGAGAGCCCGATGTGGGGCTCCATCCCAGGACTCTGGGATCATGACCTGAGCTGAAGGCAGAGGCTTTAACCCACTGAGCCACCCAGGCGCTCCAGCATCCAACTTTTGACTCCCCCAAAATTTAACTACTAGTAGTAACCTCCTGTTGACTGGAAAGCCTTCCCATACCACAGTCAATGAACACGTATTTTGTTTGCTATTTGTACTGTATGGTGTATTTTTGCAATGAAGTTAGCTAGGGAAAAGAGAGTGTTATGAAGAAAATCATAAGGAAAACACATTTATAGGACTGAACTATATTTGTTGGAAAAAAAAAATTCACGCATAGGTGGACCCTCCTAGTTTTAAACCATGTCATTCAAGAGCCAGCTGTCTGTGGTAGGGGACGCTGTTGTCCACAGAGCATAGGAAGAGAAGGGGCTTGGAAATCAGACGGACCTGCTGTGAGCTGCTGTGAGCTGTGGCCTTTGCTCCCTGAGCCTCAGTTTCTTTGTCTGTGATGTGGAGCTGAGTAGGATTTCATCGAGATGATGTGTGGAAGTGAGCATGGTGGTCGATGTGCCTTCAAAATGTGGTAGTTACTTCGTTTGAAGGTGAATTGGCATGTAATAAAGGACATATATTTTAAGAGTATCTGTTGGTGAGCTCGACATATACACCTGCAACACCAGTGCCTCCATCAAGAGGGTGAGCACCTCCGTCGCCCCCTCATTTTCTTGTGTCCTTTGTGACCCTCCCTCCCGCTCTCCCCCCCACCACCGTGCGCCCCCACCACCTGTCTCCAGGCAACCACTGGCACCTGTCTCCAGTAGGGGAGAAAGGAAAACACAAATGAAGTGTTTGCACTGGGAGCTTCGAGTCTCCCCAGTGGCGTGGCAGCTCACACCGGTATTAGGGCTGTGGAAATGTACATTGTCAAGCTTCCCTGAGGTTCTGCAGACATTAGCCTGCCTTACAGTATGTGTTGGAGAGAGAAAGAGAGGGCACCAAGGACAGGGGCCTCCAGGAGAGCATCTCTGCTTAACCAAACCATCTGTAATACACGTGTCAAGGAACCGCCAACCGGCTTAGAAGTCTAGAGGGGAAAAGTCAAACATGTCTCCTTCTTCTGACCCCTCTTTGTCTTCTCCTCCTCCTTCTCCTTCGTTTCTCGGTGGGCAGCAGAGCAAAGTTTACTGAGTGATAGTATAAAGCTCCCAAAGAGGGAGGGGACCTGAGAAGGTTGTCCTCAAAGGTGTCCTGACGTGATCTGTTTCACACTAAAAACTCATCCGCCTTGTCTTTGGAGAGAGAAAGGACTTTTTCCCTTGATAGTGGTGGGCATTAGTGGCAGGCAGAGGTTAAAGCAGGCTCCCTGCTGAGCAAGGAGCCCCGTGCAGGACTCGACCCCAGGATCCTGGAATCATGACCTGAGCCGAAGGCAGAGGCCTAGAGACTGAGCCACCCAGGCGCCCCATAACCTACTTTATATTCGTATCTGCATTGATAAGTGCCCAGAAGGATATACACCAAAATGTCACTAGTGTCCGTACATCTGGCTAGATGGAATAGGAAAATGGGAGGAAAACGTTTTATTTCTTCGTTGTTTGAATATGTTTCGTTGAACAAGTGCTATTTTTGTAATGAAAATTTTCCTGTTATAAACACTGCCCCCATGTCATTAAGTATTTGAGGAAAACACGATTTTCGATGACTTGCATGGTATTTGAAGGGTTGAATTCAGGTTGGAGACCAAATCCACTGTCCATCTACTCACCTGTTTGTAGCTTGAAACTGCCACATCTCCAGGGCAGGGACCTTGGGCCGTTCGTTCCGCAAGGCCAGGGACAGAGAGCAGGCCCATTCAGGAATTCTGGAATGAACGCGCAGAGGCGGGCGAGGGCCGTCTGTGAGAATGTGGTTAAGAGAGCTGGCTTGGCATCCAGATCGCTTGCATTGGGACTTTGAGTGTTTCTCAGGCGGGTCACTTAGCCTCCCTGGGAGTTTCCCACCTAGAGAGTACAGAATAGCAATAGTTGTCTACCTCACGGGGATGTGCGGAGGATTTTTTTTTTTTTTTAAGATTTTATTTATTTGTTTGTCAGAGAGAGAGAAGGGAGAGAGAGCACAAGCAAGGGGAGCGGTAGGCTCCCTGCTGAGCAAGGAGCCCAATGTGGGGCTCCATCCCAGGATCCTGGGATCATGATGTGAGCCAAAGGCAGACACTTAACCGACTGAGCCCCCCAGGAACCCCCCAGGCATCTGCATTTTTACTAAACTCTCTGGGTGATGCAGAAGTTTGAGAACCTCTGATTAAGAACAGCGCTTGCCTTAGATGAAAGTGGCTCACTCTGGGCGGCTCAGTCGTTAAGCACCTGCCTTCGGCTCAGGTTGTGATCCCAGGGTCTTGGGATTGAGGCTTGCATCGGGCTCCTTGCTCCGCGGAGGCCTGCTTCTCCCTCTCCCACAACACCGCCCCCCACCCCCGCTTGTGTTCCCTCTCTTGCTGTGTCTCTCTCTCTGTCAAATAAATAAATAAAATCTTAAAAAAGAAAAAGAAAAAGAAAAAGAAAGTGACTCATTCACCACCCAAGACTACATACCTCAAACCTCCTGCAAAACCTATAAATGTCTACCACATTTAGGGGTGGCTGGGGTCTGGGGACCATTTCTAACTTAGCAACACTGCCACCCACCTGTGTCCAGAAGTTGGGCGCGTTGTTTTTTTTCTTTCCTGTGACCTTTCCAGGGCCCCATCAACACTAAGGTGTTGCATATGAAATTGCCTATATTGAGTTATTTTTGACCCAGGAAAAGTCAATTTCATAGGATTCAGCTTAAGAATGCCATAATTCACGTATTTCCTTACTCATTTCCCCAAAGGGATCTACAGATTGTCCTTCCTGAAATATTATGACCCAGAGTGGGCAACGATGTCAAAATAAAGAAAAAAGAGTCACCTCTAACCACTTAAAAGGAAGGCAGGATAATTGTACTGGGAGCCCAGGATGAGACAATCAATGAACTTGATAGCTTCTGTACATATAGTCTAGTTGTTTCCAGGAATCCAGGGTGAGGAGGGAAATTCAGAGAGCATAGGCTTTTTTTTTTTTTTTTCCTATTAGAGAAAAGCAATTAAGTTCAGAGGAGGATCCAGATGTTGTCCTCAACCCAAATTCAGGATGAAAATGGTCACATTAAACCCCGGTCTGGGTGAGTTGTCATTTCCTAAATTTGAGCTCCTCGGAAATCTCATGTTTCTTTAAGCTGGAGGAAATAACAGTGGCTTTTGGTTCCAGCAGGGAGGCATCACCACTGCAAAAGGCAATTATCAGATCAAAGGCACACTTTAATGTGTCTTTAAAAGCCACTAATTTGATGCAGAGATGACACTCAAACCCTGCTCCCAGGACTGGTTTACTTGACCTTAAAAAAAGGGCTTGTCAGTTTTGCGCCTTGCTTTAAATTTTCAAATCAACATCTCTTTTATTCCTAGAGCATTAAAATATAAACAAACAAACAAGAGCAAAGACCCAGAAAGCTTCAGGGACTGATAAGAAATGATTTCTTGCACCCAGGCTCTCCCCAAATCAGCACCAGGAATCTTATCTCCAGAGAAATCCAGATTCAGGATCCCAGCACTTCTCTTCCCACCATTCCAGCCCATAGTCACCTCACAGGTACAGTTTCTACCTTTAGGCTACTGATTCTCAAACAGGGGTGAGGAAGGGAGGAGGGGTGATTCACACAGAAATCCATTCTGGCAATGCTTCATGTGTGGTTTTGGTTGCCACAACTAGGCTATATATATGCTGTTCACATCTAGTGAGTAGAGGAGGGGGCTGAGGGGGAAAGGGAGAGAGATAAGGGGAAGAGAAGGGGGTGGGAGAGAGGAGAGACTAGAGGACATAAGAGACACAAAAGGAGAAAAGGAAAAGAGGAGACGGGGAAAGAAGTGCCAAGCCTCGCATGGGTGCTGGATCTAGCCAGACCTGAAATCTCCCTTTGGACTTTCCAGTTATGTGAATCAGTCGCTTTCCGTTTTAGCTTAAGCCTGTTTCAGATGTGTTTCACTTGTAAGTTGCTTATAGCCAAAAGACTCCTAGTTAACCCAGAAGTGAGTGACCACCCACATTTCAGGGTGCTAAGGCTGAATATATAGTTTCCTGCCTTGGGCTGCCCTTGCCTTGGGTCACTCTCAAAGCTGGGGGAGCATTCTGGTCCAGACAATCATCTTGGGTTTATGGTGTGATGTGGGAATGAAGCAGAGACACAGGGACCCTGGGTAAGCAAGAAGGGGCAGCAGGTGTAGGAGCCCCTGAAGAAGTTCCCGAAGAAGCAGGCTGCATGCAGGCTTTACACCTTACATTGGAGGTGGGAGTTCCATATTGCCTGAGACGGGGATGTCTTCTTCCAGATGTCAAGGGAAGGGGTGGTTCCAAACAGGAGAGTCCTTGGGGCTACCTGCTTGTGCTCCCTAGGATGTGGAACTCATGCAGGAGAGCACAGGAGCCAGAGGGCTGGTTCCCACGTTCTCCCTTCCAGCCTTCCCTTCTGTCCCCCTCCCCTCCCTGCCTGCACTGGGTGGGCTGGGGGCCACTGGGGTGGCAGCAGGCGGAAGAGGTGACCTAGGTGGCCATCAGTCTGTGTAGTCTCTGCCTGGGGGGAGGTGTGGCAGTGGGGGCTGGACCATTTTGGGAGTCAGGATTTGGAGCTGGGTCCAGGGAAGAGGCGGCCCCAGCAGCTAGCTGCCTGCCCGCCCGCCTGCCTGCCCACCCAGCCAAGCTCGACTCCTGGTTTCCCACCAGGTGGGAGTCCTGCTGGAAAAAAGACACACACACACACGCAGAGGAGGGAAGATACTCTCAGCTCCTTTTCTTGCATAAGGGATGCAGAGGCGTGGGAATAACTCAGCCAGACCTCTTATGTTGAGGAACGAGCGTGAGCTGCTCTGCTTTGGCATACCACAGTTGCCAGCATCTGGACAGTAGAAATAAGGAATTGGGCATCACAGAACATGCTCTGGGATATAGGAATATCATCCACCCAGTTGTTCTCAATCCTGACTGCACCTTGGAATGCCCTGGGGAGCTTAAAAAAAAATCCCGATGCCTGGATTCCATGTCCTGGGAGTCTGGGGGCGGGGGTGTGATTTAACACACAGAAGAAAACACAAACAAATGGAGACGTTGAAACCACAAGCATCCTATGAAATTGGGTTTGGGTCCTGACTCCACCTCGATGTCACAGGGACCAGACTGTGACACTGGCCAGATTTCATGACCTCCCTGATCTGTCAATACCTGTAACGTGGAGGGGGGCGGGGGCAGCAGCGTCAACTGCAGAGAATTCTCTTGCTCTGACTTCTCCAGCCACGTTGGACTTCATGTCCCCAGAGACTGGCACTTCTCAGGTCTTCAAGATTCCACCTGGACTATCTTCCCTGAGTGGCTCACCCTTAATCCGTCTTCAATATCCAGTTCAAGTATCACTTGCTCTGAAACCCCTTGTGAGCACGTGTAGTTCCCTCTGCCTGGGATGTTCTTCCTCTTGCTTGAGGCCGAGACCACTAACTACCCCCTCATATTCATTCTCCTCTTATTCCCTTAGTACTAGATGCCCAAGTGATAACTGAGTACACAGACAGAGGAAGACTGTATTTCTCACTTGATTGAATTGTGGCTTAAGCAGTATGAGCCATGTGATGTCCAACTTCTAGGTCATGGCCGTAAAGGAAAGATGCTTGCTCTCCATTTTCCTTCTTGCTAGCTGGAATGTTAGTGTTATGGCAGGTGCTACATCAACCATTTTGGTTTACGAGGTAACAGCTTGAATCCCTGACACGGAGGAACAGCCCTGTGAGTCCTGGACTGAGAAAAGTTAAATAAGAGAGAGAGAGAGAGAGGATGAGAGAGAGAGAAATTTCTATCTTGTTCTCTCCGCCATTAATTTGACCTTTGTTACAACGTCCAAACCAATATCTTAACACACCACTCATTCCCTGGCTAATATCTACGTACTCGTCAAACCTCAATAAAAAATCACTTCCTTAACCTCAGTTGGTTAAGCATCTGCCTTTGGCTCAGGTCATGATCTCGGGGTCCTGGGATCAAATCCTGCATCGGGCTCCTTGCTCAGGGGGGAGCCTGCTTCTCCCTCTCCTTTTTTTTTTTTTAAAGATTTTATTTATTTATTTGACAGAGATCACAAGTAGGCAGAGAGGCAGGCAGAGAGAGAGGAGGAAGCAGGCTCCCCGCCAAGCAGAGAGCCTGATGCAGGGCTCGATCCCAGGACCCTGAGATCATGACCTGAGCTGAAGGCAGAGGATTAACCCACTGAGCCACCCAGGCACCTGCTTCTCCCTCTCCTGCTGCTCTTATGTTTATGCTCTCTCTCTCTCTCCTAAATAAAATCTTTAAAAAAAAAAAGATTAAAAAAAATCACTTCCTCAAAGAAGTCTTCTCTAACATCTTCATATTTAAAATAGGTCCCCCTTCATACCTATGCCTTCACTTAGTGGGCTAAGTATTTTATATACACTGTATCTTTCAAGTTTTTCACATCTTAAGAGGCAGAGCCTCATTAATCCCATTTTGCAGACGAGGAAGTAAAGCCACACAGAGATGGTCTGCTAGGCTAGTCCGATTCCACAGCCCATTACTACAGTATACAGGCCACAAATGCAGGTGTGCAAAAACAATCCCTTCCTTAGTGTTCTAGAATTCAGGTTCACTCAAACCCCAGTCCTTTCTGGGACCCCCACCCCCATCTCTCTGTGGTTGTGCTGTGGTCCTGGGGTCTTGCCCAGTGCCAAAGTGGCCCTCTATCATCGAGCCACACAGATGGCCATGGAGACACCTGCCATCTTGGTGTATGTGGCGTCTCAGGCTCCAGCCTTCCCTGCGGCTTCTTCATCCTGTTCAGGGCCTCCAGGAAGTCTGGATTCAGCTGTTCCTCTGCCACTTGCAAGTCCTTTCACCTCTCCAGGCTCTGGCTTCCTCACCTGTGAGATGGGGATGGGGGATTTTCTAGTCCCTTTTGCTGGGGTACACCACGCAACCCATCCCCCCTCCAACACTTTGCATCCCATTCACTAACTCTGCCCAAGGCAGAGCCCTCGATTCTGAGACCCACAGACCTCTGTTCCCACCACTTCTCTTCCGTCCGCCCTCAGCCAAAGGAGGTCTGGATTGAAGCACCACCCTTTTTTCTTTTTTTAAGATTTTATTTATTTAAAGAGGGAACACAAGCAAGGGGAGTGGGAGAGGGAGAAGCAGGCTTCCCGCTAAGCAGGGAGCCCAATGCAGATCTCATCGCAGGACCCGGGGATCATGACCTGAGCTGAAGGCAAATGTTTAACTGACTGAGCCACCCTGGTGCCCCTGAAGCATCACCCTTCTTTCTGTTTCTGACTTCGGCTGTCTGACTTGACCAGTAAATCCATTCTACTTTTTTTAGGTAAGCCTTTTATAGCTTAACAGACATAAAAGGATACAATGGAAAGTCTTCCTCCTTCCCCTGTGCATTTCCCTCCAACTCCTGACCCCAGATACCAACCTTGCTACCAACTCCTTTTGTCCTTCCAGAGACAATCCATGCAGATTCTAGCAACTAGTTCTATACATCCTCCCTCTCTCTTGTGTACACATCATTATTTGAATTTTTTGAGGGAAATTCTAAACATATGTCAAAGTCTAGAGGATAGCATAATGACCCTAC
Organism: Martes martes; assembly: GCF_963455335.1. Lineage (NCBI taxonomy): Eukaryota > Metazoa > Chordata > Mammalia > Carnivora > Mustelidae > Martes > Martes martes. The sequence goes on along the minus strand of NC_137906.1, from coordinate 34,014,560 downwards.
CCTGTGCCCATTGCCCAGTTTCAGCCACTGTCCACCCACGGCCAGCTTTGTGTCGTCTGCACCTCCACCCACTAGATTAATTTGAAGCAAATCCTAGACACATTAGTATTTCACCCGTAAATATTTTGGAATGGACCTCAACTATACAAGGACTCCTTTTAGAGATCCCACTCAGGATAACATCATTATATGTCTGATCTTAACAGTAATTCCTCAACGCAATAAAACATCAGTGTTCAAATGTCTTTCTTTAGATCGAGATACAAATAAAGCGCCTACGTCCCAGTTGCTCCATGGGGCTAAGTCCCTTTTAATATTGGTTCCCTCCATCTCTGCCTTTTTCCGTCGTAACAATTTGCCGATCGCTCGCCGGGTTATGTCGCTTCTCATACTCCTCTGTTCCCTGTGCTGCCGTTAAGCTGGCACTTAAGATCTGACCTGCGTTACAAGGCTCCGGGCGTTGTAATCCATGCCAGGCTCTCCCTCACGCTCTAGAGGTCTAATGGCTTCATCAGAATCAGATTCCGGTTTGGGGCAAGACGCTTCCTCAGGGTGGGGTATAGAGCTTGTCTGTTACACTGGCTGTCCTGTGTGCTCTCTGCCTCCATCTGTTACTAATTCATTAGAAGTTGCAAAACAGTAACATGCTGACTGCATCTATTCCTCTTCCTGTATTAGGTAGAATCTTCCCTTAATCAACTCTTTCGTTAACTGTTTGGTTATTGAGGTACCATTCTCAGAAGGCAGAACAAATGCTCGTTTCTTTCCTTTTATTTACCTGTTTTCAAGATAATGAGTTTGTTTACTAGCACCTGCCAAGGCGAGGCTTTTTTTTAAAAGTATGATTATGATTTTATAGATTTATTCATTTTTTAAAAGATTATTTATTTGAGAGAGAGAGCATAAATGTACAAGGAGGGGGAGGGGCAGAAGGAGAGGGAGAAGCAGACTCCCCACTGATCAAAGGGCTCAATCCCAGGACCCTGAGATCTTGACCAGAAAGGAAATCAAGAGTCAGATGCTTTGGGGCGCCTGGGTGGCTCAGTGGGTTAAAGCCTCCACCTTCAGCTCAGGTCATGATCCCAGGGTCCTGGGATGGAGCCCCGCATCAGGCTCTCTGCTCAGCAGGGAGCCTGCTTCCTCCTCTCTCTCTGCCTGACTCTCTGCCTACCTGTGATCTGTCTGTCAAATAAACAAATAAAATCTTAAAAAAAAAAAAGAGATACGTCACCCATCGAGCCTCCCAGTCACCCCGAGTTTATTGACTTAAATATATTTGCTACGTTTCAGCCTGTTTGAGTTATCCTTATTAGTACTCTAATCATCCCCTCTTTGGCCTGTGGGAGACTCTTGAACTTGGCACCTGAGATGATTTGATAGGACCCCAGTAGTCTTTGATAGCGCCATGCTCAACCTGTACACTTCCTGCTCCAGGGCTAAAAACAGCCATTTCTCTAAGGAGCCATCTGCCCGCTAGGGTTACGCAGCTCTCTTCTTTCCATATACGTGAACTCTAGCAAACTAACCAAGCCGTTCTGCATCTTCTTCGCAACACAGTATATCTTGGGTATCATGCCACGTACACGCTTTCGACTTTGGAAAATGAAAGCCCCAAAGATTCCTTCTGTGTTGCCCCCTGCTACATTTCTCTCCCTGATGCGGTCAGCCCCAGGCTGACCTCAGTGTGAATTCAGAGATGTGGAAGGGGGATATCCAGGGAGAAAACTCAGAGTATATAAAGTGCATAGCACACAAACTAGGTGATCAGATGAATGATTAATCTCGTCCTTCGTATTTGCTCTTTCCTCACATCTTTAAAACAATACCTTTCAGTTCAATGATTCTTAGGAGCATTAACACAACTCCTTCTTACCAAGGAGGGAAAAAATGCAGAGAATCCAGAAGTAACAATGTAACACACGTAGCTGAGAAATGCCTTCTCTGATCTCATGGAATTCAGTGCTTGCCAAAAGTGCTGGCCCTGTTTGGGTGCCGAGGAAGACAGCAGTCTGTCCGTCTCCTGTTCCTCAGAGCCTCCTAGATCTGGATTTCATGCCCCAACATTAGATTCTGTCACCACAGTACAAATTTGAGTCCTGCGAACTCCTCCACACTCTCCATTCTCCCCCCAACACCCAGCCCCTCCCTCCTCATCTTGTCAGCTTCTGACAGGTGTTAGTGAGAATCTGAAGTTCAAAAAGGCAAGTTCATGGAACTAAATGCCAAGGAGCCTTGAGTAATCTCACTTTGCATAATACAGTTCTTAGGGTTATTTTTCAAATGCCAAGGAGCCTTGTCATCTAACTTTCCTGTTTTTGATAGAGAAGTGGGTGCTGAGAGATACCGCTGTGTGGAAGGAAGAGCAGTGATCCCGGTCACTGAGCCTTTGAATGGAACTTGGGTGTCTGGTGTGAAGTAGGGATGCAGCTTCATACTTTTGCCTGTGGTTATCCAGTCGTCCCAAACTCGTGGCTGGCCTACCTCTGTAATTGACAGTTTATCTGTGTTTAAGTGTCTCTGTGAATCTGTTAGATAAATGTCTTTGGGGGGGCACCTGGCCGACTCAGTCAGTAGAGTGTGTGACTCGTGATCTTGGGGTTATAGTTTTGGGCCCTACATCGGACTCCAAGCTTGGAAGGATTCTGCTTGAGGACTCTCTCCTTCTGCTCCCCCCTCAAATAAATAAATAAATCTTTAAAAAAATCTTTAAAAAATCTTTTCAGTGTCATGTTTCTAATGTACAGTCAAGACTGAGTCTCACTTTACTGAATCATTATCAAAATTATTTCATTAGTTATTCTTATGATGCCTTTTAAAAATGATACAGCAAGGGGATGTGTCATGACATCCCACATAATTTGGTTCCCAGTTTGAAGTCCTTTGATAAAGATAAGGAACTTTGATGGAACAAGGTTATTATTACTGAGCAGTGAATGGGACTTTAGTTTAATAAAATGTGAAAATAGGGGTATCTGGGTGGCTCAGTTGGTTAGCGTCTGCCTTTGGCTCAGGTCACGATCTCAGGGTCCTGGGATCAAGCTCTGTGTTGGGCTCTCTGCTCAGCAGGGAACCTGCTTCTTCCTCTCCCTCTGCCTCTCCCCCTGCTTGTGCTTTCTCTCTCTCTCAAAATAAATAAATAAAATCCTTTTTTAAAAATGTGAAAACGGGCTTATGGGTGGCTCAGTGGGTTAGGCCTCTGCCTTCGGCTTAGGTCGTGATCTCGGGGTCCTGGGATTGAGCCCCGCATTGGGCTCTCTGCTTGGCAGGGAGACTTCTCCCCCCCCCCCCCCGCAACCGCCTGCCTTCCTGCCTACTTGTGATCGCTCTCTCTTTCTGTGTCAAATAAATAAAATCTTTTTTTAAAATGTGAAAACATGGGGTGCCTGGGTGGCTCAGTGGGTTAAGCCTCTGCCTTTGACTCAGGTCATGATCCCAGGTTCCTGGGATAGAGCCCATGTGGGCTCCCTGCTCAGTGGGAAGCCTGCTTCTCCCTCTTCTTCTGCCTGCTGCTCCCTCTGTTTGTGCTCTCTCTCTCTGTCAAGTAAATAAATAAAATCTTTATTTAAAAAAATGGGAAAAACTGAAGAGCTACTTTGGGTATGACATTTTTGATAGACTCAAACAAAACAGAGAAAAAATAGCGAACTTTCAGTGGCTTCTTACTGCCTTCAGGATTAAGTTCAAAGCCCTCGGGATGGCATTCGAGGTCCTTCCTGGTCTGACTACTGTTCCCAGATCATTTAGGGTTTGGAACACACAATCAAAGTGTGTCATCAGCAGACAGCCTAGAAACCCAGATGTGAAAGACAATTAACAATTTTGCTCCTCAAGGTCAACGAAAGAGCTGGGCGGGGTCAGAACCTGGGTCATGCGGACAGCTCATCAGATCCACAGCTCCCTTTTATCACAAATATTTTATAACCTCACTTAACTATGCTGAAAGGAAATTCATGAGTAAGGTAGCCTCTCTCTGCACATAATCTGGAAAACCCATGATGATGACCCAACTATATTCTAAAAAGGAAAAATCAGAAGAAAGCCATTTGATAAATAAAAAATAAAAGAAAGCCATCTCTAATAAAAAGAGCATGCATTTTTGTAAGTAAATGTTTCCAAGTTTATTTAATTTTTTAAAGATTTTTATTTCTGGGACGCCTGGGTGGCTCAGTTGGTTAAGCAGCTGCCTTCGGCTCAGGTCATGATCTCAGCGTCCTGGGATCGAGTCCCACATCGGGCTCCTTGCTCGGCGGGGAGCCTGCTTCTCCCTCTGCCTCTGCCTACCACTCTGTCTGCCTGTGCTCGCTCGCTTCCTCTCTCTAACAAATAAATTTAAAAAAAAAATTAAAAATTTAAAAAAAAAAAGATTTTTATTTCTTTGAGAGTGAACGAGAGAGAGCATGAGTGGGGGAGTGGTAGGCAGAGGGAGAAGCAGGCTCCCCACTGAGCAAGGAGCCCATTGTGGGGCTCAATCCCAGGATGTTGGGAACGTGACCTGAACCGAAGTCAGACGCTTCACTGACTGACCTGGCCAGGTGCCCTACAAGTTAATGCTTAGTCACAACTACTCTGTAAGACTTAAAAAAGCAGTCAGACTCTTCAAGTGATATGGGTATGTCTTGTAGCCACTCATAGAGCACATTTGGAAAAAAAAATACATGTATATATTTATACACACACATATGTACATATATACGTAATGTTTGGGGATGTGAGTTTCCAAATGGTCGATAAATGGTGGAGGACTCTTAGTAAAGTTCAAAAAAAAACAAAACAAAAACAAAGCATGATCTTTTTTTTTTAAATTTTTTTGAAGATTTTATTCATTTATTTGAAAGAGATCACAAGCAGGCAGAGAGGCAGGCAGAGAGAGAGGAGGAAGCAGGCTCCCTGCTGAGCAGAGAGCCCAATGCGGGACTCAATCCCAGGACCCTGAGATCATGACCCAGGCCGAAGGCAGAGGCTTAACCCACTGAGCCACCCAGGCACCCAAAAACAAAGCATGATCTTTCCAGAATTTATTGATAGTTAACTTCCTGGAATATTCCACGTAAAATGAAACAGTACCAAAGGTACTTTGTGATTATACATAAAACAGAGGTATGTTCAAAGCTTATAGGGTTTTCTGTTTGTTTATTTTTTTAATGAATGTTCCGTGGGATACTCTGAAGTCACATAGGGGATGCAGGACAGTTCTTGATTTTGTAGTACTGATGTGTTATAGGACACTGAGCATCCCCAGCTGTGGCCCACTCAATGCTAGTAGCTCCCCAATAACTGTGCAAACAGAAAAAGAGCCCCCCAAGTTCCCCCAAACGTTCCCCGGGAGGGGTGGTCCTTTCTGGTTGAGAACCAGTGTTCTAGAGCTATGCTTTCCCATATGGGAGTCACCAGCCACCCTGAGCCTTTGCAATGATGCTGACCACACAGGATTTCAAAACTCAGAATGAGAAAAAAGATAAAGTTTGTGTCCTCCTCAAATTCCTATGTTGAAATCTTGCCCCATAATGTGATGGTTTTAGGAGGTGGGGTCTTTGGGAGGTGAGTGGTCATGAGGGTGGAGACCCGGTGACCCGCATTAGTGTCCTTATAAAGGAGACCACGAGAGCTCTCTTCCCACCACATGAGGACACAGCAGGAGCCAGGAAGAGCTCCCCCCCATCAGATTCAGGATCTGCCTCGACACCTTGGTCTTGAACTCCCCAGGCTCCAGAACTGTGAGAAATAAATGTGTGTTGTTTCAGCCTCCATCTGTGGTATTGTTGTTATAGCCTGGACTATACAGGCTTATACACAGTAGGCTTGGACGTAGACTTAGCCTGTCGGACTGAGACAGTACTTACGGTTCTGATTCTGTTCCACTTGATTTCTCAATTAGATAAGGAGAGGCTTGTCTTTGCTGCTGTGCCCCTTGGGACCTGAATTCTCTGAGGATTTGGTTTATCTGTAGAGGCAGGCTGGGAGACCCTTTAACAAGGTGGAGAAGAAAGGAAGAATCATGCAGGGGGTCGGGGGTGGGGGAGGGGCTGTGGCCACCAGAGCCCTGAGGCCCTCCCAGCTCGCCCAGGGAACTGACCCAGTGAAGGAAGCGAGGCTATTTCAGCACCTCCTGGGGAATGATGTGCAGCTCTGGGAAGGCATCCACAGAGTAATGTCCTCCTGCCATTGATGGGCATGGGGATGATGACAAAATGTGCTCACTTGGTGAATAGCCAGGATGCCTGCCAGGAGCCATAGAGAGCAGACTCTTTCCTGTGGAGGAGGTCTCCCCCCAAGAGACAGGGTAGCTGGATGAGGCTGAATGAGGCTGACCAGTGGCTGGGTGTGGGTGCCCTCGGCAGCTTGGCATCGCCACACTCTCAGGGGCACGTTGTGAGAGCAGAACAGGAGTGGTGGGCAGGGTCAGTGCACAATGGCAGCCAGGTTGGGGGCAGGGCGGGGAGCTCTGACTGCACCCCAAGTCTGGTGGGGGGCGTGAGGAGGGTCAGATAAGCTGTTAGGTAGAAAGATGATGCCGGCTGCAGTATGGAAAGCAGACAGCAGGGGGCGAGAGGAGGCCAGCAGAGGTCATCCTGGGACATCCACCTGCAGGCCTGGGGACACCCCGAATAAGGGCGTCCTGCTCTGGATACCTCCACAGTCAAAAGCCCATACAAGACGTGGCCACAGTCCTCAAGGGTGTTACAGGAGACTCGTGTCCGTTGTCCCGGTGCCAAAATAAGTAAAAGATGAGTGGGTTTCAGCAGAGTTCTTACTGCAGCATGAATAAATAAATAGCCAGACTACAGGCAAATCTTCTGTGGGAATGTGCTTAATGCCCCAAGGCCAGTTGACTGAACGTCCTACCCGGCCACCACATTTGCGTCCCAAATACCGTGTCTAGGGCTGTTCCTGGAAGGCAGTATGATGTGTACTTGTAAGATCAAGACCATTCCCTCCTGTTAGTTCACCTTTCAGAGCTTTAGTTTCTTTATCTGCAAAATAAGATCACGATTTCCACCATAGTGTGGTTATGAGGATTTGCTGAGCTGATGCACCAAAGTGCTTAGTCCAGGGCACTCAAGAAATGATAATAATTATCATTACTGGTATTGGTTTTTTTCTTGAATAAGAATGCAATCCACATACGTTATTATTAAGTCATTGTTCAACCACATAGCTGTTTCTCCCATAGGACTGTGAGCTCCCCAAGGGCCATGGGACTTCTTAGTCACCCGTGTCTGCCATAATAAACCTACTACCAGGAGTGGGAGTGGAAGAGTGCGGCTGCCCCTGTCCACAGTGCTGAATCTTCATGGCGTGGGTCATTTCCTGTGATGCTTCCTCTCCAACCCATTCACATTGTGTTCTTTGCCAAGATGCCCTCTGGAGTGGGGCAACTCAGTGGCCCTGGGCCTGATCTCCCACATATGTTAACATGTAGGAAAAGAACAAATACTGATTGATCTCACTGTTGAAAAACACACCGTATGCACATTGGGAACAAATTGAACACGTGTACAGAAATATGTAAAAGGAGGGGCGTCTGCCTGACTCATTCGGAAGAGCATGCAACTCTTAATCTCGGGGTAGTGATTCTGAGCCCCATGTTGGGTGTAGAGCTTACTTAAAAATCAAATCTTAAAAAAAAAAAGAAAAGAAAAAGAAATATGTATGATATATTCCAAACTGTTAATGGTGGTTGTCACATTGAAGTGGGATTGGTGGAGTGCCTGGGTGGCTCCGTCAGTTAAGCATCTGACTCTTGATTTGGGTTCAGGTGTTGATCTCAGGGTCATGGGATCAAGCCCCAAGTTGGCTCCATGCTCTGTTCAAGATTCCCTCTCCCTCTGCCTCTGCTCCTTCTAGGGGCTACTAGTGATCCATGGAGTTCTTTGGATCCCATTGGTTTCTTCCATTGTCACGTGGCATTTGACCACATCTTAATTTACATCTGCAAAAGACCCAGTTTTCAAACAAGGTCACATTCACCGGGCCAGGGGTCAACACTGGAACCTATCTTTCTTAAAGATTTTTTTTTTTTTAAGATTTTATTTATTCATTTGACAGAGAGAGAGTTCACAAGTAGGCAGAGAGGCAGGCAGAGAGAGGAGGAAGCAGGCTCCCCGCTGAGCAGAGAGCCTGATGCGGGGCTCCATCCCAGGACCCTGGGACCACGACTCGAGCTGAAGGCAGAGGCCCAACCCACTGAGCCACCCAAGTGCCCCTGGAACCTATCTTTTTAGGAGGTACAGTTCAACTCACAACGCCCTGTTTCAGCCATACCAAGATGCCTTATTGTTCAACAATAGCTATTATAAACAATAAATTCTAATTTCCACTGACCACTTGGTACATCATAGGGATAGTGCTAAGTACTTGAAATACGTTATTTTACGTGATTCTTCACACAGTAGACACTATTATTATCCCCATTTTACTGATGAGAAGACTGAGACCAGAGAGGTGAAGGAACATGCCTGGTATCTCAAACAGTTAGTGTGGCAGATTATCATTTCCAAAAATGTTCACAGCAATATTTCCCGTCCCACGTGCCTTTCCAGAACCTTGTGACTCCAGTCAAGAAACAGAATCTACTTCCTCTCCATTTGACCTTGGGTAGGACCTTGGAACTGCCTCAGTTAATAAAATGCGGTGTGGGCGGGTGCTGGGTGAGGCAGTTGGTTGGGCATCTGACTCTTGGTTTTGCCTCAGGTCATGAACTCAGGGTCCTGGGATCGAGCCTCACATCGGGCTTCATGCTCAGCACAGAATCTGCTTAAGATACTCTCTTTCTCTCCCTCTGCTCCTTCAGCTTATGCTCTCTCTCTCTCTCCTTCTCTCAAATAAATAAATAAATGCTTCAAAAATACAATGCAATACAATGCAATAAAATATGGGGGAAGTGATGGTACGTAACTTGCAACACGAGGTCATGAAAGGTGATACAACTTCTAGCTTCCTCTCTCTCTCTCTCAAGATGTTCAGCCCTGGAACCCAGGCACCATGCTATATGAAGGCCCAAACCAACCTTGCAGAGAGAGCCATGTGGAGAGAGTCTGAGGCCTAGCCTACAAGCAGCCTTAGCGGTCACCTGTGCAAGTAAGGGAGGCTCCCACTGTCTTCCAGCTGCAGCCCTGCAGGCAAGGAACATCAGAGACAAGCCCCTATCTGTGGCTCCGTCTGAATTCCTGACCACAGCATCTGTAAGCACGATTACTGGTTGCTCTGTGGCACTAAGTTTGGGAGTACCTTGTGTTGTGGTCATAATGCCTGGACCAGCTAGCAAGTGGGGGAGTTAGGGTTTGAAATTGGGAGTCCCCAACTCTTTCCACTGTCCTTCCGTCTTTTCCCTGCCCATGCTACCTGGTGAACCGGCCATGTTATCAGCAGCCAGCAGCCTCCTCTCTCCCAGCCCAGGGACCTCGGACTGATCTCAAGAGCAGTCATTTATATCTGGAAAAGAAAAGCCAGAATTCAAAGATGATTGTTCACAGAATATGTAAGAGGCTCTCTTGGTGAGAACTGTGGTTCTTTCCACAAAGGAGAGCCTCCAGCCCACAGATCGCCCACCCCCACGCCAGAAAACCTGAGTCAAACAAATAGTGATGAGAATGGCTGTTCATTCCTGCCCCCCTGCTGTTTGCTTATATCACAAAGGCTCCTCTTTCTTGTTTTTTTTGTTTGTTTGTTTGTTTGTTTGTTTTTTTAAATGAAGTCTTGGAGCATCTGCCAAGGCAAGGATTCTCTTTTCTATGCCTACCTTACCTCTCCCCCCAAACAGTGGGGCTCATTCCTTCTATGTGGTTTAGCATTAAAAAAAAAAAAAAGTTGCACACTTGACTTCCTGGGCATACCTAGAAGCACATCTGTGCAACTTCAGGCTGGAGGGCCAAGTTTGGTTGAATGTGGGCAAATCTGTTTTCTTCCTCTGGGCACAAGGGTGGATTAGGCTGCATTGCAAGGTGGGAAACGGAAAAACAAACAAACAAAAAAACGAAAACCCAACCAACTCAACTCAAGCTCTTTAAAAATAGTGATAATTAAAACAAAGAGATGCATTCCTTGATATACCACCAGGAAGTTCGAGCATAGTTTGACTTTGGACGAGGCGGGACCCAGCAGCTCGGATAACACCATCTAGACTCAGAATCTCTGCATTCCTCGGCTTTGCCGTCTCTGTGATGTCTTCATTTCCTGGCTCCTCTTGGGGGAATCCATGGCCACTTCAGGTTTTCTATATCACTGAACCTAAAGCAGAGGAAGGCAGTGTTCCTCTGTCCAATGGCTTAAAAAGACATCAAGGATCAAAGACTTGTTTTCTCCGGCTGGCCCTTCTTGGGTCCTGAGCACTGCCCTAAACCAATCAACATGGACCAGGGACTGAAGTGCACCTGTTGGCTCCCTTTGGGTCAAAGACTGAGTTTGACCTCATGGGAGACTGGCAAAAAGGGTCGGGGACAGAGGGCCTGTGATCCCAGGAAAGGGGAGAGGCTTTGGACAGCAGAACGTAAGTGGCCACAATTGAATGGAATTGGGATGTGCTGAGAAAGAAATATCAAATATTCAGAGCCTCTAACAGAAGATATCCAGGGGCATCTGAGTGGCTCATTTGGTTAAGCATCTGCCTTCGGCTCAGGTCATGATCCTGGGTCCTGGGATCGAGCCCCACATTGTGGCTGCACAGTGGGGAGCCTGCTTCTCCCTCTCCCTCTGCCGCTCTCCCTGTTTGTGCTCTCTCACTCTCTCTCTGTCAAAAGGTAAATAAAATCTTAAAAAAAAAAAAAAAGAAGATATCCACTCACAGAAGATAATCCAGAAATGATCCCTATAAACACTTGAAAAGATGCCTGAGCTCACCGGTAATCTGGGGAAATGCGAAGCAAAACATCAAACGGGATATAACTTTCCCACCTCCCTCATCCAGGGGCCATAAGCAGAAGCTGTACCCAGATGGTGCAGGCAAGAGTGTGGGGACTGGGTGCTTATATGCTGATGGTGGGGTGCAAACTGGAAATCTCTGTGAGTGCCCAGAGACATATGGACAAGTGATGAGGGCCAAAGGATTGCTTGTCAAATTGAAAGGGTAGAAACTCCCTGATGGTCTGTCTGCAAGAAATGGACAGATACATTACAGCATCTTTGTGCTGGGACACCATACAGTGCTGTGCTGTCCTCGAAGGGAGGGAAGAAGACCCTTATGAACTGACACGGGATGTTCTCAAAAGGCTATCGAATGCAGACAGCAACATGCCAGGGATACACCAGCTACGATGCCCTGTATGGAAGAGAAAAACTACTTAAAAGAGTAGAATGCAGTGACTATGTATATAGAATCTGGGGCCAGGATATCTGGGTTTGAATCCCAGCTTCTCCTCTCTCAAGCTGTGTGGCTTTGGGGAAGTTACTTCCCCTCTCTGGACCTGCATTTTCTTCTCTGTAAAAGAGATAATAGAGCGGCACCTGGGTGGCTCAGTAGGCTGAGCATCTGTCTTCAGCTCAGGTCATGATCTCAGGGTCCTGGGATGGAGCCCCACGTCGGGGCTTCTCTCAGCAGGGAGTCTGCTTCTCCCTGTCTCTCCTTCTGCCCCTCCTCCTGCTCATGTTCTCTCTCATATAAATAAAATCTTTTTTTTTTTAAAAGATTTTATTTATTCATTTGACAGACAGAGATCACAAGTAGGCAGAGAGGCAGGAAGAGAGAGAGAGGGGAGGAAGCAGGTTCCCTGCTGAGCAGAGAGCCCAATGTGGAGCTCGATCCCAGGACCCTGGGATCATGACCTGAGCCAAAGGCAGAGGCTTTAACCCACTGAGCCACCCAGGCGCCCCAATAAAATCCTTTAAAATAAATAAGTAAATACATAAATGAGATAATAGGATTTGCCTCATGCCATTGTTGCAGAGATCAAACAAATTAACCTATGTAAATTCCTTGGAGCACTGCCTGACAGGTAGTAAGTGCCCAGTTAGCTAGGAGCCCTGTGCACATATCAGCATAAACACAAAGCGAAGAGGCTGTAAGGATGTGCTCCAAACTGTTGATGGTAGAAGCTGGTGAAGAGGAACTTCTTATTTTGCTCTATGTAGATTTGAGTTTTTAGAATTTCTCACAAAAATATATTCATGTATCACTAGGGGAGTTGTTTTAAAACCCCCACCTTCCAATCTCTCACCCTCATGTCCATTAGCAGCTTCCTTTTGTGGAATATTCTCATTCTGTGAGGGACAGGGCAGGGTCTGGCAAGGTCCAACCTCCACTCTTACGCAGTAGGAGAAAGGGAAGCTGCCAGAGGTTAAGCTACAAGTCCAGCTTCATGCTTTGATTCACCGGCCAGCCTGGGGCCCACACCCAGAATCTTGTTACCTCCAACCCCACCCCAGTGCCATCTCTGCCCCAGAGTTCAGTCTTCAGCATTCCACTGTCTTAGGGCATGTTTTCCTCCTACTTCAGGCTGTGCAAATGGCCCCCACTCAAAATGTCCTCTTCTGTCCTCTTGCCAACTCTCAGAAGCAGATAATATGTCCTCGTTTTCTGGAGGAGGAACCCGAAGAACAGAACAGTCAAGTAGCATGCCCAAGGGCACACAGCTCATAAGCAGCCGAGCTGCGTTTCCAACCCATCTCTTTCTGGTGTTAAGGCTTGTGTCTTTTTTTAGAAGTTAGATTTAATTCGTGTTTTAAATAAGTTAACTCCTGGCACCCTCCATCCAAGAAAACCTAAAAGTGGGAGGCATTCTGAGGCCTCACACTGCCAGCATTCAGACACCTCCATGGCATCAGATTCCTGTGTCCAGATCTGCATGGCCCTCCGGGCATGGCTGGCCTGGACCGACATCTGTGGTTTCGTCTGGGTCAGAATGTCCCAGCCAAGAGGGCAGAGTCAAGATGAGAAAGGAGCCTTGGACTATGTTGAGCCCCTGGCCTCACCCCAGCACAGAGCTTGGGGAGGCCAAGAACTGGAGAATGAACAAGTCAGCACAGAGGGAAGCAGAAACGATGACTCAGCTCTGGGTCATGATTTCCCTCCTCTTTGCCTAAGAGATGAGTCATGGCCTATATGTCTTTAATTTTCAGACTTCTAATTCGCAGTCCCAGCAGGGACTAGGAAGCTGATGAAGGAAAGCTCTCTGCACCGTAGGCTCTGCCCCCGGATGGCCCGAGTTCAAATTCTGTCTCTGTTCCTTACCAATCATGGGAATTTAGCAAATCATTGAGCCCACCTTTCCCCACCTGTAAACGGCAGATGCTAAGTCCTCTCTTGCTAGGTTACTCCACCTAATTAATTTATTGAGCACCTACTATGTGCCAGGCATGAGGAATGTGGTAGTGAATGAAACAGACAAAATTCCTGCCCCTACAAAGCTTACATTCCGGGGAGAAAAAAACAACAATGATCAAATAATGTATATACATTGAAATGTCAGCTGGTGATAAGCTCCGTGAAGAATCAAACAGTGCGGTAGGACAGAGGGTCAGGAGGATTGACAGAGACAGTTCCTATAAACTGTCTGGCACAGGGCCTGGCACATAGTAAGGCCTCCACAACGAGATCTGAATTCCCCTTCTTGTAGTTTAGGGAGTAAGACCTGTTCGGTCTGCAGGACTGAACAAGCCTCCACTCCCTGGAGGGGTTGGAAGTTCATTCCCAGATGGAGTTCCTGGGCTGGGCTGAGGATTCCCAGCTGCGAGGGAGGAAAGCTTGCTCGGTGCGCATGCACGTGTGTGTGTGCATATGTGTGTTTACGATATTTTTTAATTGAGATGAAATACACATAGCATAAAATTCACCTTAATCTCTCTCTTTTTTTTAAGATTTTGTTTATTTATTTGACAGACAAAGATCACAAGTAGGCAGAGAGGCAGGCAGGCAGAGAGAGAGGGGGAAACAGGCTCCCCACTGAAGGGCTCTATCCCAGGACCCTGGGATCATGACCTGAGCCGAAGGCAGAAGCTCTAACCCACTGAGCCATCCAGGCGCCCCACACCTTAATCACTTTGAAGTGAACAATTCAGTGATGTTTAGTATGTTCGCACTGTTGTGCAACCGTCACCTCCGTCCTCTTCCAAGATATTTTCATCACCCCAAAAGGAAATCCCGTGCCCACCAAGCAGTCATTTCCTGTTCCCAGCTCTCCCCTGTCCCCCACGACCACTAGTCAGTGGCAGGGGCAGAGCAGGCTTTAAACCCAGAAAGTCTGTGCTTGTCATGACCACTTGTCACTCTTGCCTGCGTGTCGTGTCTTGCTTCCTGTCATGCCTTCCATTCATACAGAATGCCAATTCTACCGGCTATTTCCTTCAGGACTCAGCTTGGGGGCCACCCCCTCTAAGAAGCCCTCCGTGATCACCTCTTCTGCTAGTACCTGTGGCAGAGTAATTTTCCTTGTAGCACTTCACAGTTTGTAATTATTTTGTCTGTTGCTTTACTTACTTACCATCTGCCTCCACCCCTAGACTATAAGCTTCATAAGGACAGGGGCCCATCTGTCTTGTTCATGTTGTACTCCCACTTCTTATCTCAGGGCCTGGCTAGGAAGAGGTACTTAATAAATATTAATAAATATTAAGTGCACCTGGGGAGTAGGTGAATAATTAAATAAATGAACCCAACATACAAAACATACTGATGTCATGTTTCTATAGGCCCGACATATACAAATTACATTGTTTTCCAAATATTAATTAATGAAGCCTTTGGAATTTCCCAGAGGGGTTGGCCAAGGGTGCTTCCATGCCGAAGATCCAAGACACAAATAGAGTGAAATGATTTATTCTGGGTCACTGATGACTCAGTGTCTGGGAATAGAAACACACTCCAAAACCTTTGCTCTAATTAGTCAAGGTAATTATTAGGCACAATAATTAGGCACAAATGACCTCAGCCAGGCTGTTTTGTAACCTCGGGAATTTAAGACCTGTACTAATTTTGCTTTAATGACAGTATTTGTTGTGGCTTGCCACCCCCAAACCTTTTCTGCTGCTTCTGAGCAAGCAAACATTTGTCTCAAAGCACAGGCATCTGGCTGGTTTAGTCAGGGGAGCATGTGTCTCTTGGTTGCGGGGTTGTGAGTTTGAGCCCCAAGTTGGGTGTAGAGATTCCTTTTGAAAAAAAATCTTTAAACACACACACACACACACACACACACACAATTTTTTCAATAAGAGATGCTTTTCCTCACCCACTGTCACATTCGGGAGTCGTTCCTCAAATAATTTCCCTCTGATACAGTTTTTGCTTTTGTGGGATTCTTAAATTAAGAGGTGGATTCTCGTCCCTGAGAAACTCCTCTCCTGGCTTGTAGGCTTTTTGAGTCAATATTTACTGCGCCCCCTACCGGGAGCAGAACTCTATGCATCATGCTAGAGCCAACGGGGAATAAAACAACTGCACCCCTACCCCGCCCCGTGAGGGAGGAGGGAAACTTTCTGGGCATTCCTGGCAGCGCGAAGAGGGTTTGCAACATTTTAGTGGTTTCTTTATTTTACTCTTCACCTCTCATCACAGGCAGCCTTTCCGGTGACCTTTCTTTATATAAAGCATGTCATTGGGTGAGTTCGCTCAAAACAGAGCTATGAGGAAGGTACTGTTATTAGTGCTAGTATTACCACCCCCATTTTACAGATGGAAAAACTGAGGCTTGAGTGACTTGCCCGGAGTCGCACAGCTGGTAGGTAAGTGATGGTGGCAGAATATGAACCCAGCTCTCAGAATGGACGTCCTTACCCATTGACTGGACTCACTGTACCAACATTTTGGATTGTCCAGAAGGGCCCCCAAATTCTCTGACATGGCACACCCACTTCTCTATCCACACAACAAACGTCTGCTGGGCACTCTGGTTGTCAGTAAAGCCCCAGTGAGGCAAAGAGCAGGGATATGGAGAGGAACCAGAGCGCATCCTTGCCACATTCCGAACTGTTCCGTGCAGTAGCTGGGGTAGAGGGGACTTTGAAAATCCAGTTCAGGCCACTGCCTACGGAAAATCCTTTGAGGTTCCAAGGCTCCTTAGACTGAAACCCGGAAGCATCTGATGTTAGGATATACCTAATATCCCCGGGCTGTAGGTGGCGCCACGGGGCAGGGACCCTTCTCCAGAACCACTGGGGCGGCTAATCTAGGATCACTCTTCTCCCAACCTATCCTTCCTCACCCCCCACTTCCCGGAGTGCCACCTGCGTGGCCGGTCCACTAAACTCCCTAGGTGAAGAAGGAGGGGAAGTGCTTGGGGATTTAACCCAGTGCCTCCCAGATACCCATCTGCCTCACTCCAGCTTCCCACATCCTCCCCAGCTCAGCTACCCTGGCCCACACAACCACCACTTCTTGCCTGCACACTCATGATAACCTTCTTGCTGGTCTCCCAGCTTCCCTGTTAAAACTAACAATAGCCGAATTTTTAATATGAAATTTTTCAAAAAAGGTAGAATAAGGGCACCTGGCTGGCTCAGTCGGTGGAGCATGCAACTCCTGATCTCAGGGTCGTGAGTTCAAGCCCCAGGTTCGGTGTAAGGCTTACTTAAAAGAAAAGAAAAGAAAAAAAAAATAACAGAAATAGAGGGAATAGAATAATGAAGGCAATTTCAATAACGATTAGCTCCTCAGCTCGTGGCCAATTTACCCCCTCTTTAGGCCCCTGGAATTTGTAATTCCTCTTCCCCAAGGTTTTTTTGTTGTTGTTTTGTTTTGTTTTTTTGTTTTATTTTGGACATTTTCACCCTCAGGCACAGGATAATCTGACTTTTCATATCCCCCCCAACCACCCCCCCCAGATGTATTGTTTGTTGTGGCAGAAACTTGATTCCAAGATTCCTTCAGGGATTTGCTTTGAATCCGAAGTCTTGCTACTCAAAACCAGTTCAGAGACGTTTAAAAAAAGAGCCTCTTTTGCGAATCTTGCAAATCAAAAGCCTTGGCTATCAAGATTATTATCTCTGCCATGAATTTCAAAAGCCTGTTTAGAAACTGGTAAAAGCCAAGAATTTGGCTCTTCTGCACTTTCTTTTTTTTTGAATTGGTTTGGGTCAAGCCTCTCCAAGGGGTATGTATCCAGAGTGATTCAGGCCTTGACCTCAATACCGGGTTTTGTGGGGGGAGGGGTCATAGAATTCCTTTTAAAAAGGGAACGAACATAGCATTGCTGCGTGTGCAGAAAATGCTACTCATTGCTATTTCTGTTGCTGTTAGAATAATTTTAGTGAAGCTAAATGATTTCTCAGAATGCTTAAAGATGTGATGTCCATTCCCCTGTTTCTCCCTCTGGTTTTAAGTTCTTCAACTACAATTTCTCCTAATTTAAACTTTCACAAGAACCTAACTCCCACCTCTGGGGCAGTTATTTTCTATGGAATAGGTCAGCATCCTAGGTGTTTCTGCAAGAGCGGCTTCTCAGGGCTGGACCAGTGTGTGCTTGCAAACCAGCGGGCCTGGCTATCACCTAAAGCTCCATGTCATTTCAAAGTCTGACACTCCTGCTTCACTTGCATCATCTGATTTCCCGTCACAAGCGTTGGAATTTATGTTGAAGTTAGTCACCTGTTTAAAAAAAAAAAAAAAAAGGTAAGATTTTTCTCTTTCCAGGCAAATCCACTGAAATTTCCCAATGTTTTCCAACACCAAAAGTCTCCCAGAATCAGGACTTAGCCAGATGGGATAATTCAGGCCCAGAGATGATACACACTGAAGGGTAAGGAAGTATTGTTAGCAGTGAGCACCACTTCCTGAGAATAGGATTGCTGGTGTTTATCCTCAGCTCAGCCAACAGCTTCCGTGGTGATCCCACATGCCCACAACAGGGCTCTGTTTCCAAAGGGGCAGTTTTCCTGATGACAAAATCGGAATAGCCTTGTGTCCTTATAGCTAGAGGCTATATATATATATTTTTTGAGGCTATATATTTTTTTAAAGTAGCCCAAATGATTGCAATTGGGTGTGTTTTTTTCTTTTAATAAGCTTAAGAAAAAAGATTTATTTTATTTATTAGAGAGAGGGAGAGAGTAAGAAGGAGAAGGAGAGAGAATCTGAAGCAGACTCCGTGCTGAGCACAGAGCCTGATGCAGGGATCAATCCCACAGCTGTGAGATCATGACCTGAGCCGAAACCAAGAGTTGGAGGCTCAACTGACTAAGCCACCCGGGAGCCTCTAAAAATAAACTTTTACAACAGTTTTAGATTTACAGAAGAGCTGCAAAGATAGTACAGAGATTTCCCATATGCCGCACACTCATTTTCCCCTGATTTTCCTGTATGAATATCTTACATGATTACCGTATATTTGTCACAATTAAACAACAAATGCTGATACACGATTATTAACTAAAGTCTGTACTTTGTTCAGATTTCCTTAAGTTTCACTGAATGCACTTTTTCTGTTCCAGAATCCCATCCAGAATTCCACATTACATTTGGTGTCCTATCTCCTTAGACTCTTTTAGGTCGTGAAGGTTTCTCAGACTTTGTTTTTTTAATTAGGATTTAATTCATATACTATAACACACTCCATTTTAAAGTGCCCAGTTCAGGGGTGCCTGGGCGGCTCAGTCATTAAGTGTCTGCCTTCGGCGCAGGTCATAATCCCAGGGTCCTGGGGGCCTGGGATCGAGCCCACTTTGGGCTCCCTGCTCAATGGGAAGCCTGCTTCTCCCTCTCACACTCCTCCTGCTCTGTTCCCTCTCTCGCTGTGTCTCCCTCTGTCAAATAAAGAAATAAAATCTTATTTTTTTTAAAGTGCCCAATTCACTGGGTTTTAGTATATTCAAAAATTGTGCTGATTCTAGAACATTTTCTTTACCTCTATAAGAAACCATATACCTATGTAGCAGTCACTCCCCATTCCTGCAGACCCCAGCCCCTGGCAACAGCTGATCTATTTTTTTTTTTTTTTTTGTCTATGGATTTGCTTATTAAGCGTATTTCATATACATGGATAGATACAGGGACGCCTGGCTGGCTTAGTCGGTAGAGCATGTGACCCTTCATCTCAGGGTTGTGAGTTCGAGCCCCACGTTGGGTACAGAGATGACTTAAAAATAAATAAATGTAGAATGCCCTTCAATTGGGATTTGTCTGATGTGTTTCTCATGATTATGCTGGGGTTATGGATTTTGGGGAGGAAAACCACTGAGATAAAGTGCCTTCCTCACCACTTATTTTAAGGGTATGTACTACCATTAGGATTTCTCATGACCCCCCCTTTTGTTTTTAACATTTTATTCATTTATGAGAGAGAGAGAGAGGGCACAAGCAGGGTGATTAGGAGGCAGAGGAAGAAGCAGGCTCCCCACTGATGAAGGAGCCAGATGTGGGACTTGATCCCAGGACCCTGAGATCATCACCTGAGCTGAAGGCAAACACTTAACCAACTGAGCCACCCAGGTGTCCTGATTTCTCACTCTTGATGTGAACTTTGGTCACCTGGTGGACACAGTGTCTGCCAGATTTCTCCACTGTAGAGTGCCTGATTTTTTTAAAAGATTTTATTTATTTGTTTGACAGAGAGAGACACAGCAAGAGAGAGAGAGAGAGAGAGAACACAAGCAGGGGGAGTAGGGGAGGGAGAAGCAGGCTTTCCACCAAGCAGGGAGGCCGATGCAGGGCTGGATCCCAGGACCCCAGGATCATGACCTGAGCCAAAGGCAGAGGCCCAATGACTGAGCCATTCAGGCGCCCTGAATGCCTGATTTTAATAGACAGTTGCATTGATTTCCTCTTTACTTTAGCCTCATGGTTACAGATCTAATATTAGTTTTTATAGCATAGATCTATTCAAAGGAAGGCTAGTTTTAAAATACTTCATTTGGATTCACACTTCCAAAATTTTGGGGCCAGGGCACCTGGCTGGCTCAGTCAGAAGAACATGCCATTCTCGATTTTTTAACTTTTATTTACTCATTTATTTTTAGTAATCTCTATACCCAGCACGGGGCTGGAACTCACAACCCTGAGATCAAGAGTTGCATGCTCCATGGACTGGCCAGCGAGGCCCCCCTGGATTCGCACATTTTTTTTTTTAAAAGATTTTATTTATTTGACACAGAGAGAGAGAGCTCACAAGTAGTCAGACAGAGAGAAAGGGGTAAGCAGGCTACCCGCCGAGCAGAGAGCCCAATGCGGGGCTCAATTCCAGGACCCTGACACCATGACCTGAGCTGAAGGCAGAGGCCCAACCCACTGAGCCACCCAGGTGCCCCTGGATTCGCACTTTAAATAAAGACCTTTTATTTTTTCAGATAGAAGACATTGAATTGCATTAAAAATATCACACGGAAGCAATCTGCACAGATTTTTAAACAAATATTTAATATCCAGTGTGGGCGGGTGTATAGAGAAACGGGCACCGTCGGGGTGGGGGTGCAGATGGGGAGGACATTCAGCAATTCACCTCTGTAGGCTTGAAATAGGCCACCCTCACCCTTCCACTCTATGTTTAGAAATTTATATGAAGAAAACAAATATGTATGCAAAGATTGGGGCAACAGAAAACCCAGCCTAGCTCATTACAGTATTATTTGTAGGAACAAAAAACTGAAAATAAGCTAAGTGCCCCAAATAGGAAATTAGTTTTAGAATTGAAGACACAACCCTACCGTCCAATGGCATCTAGTGTCAGAAGCATTCTGCGGGTAACATCAACTATACTTCAGTTAAAAAAATATAAACAAAAAGAAGTGTTCTGTGGATAGAAACAGATCTTAGGAACCTCTTTGCACCTCAATTCCTCATCTTTATTTTTTTGAAGATTATTTATTTATTTGAAAGAGAAAGAACACAAATGGAGAAGAGGGGCAGAGGGAGAGGGAGAAGCAGACCCCCTCAGGGAGCCTGATATGGGGCTCGATCCCAGGACCCTGGGATCATGACCTGAGTTGAAGGCAGAGGCTTGACCAACTGAGCTACTCAGGTGCCCCTCAATTCCTCATCTTTAAAATGGGAATAAAGGGGCGCCTGGGTGGCTCAGTGGGTTAAAGCCTCTGCCTTCGGCTCGGGTCATGATCCCAGGGTCCTGGGATCGAGCCCCGCATCGGGCTCTCTGCTCAGCGGGGAGCCTGCCTCCTCCTCTCTCTCTGCCTGCCTCTCTGCCTACTTGTGATCTCTGTCTGTCAAATAAATAAACAAAATCTTAAAAAAAATAAAATAAAATAAAATGGGAATAAAAATACAAACCTCAGGGCATCTGGGTGGCTCAGTCAGTTAAGTCTCTACCTTCAGCTCAGGTCATGATCCCAGGGTCCTGGAATGGAGCCCTGCATGGGCTCAGTGCTCAGCGGGAAGCCTGCTTGAGATTGCACTCTCTCGCTCTCAAATAAATAACAAATAAATCTATTTTTCCCAAAGATTTCATTTATTGGGATGCCTGGGTGGCTCAGTGGGTTAAGCCTCTGTCTTCAGCTCAGGTCATGATCTCAGGGTCCTGGGATCAAGCCCTGCATCTGGCTCCCTGCTTAGGAGAGAGCCTGCTTCCCCCTTCCCCTCTGCCTGCCTCTCTGCCTACTTGTGATCTCTCTCTCTCTATGTCAAATAAATAAAATCTTTAAAAAACAGATTTCATTGATTTGTTTGACAGAGGGAGAGAGACAGAGAGAGGAGGAACACAAGCAGGGGGAGTGGGAGAGGGAGAAGCAGGCTTCCCGTGGAGCAGGGAGCCTGATGCAGGGCTCAATCCCAGGACCCCAGGATCATGACCTGAGCCAAAGGCAGATGCTTCACTGACTGAACTACCCAGGCGCCCCAGCAAATCTTTAAATAAATACTAACCTCCTTGGGGAATTATTGGGAACAAGTAAGTTAATACAAAGACCTTACCATGAATATTGAAACATGTGGAATCCTATGTGTGGCAGGGGGGCCATCTATGAAAAAGGTTAGTGTTAACGTTAACTTGCTCTTGGGTGTAAGGAGATACCCGTCACTGTCCTCCTCTTGTGTTAGGCAGGGCCATAGGACCAGCTCTGGCCAACAGATTATGATCAGAAGTGATGTGTCACTTCCTATTTGAGGCAGCAGAAAGTCTCTGCAAGACTCTCCAGGCTTCATCTTCCCTTTTGTGGAGGTTGGGGTCCCGAGACGGAAGCCGCCTGCATCCCTGAGTCACGGCGCATCACCCGTGGAGGGCAGCAGCCCCGGATTGTTGCCTGGAGATGTTTGTGGGGTTAGCTGAGATCTTTTTGTGGCTGTTGGGCACTGATAACAGCATAACCTATCCTGACTCTTAGAACACATCTGAATGCTTCCAGACAGTATCCCAGACAATATGTTTAGACGATGCCGGGCACCGCCCCTCACGTCCTTCCTCCCACCACACCCAGAAACACACGCTGCTGCCAACCGTACTGGAGCCTTTGGCTCTTAAGACCCCCAGGCGGATGACATGGGGCTAAATTTTTTTAATTGAGATAAAACTGGCGTTTGGCATCTAATGTTGTATTAGTTTCAGGAGCATGACATAGTAATTCAGTAAGTGTATATATTGTTAAGTGATCCCCACAGTAAATTTACACCCATCATCACATGTCATTACAAATTTTTTCCTTGTAGATAGAACTTTTTAAGATTTACTCTTTTAGCCACTTTCAAGTGTACGATACAGTATTAACTATAGTCCCCATACTGTATAAGTGCTGTGGAGTTTTTTTGTTTGTTTTTAAGATTTTATTTTTATTTTATTATTTTTTAAAAAGATTTTATTTATTTGACAGAGATCACAATTAGGCAGAGAGGCAGGCAGAGAGAGGAGGAAGCAGGCTCCCTGCTGAGCAGAGAGCCCAATGTGGGGCTCGATCCCAGGACCTGGGATCATGACCCAAGCCGAAGGCAGAGGCTTTAACCCACTGAGCCACCCAGGCGCCCCAAGATTTTATTTTTAAGCAGCACCTGGGGGGGCTCAGTGCTTGAGCATCTGCCTTGGGCTCAGGTCATGATCCCAGGGTCTTGGGTTTGAGCCCTGCATGGAGCCCCACATCGGGCTCCCTGTTCCCCAGGAAGCCTGCTTCTCCCTCTCCCACTCTCCCTGCTTGTTTTCCCTCTCTTGTTGTCTCTCTCTCTCTCTGTCAAATAAGTAAATAACATCTTAAAAAAAAAAAAAAAGATTTTTAGGTAATCTCTACACCCAAAGTGGGGTTCTAACGCACAAACCTGAGACCAAGAGTTGCAAGATTTACGTGAGTGAGCCAGCCAGTCTCCCCAAGTGCTTTGTTGTTGTTTTTAAGATTTTTATTTATTTGACAGAGAGAGATCACAAGGAGGTGGGGGGGGGAAGCATTTTGCCCACTGAGCAGAGAGCCTGATGTGGGGCTTGATCCCGGGACCCTGAAATCATGACCTGAGCTGAAGGCAGAGGCTTAACCCACTGAGCCACCCAGGTTCCCCCCCACCACCTTTTTTTTAAGAAGGAAAGAAAATGTCCTTGTGAGGTGATTCTGACCTGCCAGGCCATCATTAACAGCCCCTCATTTGGGGAATCTCCTCATTTGGGAGCTGGAGAATCTGTAGGTTCCTTTGCACCTGTTCCTTGGGGTGGACCACCTCTGAGGGGGTCCCCAAAGATCCACACTCTCTCCGCATCCATGCCCTTGTGTAATTCCCTTTCCTGCGGTGTGGGTTGGATTCACTGACGGACCTCTGATGCACGGAATACCGCTGAAGTGATGGATGTCACATCCAGGAGTAGGTTACTAAAAACTGTCACTTCTGCTTAGGGCACCTTCTTGGTCTCTCTCTTCCTCTGCCCAAAGAAACCAGCTGCCAGGTCTCGAGCTGCCCCACGGAGACTTAATTAACATAACTATCATCCAAACGGTTTCCTTTCCCAAAGGGGATTACAATAGACTCCCCTTGTAATCCCTCCTTCTGGTCCTTCCCTATCCTCCCCTTCATCTCCAGGCAACCTTTGGTCTGTTTTCTGTGCCTATGGATTTGTTTGCATTTTCCATAAAGGGAATGAATCATAAAGCATGAACTTTCTTTTTCTTTCTTTTGATCTAGATTCTTCCCCTCAGCATAATTATTTTGAGATCCATCTATACTGTATCGTGTACCAAGAGTTCGTCCCTTCTTATTGTTACACAGCCGTCGGCTGCATGGATGCCCCGCGGTCTGTTTCTCCTTCCACCTGTTGAGGGACCCTCCCGTGGCTTTCAGTTTTTGCTTCTTGCAGACAGGGCGGATATGAACTTGTATGTACGGTGTGGCATAGGCTTTCTTTTCTCTTTGGTAAATACCTAGGTGAATGGTGGGGGTCTTATTGGAAGTGTCTGTTGAATTTTATTTTATTTTATTTTGTGAGTTTATTTATTTATTTTTAAAGTGACCTACATGGGTAGAGATGACTTAAATCTCGAATTCATGACTCTCAGATCAAGAGTCAGATAGGTGCTCTGCCAAGGGAGCCAGCCAGGGACCCCTGTATGGTGAATTTTCAAAGGAACTCTTGACTTATTTTTCAAAGGGATGGTACCATTTTACAATCCCACGAGCACTCTGTGGGATGTTTTAATGACCCTGGCACTAACCCAGTAAATACCAGGAGACCCAGTCACTGTAACACCCTAACTCCCACCACCCCCATCTCCAAAAATGCTCTTTGGAATGGGACAATACCGCCACATTTGAGAACGGCAGGACCAGAAGCATTTTTGTTCCCACGGTAGGAACCCCCATTGACAAACGATGAAAGAAGCCTTGTGAACCCGTATTTCTGAACAGAGTTCATGGCCGCCTGAGGTACAAGATGGTGGCAAGAGCAGGAGGTAGCTGCTGGTGGTACATCTTGCCTTGACTTTGCGTTTTGTGGTTCTTTGGCTTCTGAAAAGACCAAACTGCTCGTGGAGAATCGCCACGTGGCCGCTGGAAGGTAGAGTCAGGACCCATTTGCTTTCTAGTCTTCACTGTAGATCTTTTTGTTGTTGTTTGGTCATTGACAATGGCATAACCTATCCTGACTATTATTAGTAGTATTATTTTTAAAGATTTTATTTATTTATTTGACAGAGAGAGACACAGTGAGAGAGGGAACACAAGCAGGGAGAGTGGGAGAGGGAGAAGCAGGCTTCTCACCAAACAGAGAGCCCGACGCAGGGCTTGATCCCAGGACCCCAGGATCATGACATGAGCCAAAGGTGGATGCTTAACGAACTGAGCCACCCAGGCGCCCCATCCTGACTATTGTAACACATCTGAGTGCTTCCAGACAATAACCCAGACAATGTGTTTGGACGATGCACGGCACCGCCCCTCATATCCTTCATCCCACTGCATGTCCCAGAGCCTCCCAGTGCCTCCCTGGGGTAAAAGTAAGTGGTGTTTGGTAATCCTGAGCTAAAAGGTGGTACTTAAGTCCAAAGTACACCTGAACTCAGCTAATTTGCTCTAATCACCTATACTAGCCAAAGATGAGTAGGTGGGAGACACACACACACACACACACACACACTAACTCACACACATCATTATGATGCAACCACAACCACGCATTGCAATACAAAGCTACCAAACATTATTGTGGTTTCTAAAAACCTTCATCCCTGGCCCCCAATCAAACCGGACTGTGCATCAGAATCCCCAGGAGGGCTTGTTAGAGCACAGACTGCCTGGTCCCACCCAGGAAATTCTGATGCCTGAGAATCTTCATTTCTAACAAGTTCCCAGTTGGCACGGCTGCTACTGGAGACACTCTCTGAGACCCCCCTTCCTTCTTAGAAGCCTTTATTTGTCGATGTAAAATCCAGCTAAGGCCGTGATCTTCAACTGGGGTGATTTTGCTCACCAGGGGACAAAATCCAGAGACATTTTTTGTTGCCCTAACTGGGATAGTGGGCACTGCTGCTACTGGCATCTGGTGGGAAAAAGCCAGAGATGCTGCTCAACATCTTACAATGCATGAGATAGCACCCCCACCCAAGAATTATTTGATCCAGAACATCTCAGTGCCAAGGCTGAAAAGCCCTCAACTGTTGAGGATTGCATAAATAAATTAGAAGATTATTATCATGAGGAGTAAATATTATGCATAGGAAGAATGCTCCTTAAACCTTTTTAAAACTTGGGCAACTGTTTATGATATGTGAGGGGGTGGATAAAAGAACTTCATTGAACATATCAGTGGTTTCGTTCATTTTCTTCCTACTGTACTGCTTCCTAGAATTTGCTTGTTTGTGTGTTTACTTAATGTATCATCTGTCCCCATTCACTGGGACAAGCTCCTGGTGCACTTTAGGAGGGGTGTTAACTAGTTGGGATACGTGACTGGGGAAAACTGATGTCACGTAAGTTAAATCAGTGATGTCCTGGTAGATTGCTAACAATAGACTCTCTGGAGGTGCGCCTGGGTGGCTCAGTCGGTTAAGTGTCTGCCTTCGGCTCGGGTCATGATCTTGGGGTCCTGGGATTGACCCCCGCATCAGGCTCCCTGCTCAGCGGAGAGTCTGCTTGTTCTTCCCGCTCCGTGGTCTCTCTTCCTCTCTCCCTCTCTCTCAAATTAAATCTTAAAAAAAAAAAAAAACTGACTCTGAAAAATCTCTCATTTGTAGCATTTCCATGGTATAAATGTGCCCACTGTGGCTGATTTCAAGGTACCTCATGATGTCATCAGAGGAGGAGTTGGATAGATGGAAGCAGCTGGCCTGCTAAGCTTGCAGGAGCCAGCTCCAGCGCACCACTGGAAATAATTATATTAATACGAAACACTGGAAGGAAAAATGCTAAAAGGCTAATGCCCTGGGATCATGCATATATTAGAAACCAAGAAGCTCCAACCTGCTTGGAAATGAATTTGAGGGCATGATTCCTGGGCTGGGGTTATGTCCTTCAAGGAGGAATAGAACAACCAAGGCATTAATATGACTCCACTCCCAATTTCTGGTCTCAACCCAAACTCTAAATTTGTGATTTAGACACTCAGTTGACCTGATCTTATGAAAATTGTGGTGGACATTGAGGGTAGGGAGGCCCCATGTGACGCAGGTGAAATTTGGGTGAAGTAGAAAAGCATGGGGGCCAGGAGACTGCTATGGGCTGGCTGGTCAAGGAGAGCTGCTCAGAGGAAGTAGCATGTGAACAGAGACCTGAATGACAAAACAAAACAAAACAAAACAAAACACAACAAAACAGAGACTGGGACTGTATTGTGAGAAGAGCCAGCAAGTGCCTTCCCGCTCAAGATGCAGTCCGTGCCCCAGGAGCACCAGCATCATTGGGAGCTTGTTAGAAATGCACCCACTCAGGGCCCACCCCAGCCGCACAGAAACAGACTTCTGCATTTGGGCAAGATCAAACAGGATTTGTGTGAGGTGCACAGAGCTGTGGACTGAATTCCAGAGCCTGCATTACTGTTTCAGGATGCTGGCTATGGCCAGACACTGGGACTCCATCGTGTGGACATCTTGCCCAGTGAGAAGCTGGTTCTCTCTTGACATCCATCTTGGCAAATGGACCTGAGATTTTGTTTTTGTCTTCAGAGCTGTGCTATCTTAAAACAGATTTTGGGAAAATCAAGGAATCACTTAACAGCCAGAAACTGGAGGCCTGGGAAACTCTGTCATGAGGCTCTTTTCATGGTGACATCACCGCGGTGCTGGAGCGTGCCTCCGGCCCCAGCCCTGGGCACTACCTGCCAAGCTATGACAAGTTGGGAAGGCCATGGGCAGTCTTTCTGAAAATATATTTAACTGTCTACGGTTCACCCTTCAGATAGCAGTTAGGAGAGATCATTCTTAACCTACTATTTTATAACTGGAAGCAATCTATAACTTCGGTTTCAGACTGAGCACCAGCCATGCAAGGAACACACTGTTGTAATAGGGAAATGTTACATAAAAAGTGGGTAAGAGCAACGGTAAAGCACAAACAGCAACCTCAAAACTCCCCAAACTACAGAATATTATCTTTATTTGGCACCGTCCAGATTACATGAGTTTTATGTACTATAATGAGTAATGAATTGAGTTTCACTTTTGGTGCGGAAACCTGACCACAGATGCTTCTATGAATTAGCTTACCAAAAAAAATAAATAAATAAAAAAATAAAGTTTAGAGGTAGTCTGAGGACATCCACAAGTTCATCAGACTTCCTCCTTTCCGCTCCACCATTCTCTGCATATGGCTTCCTTCCTTAAGGTTACCCCCTTGGTCAAAGATGGCTGCCGCAGCCCTGGCAATCTCGTTTGAATTCCAAGCCCCAGGAAGGAGGAAGTAACGAGAGGAAGAGACCAAGCTAAGTCACTTCCTTTTAAATAGCTTTCCTGGAAGCCCCACCCTATGACTCCCTCTAATTATTTCATCAGCCTCCCTTCGTCGCAAAGGAGGCTGGGAAATGTAGTCCTTGAGCTGGGCGCACTGCCCACTGGAATACAATTTAGGCTCTGTTAGCAAAAAATACCTGTGGAATGGTTATTAGGAAGGGAGCTAGCCGGCCGTGTTATGTTTATACTATCCCATTCTATGCTCAGTTTGGAGAGACCCTTTGGAGAATCCACTATTTCCTGCACGAGGTCTGAAATTCTTGGACACTTTTTCCGTGTCACAGACAACAGACCAGCAGTATTTTCTATTGCTTTTTTAAGAGGCATAGCATTTGCTTGTCTGAGATAAACTGCATTTTATAACAAGGCGAGGAGAACATATAAGGCTTCCAATTTTTGTTAAAAATCTTTTTCAAAACTCAACTTTGTTTTCTGGGTTTGTATTGAAAACAAGAGTTTAGGGAGAAACACCTCCCTTCAATTTACCGAATGAGGTAAGCTGTGAGCAGATTTGATCATGAGCTAGCCTTTTGTGCCCCAGGAAAGCTATGAAAAAAGGATCAGATACACCTGTCCCACTCTCCTTCCTCCACCTCCCTGAAGAGGCGGAAGGTTGTTTGTGCGCATGCGGACTGTGAGATGCTGTGGTGGGTCCACCCTCAACGGCACAAGCCAGGCCACCTTTAGAGTCTAGATCTACTCGGACGAAGAATTTCATCCTCCGTAGGGAGCTGAATGCAGCATGGGGGGTGTATTTAGTATGTCAACATTGTCCCAAACAGGAACAGGGTATATATTAAAACACAGAAAAACACTGCTCTTGTATAAAGGTATATGCTGTTAAGTGTTAAATAAAAGGCGTTTGATTTTATCGTGTTATTTTGATTGACCCTTTGTGCTCACAGTGTTATTTCACTTTTCTCACGTCTTGTGACTCATGTCCTTGAGCCTAACTTTGACCTTTGCTGGCAGCAATTAATCTACGAGGCCACTTAATACTGCTTACTGTGATGAATGCATGCATTATATAACATGAGAAGCTGGTGGTATCATGCATTGTCTTGACGTTTATGCGCAGTAGTCCGGTAGGGGAGGCAAAAGATGGCTGCCATTTCAGTTTTGATTCAGTCATGTTAACAGATAATCTCGGAGTGTGGAAAGCCTTCCTAAGCCTGATGCAAAACTCAGAAGCTAGAAAGTCAAAGATTTAACAATTTAAAAAATTTCCAGGGCAAGAAAAATGGAAAAGGATAAACAAAATAAAAAACCAGTGACAGCCTGGGAAACTGGACAGATCAAAGTACAACCACAAGGAGATACCCATTTTTTGCTTATTTGATCAGCAAAGTGCAGAGGGTTTTTTTGTTTTGTTTTGTTTTGTTTTTTAAATACTATTAACAAGATGGGAAAAACAATGCATTCATGTATTTCTTGGAGGCAGTGACAATTACTCTGCCTTTCTGAAGGTCATTTTCGAAGTCTCTCATAAAATATTTAATTCTTTTACCTTTTACTGCAAAATACTATTTCTGGGGGTACACATTTGCAAGGATATTCAGTACAGCACATTTATACAAGGATGGTTATTACAGCATTATTTATAATCGCCAAAGACTGGTTATACCCTACATTTCCATCCACAGGGAATCTTAAATACTTAATCAAGGCAATGAAATATTTCACAGTATTTTAAAAGAATTTATGTACTGACATGGAACAATGTTCAAATTATGTTAAGATAAAATTTTTTAAAAGATTTTATTTATTTATTTGACAGACGGAGATCACAAGTAGGCAGAGAAGCAGGCAGAGAGAGAGGAGGAAGCAGGCTCCCTGCTGAGCAGAGAGCCCAATATGGGGCTTGATCCCAGGACTCGATCTCAGGACTCAATCCCAGGACTCAATCCCAGGACTCAATCCCAGGATTCTGGGATCATGACCTGAGCCGAAGGCAGAGGCTTTAACCCACTGAGCCACCCAGGCGCCCCAAGAGAAAAATGTTTTGATAGTACTCTTAAAACGATCACCTTTTTTTCCCTTAAAGACAGACACACATGTATATAGTTACACATAAACGTGGACATCATTTCCAAAGGTTACAGGTTATTTCTGGAGTTTGGAATTGAGGAGGTGGAATGACTTCCCGTTTTACTTTCTGTTCTGTGTAATTGGAATTGTTCAGTTGAAACATGGAGTACTTCCGTGGTACTAATAATAACAGGACCAGTGAAGACAGTACAGTGCCTTTACCAAGTGATTCTACGTCGTGGAATGCATACGAAAGAAGTTACTGAAGGAAGGCAAAGATGAATGTATGGGAACGCTGAGTACGTATTGCTGTAGTCCTGAGTTCCTGAACACAGCCAAATGCTCTTTCATGGTGAACTGATAAATACATTATCATGGGCCGACACCATAGGGTACAATGTGACTGCTAATGAGGAAAGAGCCAACTATACTTGACCTTTGAGCAACATGGGTTTGAACTGTGTGGGTCCACTTATATGTGGATTTTTTCAATAGCTACAGTACTATAAAAGTATGTATTCTTCGTTATGATTTTCTTTTTTAATTATTATTATTTTTGTAAAGATTTTATTTATTTGTCAGAGAGAGTGAGCACAGGCAGACAGAGTGGCTGGCAGAGGCAGAGGGAGAAGCCGGCTCCCTGCTGAGCAGGGAGCCCCATGGAGCCCCATGTGGGACTCGATCCCAGGACGCTGGGATCATTACCCGAGCCGAAGGCAGCCGCTTAACCAACTGAGCCACCCAGGCGTCCCTCGTTATGATTTTCTTAATCACATTTTCTTTCCTCTAGCTTTCTTTATTGTAAGAGTATAGTAGATAGTACATACAACATACATGATCTGTGTTAATCGACTGTATATTATGGATAAGGCTTCCAGCCATCAGGAGACTAAGTTTTGGGGGTGTCAAAAGTCACGCATGGGGGGTGCCAGGGTGGCTCAGTCATTAAGCATCTGCCTTCGGTTCAGGTCATGATCCTAGGGTCCTGGGATTGAGCCCTGCATGGGGCTGGCTCCCTGCTCAGTGGGAAGCCTGATTCTCCCTCTTCCACTCCCCCTGCTTGTGTTCCCTCTCTCGCTCCCTGTCAAATAAATAAATAAAAATCTTAAAAAAAAAAAAGTCACTTATGGATTTTCAACTATGCATAGGGTCATACGCGTAATCCCTGTATCATTCAAGGGTCACCTGTGTCTTGTTGAAATAGAAAAGATGTCCAAGATCTAGTATAAAATTGAAAATAAAAGCTCAGTTTCCTAACACGCTGTGTAATACATCTTTTATGTTTAAAAGTGTTTACGTGGGGCGCCTGGGTGGCTCGGTTGGTTGGGTGTCCAGCTGTTGATTTCAGCTGGGGTTATGATCTCGGGGTTCTGGGATTCGCCTGCATTGGGCTCTGCACTCAGTGGAGAGTGTGCTTGAGGATTCTCTCTCTCCCTCTCCCTCTGCTCCTCCCCCTGCTGGCGTACACCATCTCTCTCTCTCTCTCTCAAATCTTTAACAACAGCAAATAAGTATTTACATAAATACTTAAAAGTCTGGAAGGATGTTAAAAATGAAAGTACAGGGGTGCCTGGCCTGCCTCAGTCAGCTGAGCATGCACCTCTCGATCTTGGGGTTGTGAGTTCCAGACCCACGTTGGGTGTGGAGCCTATTTAAAAAAAAAAAAAGAAAAAAGAAAGTATACACCAACCCACATTTTCTCGAGTCATCAAAAGCTAATTACTTCAAATGGATGTGAAATTTTCAGAGTTTAGCTGAGAGATGTCATATGCATTGTGGCTCGTCCAGACCTCCCAATTCCAAGGTTGGAGGCTAATGTAGGAGCACTTTCTCAGGCCCCTAGAGTGCTAGTTTTTATTGAATAATTTTGTGGACTGGTATGGCACTCAGTCCTTTTCTCATTTATTCTCATTTAATCCTGAAAGCAAACCTGAGGAGTTTCTATTACCAATTCCATTTATGATGCTCAGAGTCTTAGTAATTTGCCCAAGGTCACTTAGATAGGAAGTACTTATTAAATTTAGAAAGCCAAACAAGGCAGTATTCTCTCATCGAGAGAAAGAAAGAAAATGCAAATCAGATTATTCCTGGTTCTTTTTTTTTTTTTTTTTTTATGCAAAAATGTTGGTTTTATTATAGCACGGGGACAGGACCCATGAGCAGAAAGAGCAGCCTATTCCTGGTTCTTTTTTTCTTTTTTTTTTTAAAAGATTGTATTTATTTATTTGACAGAGGGAGAAATCACAAGCAGGCAGAGAAAGAGTGGGAAGCAGGCTCCCCGATGAGCAGAGCGCCTGATGCGGGGCTCGATCCCAGGATCCTTAGATCATGACCTGAGCCAAAGGCAGAAGCTTAACCCACTGAGCCACCCAGGTGCTCCCTATTCCTGCTTTTTTTTTTTTTTTTTTAAGATTTTATTTATTTATTTGACTGACAGAAATCACAAGTAGGCAGAGAGGCAGGCAGAGAGAGAAGGGAAGCAGGCTCCCCGCCAAGCAGAGAGCCCGATGTGGGGCTTGATCCCAGCAGCCTGGGATCATGACCCGAGCCAAAGGCAGAGGCTTTAACCCACTGAGCCACCCAGGTGCCCCTCTATTCCTGGTTCTTTAAGCCTTTTCCACCTCTGTGCCTTTGAATCCATGCATCCCTCTGCTCTGAGGGGCCTCTCCCTTTCAGGAAACTTGTCTATGCTTCGTGGCCTAGCAAAAATGCTTCCTACCCCAGGAAGTCCTCTGTGATTCCCACCAGTGGGAAGTACCCTTTTATACCCCTTACACACCTTACTTTCTGTCCTCATGGCATTCGGCACGTGCTGCTTTTCACAGTGGCCACTGATAAGCCTCGTTCTTCAGCTGTTGCAGCCTGACCATGAGCACCCACCAGGTATTGATGTCTAATAGTGTTGCTTAGGTTTTATAAAGGGCAGTTTAGAATGAAACTGACAGGTAGACTGGTGTCCAGAGTCATCTCTGTGTGTATGTGTGTTTCTCGCAGGGTTGGGGAGAGAGGGAGAGAAAGAGAGAGGGAGGAAGAAGGAGAGAGACTCATTTAAGACCATGGCAGGTCTCAGAAAAATCTCTGTGAAAATGCACTCAGATTAAACTTTTTTTTTCCATAAAAGTGACAGATTTTCAGATGTTTTTCTATTGTAATCATTATTGAAAAAACTTTTTTTGAAAAAGATTTTTAAAACTTAATTTAGATTTTACAGATTTATTTATTTGAGAGAGAGAGCACACAAGCAGGGCAGAGGAGCAGAGAGAGAGAGAGAGAGAGAGAAGCAGGTTCCCCGCTGAGCAGGGAGCCCAATGCAGGGCTGATCCCAGGCCCTGGAGATCATGGGCTGAGCAACATGCAGACACTTAATGGACTAAGCCATCCAGACACTCCAGAAAAAAATATTTCTTTTCATATTATAGAGTCAACAGATTGTGTTTTTGTAGTGCATTTACAAAATAGGTAAACCCTAGGCTGTGTGCCTCTGATACTGGATGGACAAAGTGCACAGCCCACAGCTCCCACTCTGGTTGTCTGAGGAACTGGGGGTTCCCCCATAACTCCTACTATTGCCTGGCATATCCTTTCTGGGGTGGCCTCTAACCCCATTTCTTCCTATACCCTATTTACCAATCTTTTTAAGATTCAGCCAGGAACAAGACTGCCAAGATTCTGCTGTCCGATAAGTTATTTTTTAGTGACAAAAGAGTTATAAGTAAACACATCAATAGTAGGGTCATTTCAGGTAGTGATTCAGGGTATGAAAAAATAAAACCAGGCAATAGGAGTATGGAACGCTCTACTTTAATAAGGCTGGTATGACAAGGGCTTATAGGCCATTTGCACAGAGCCTTGAGAATTGAGAGGGAAGATTCTAGAGGGAGAGTGTGTACCGTGAGAGCAAAGGCCTTGAGGCAGAGAAGAGCTTGGTGTCCTGGGGAGACAGAAAGAAGGCCAGTGTGACTGGGCAGCACGAGCCAAGCAGAGGATGGCGTGAGATGAACACGGAGGGGGCGGGCCCAGGTCCCACAGGGAGTCGTAGGCCCTAACGAGGAGGTCACATTTGAGTCCAGAAGTGACAGCTTTAAAGCCACCGTACTTTGCAGGAGCTCGCTGTGGTAGCTCCTGGGAGGTGGTACCCCGGCCAGCTTCTGCAGGCCCTGGGTGGCTCCTGCTCCCGCCAGCATCTGGAGGGCCGGTTTTGCCTCTGTGCGGTCATCACTCGTTGGCGTGGCGGCTTCTTCCGGCGGCCCCGAGCCGCAGGGGTGACGGGGCCACCGCGCGGCACGGGTTAACGGGAGGCCGGGCGGTCCACCCCGCATGGCCACGCGGGTTCCGACTGGGGAGGCGGGGGCTGGCGCGTGATGCAGACGGGCACACGTGGCCCCGGAGTGTGCTCCTCCGGACAGGTTGGGGGTCGCCACCCTAGCCGGGGCGTCCGCTCCTGCGCTCCGCTTGGCTGGCGGCCTCCGGATCGGGCGGATGGCCGCGTCGCGGGACGCACTCCCCGAAGGGCAGCGGGCCGCAGGAAGGGCCGCTAGCCTCGCCACTTGAAAGTTTTTCTTGGGGCTCGGAAGCCCAACTTGCCCATCCGAGAAATGGGGCTCTGAAATAAACAGATGGAGGACGCACTCTGCCGACTTGGCCGTTTTATTCTTTCTCTACGCCCCTACCCGTTTTGGAGCCCAAGGAACTGGGGCGAGCGGACTGCCACCCCAGACACCCCCAGGGCGCGGTGGCCCGACTTAATTCTGGGGCCCCTGTTGCCAGGAAGCGCCTGAAAAGACCCCGCGGGGCGCGGTCGCTGGGCCGGGTCACGTGACCGTCACTCGACGCCCTGCGGGGGGGGGGGAAGCAACCACTGCGCATGCGTGCCTTTTATCTTTTTCTGTTTTTTTTTTTTTCCTTTGGTTGGCTTGGACGCAACCACTGTCAACTCCTCCCCCTCCTTTTCCATCCTTCCTGACACACGCTCCCTTCCCCCCGCCCATTGGTTACGTCAGGCAGACAGGACGGTAAGCCAATCACGGTGCTGTGTTCAGAGGCCGGCACGCGGAACCGGTCGGATTGGACCAATGAGGGCGCTCGGAGCGGGCGCGCCCCAACCGGGCAGGGGAGCCGAGGCCGAGTGGGCGGTGCTTCCCCAGTCAGCATGTGGGCGGGGGAGGGCGGGGACCAGCAGCCGCAGAGGCGTCGACGGCGGCGGCGACGACGACGTTCCTCAGTCTTCGGGGTGGGCTCGGCGGCGCAGGCCGGGCTTTGCGGAGGGCTCGGCGGTCAGCGGCGGCGGCCCTAGTGGGGCCGCGGCGCCATGGGTGGGCGGTAGACAGGCTCAGGCCGGCAAGGCGAGGGGCGGCGGCGGTCGTCCAGGCCGCGGCGACCTTCGGCGGGGCCCGGGGGTGGGGAGGCCCGGGGCGGGGGTCGTCCCGGACAGCGCGGGGCCGCGGGGCGGGTCTCGCAGGCCGTCGGGGTGCAGGAGGCCTGGGCCGCCTCGAGGAGCCGCCGCCGGCCGCTGGGCCCCGCCGCCGGGCCGCTCGACGACGACGCTCCCGCGGGGGCCCCGCCTGAGGAGGACGCGGCGGCGGCGGCGGCGAGGCCGCGGGAGGCCGCGGAGGATGGAGGAGCGGAAGGAGGAGGGCGAGGCCGAGATCCAGGAGCACGGGCCGGAGCACTGGTTCTCTAAGTGGGAGCGGCAGTGCCTGGCTGAGGCCGAGCAGGACGAGCAGCTGTCCCCCGAGCTGCAAGAGGAGGCGGCGGCCGCCGCGCAGCCCGAGCACAAGCAGCAGAAGCTGTGGCACCTCTTCCAGAACTCGGCCACCGCCGTGGCCCAGCTCTACAAAGGTGAGGCCCGCCGCCGCCATCTTGCCGCTGCCGCCGCCCCGCCGCCGCCGCCGCCGCCGCGCCTCGGGGTCGGCGGGTCGGCGGAGAACCCCGAGGGCGGCCGCCCACCCGCCGGCCGGGCCGGGCCTTCTCGCCCCCGCCGCCCCGTCGCCCCCTCCCCACAAGATGGCGGCGCGGGGGGCGGGCCCGGCGGGCGGCCGCGGCCGAGCGGGGGGCCGGCTTGGGGGGCGCTCCCGTTTGGGGCCGCTCTCGGGGGCCTGCCCGCGGTTGAGGCCCGGCTGCTGGCGCCCCCCGGGCCGGGAGGGGAGGGGAGGGGCCCCAGGTCACAAAATGGCGAAGGGAGGCGGCGGGGCCGGCCCATTGTGCCCGAAGCCGGCCTCGGGGCGGGGACTGGGAGGGGGCGCCTTCCTCGGCCGCGGTCGGACCCGGGGTTGCGCCTCTGGGCCCCGCGGCTCCCCCTTGCTCCCGCCGCGACCCTTTTCCTGCCGTTCTCGCAGTTGAGTGTGGGATCCTGAAGCCCTGGAACAAAATGGCGAAACCTAATATGGCCGTTCCGAAGTGATTGACGCCCAAATAACATCTTCTTTCTCTGTGTGTCTCTCTGTCTCTCTTTCTGTGTCTTTTGTGTTTTTTTCTCCTTCCTCCGCTTTTTCAGACCGAGTGTGTCAGCAGCCAGGACTTTCTCTCTGGGTCCCCTTCCAAAACGCAGCCACCGCCGTCACCAACCTCTATAAAGGTAAAGATAACCTTGCTGCATTGCCGGCTAAGGGGAAGGGCAGCTTGCGTCAGGGTTTGAGCCCTGCGCTGCGAGGGTATTGGACACCCTTCCCCGGATCCAGACTGCCGGAGTCCTTGCTGCTGCGGAGTCCAGCCACCAAGTGCCCCAAGTACTTTGTAGGTTGAGAACTCCCGGGATGGTCTCTTATATCCCTGCATCTCAGCCGCGGCGTTTGACCCTCTCCGCCCCCCACCCCCGGGCGCGTTTGACACTGGGGGCAGTTTTGAATGTCATCCCTAAGAGGGGGCTGCTGAATATCCTGCCTGGCACAAGACAGGCTCCCCCGCCCCAAGTGTCGCCCCAAGTGTCGGTAGTGCGGGGGTTGAGAAGCCCTGAGCTGGGAGACCGGCGAGGCCTGCTGCTTCTCACGACGAGGGCACCCAGGGAAGAGAGTTTATGGTGCCACAGGGAGGTGAGCACTTCCCGGAAAAGAGTCTTGAGTTAGGCAGCTTAGACCAAGGTATTTTCGTAGCATTTAAGTGCGCTGAAAACGAGCTGATTGGAATAATCTGTGCATATTAACATACTGCTCTTCCTAGCAACTTCAAGTGTTTGCTTTCAAAACTACTGCATATCTGATTGTATATTGTTGGCAGGAAATGTGTGATCAGAGTTTGCCTTGATAGATTTGTGTTTTATGGTAGTGTTTTTCTGGAGCTAATCCTCACCCCTCCCCATGACGTGAAGATATGTAAGTAAGTGTTCTTGTTTTTTGTGCTCTCAGTAACCACGGCTTTGGATTTTGAAGATTTGGAAATTTGGATTTGATGCTTCTTAGGGACAGGGTGTCTGTGGAGAAAGGATTTGAATTTGACTGTTAGTCTTAGTAAAAATGTAATTAAATCAAATGCTTTCAAACTTGGGAGAAGCTGCGTTTAACAGTAATGGACTTAGTGCATTTCAAAATGATCAAAACAAGATAAAACAAGCTGTGGAGCACCTTCTGGTATTCTTATTTTTGCCTAAGAATGTGCAAATAATGGCAGCATTCTATAGGAAGAATACATTATTGTGAGACATCGTGGTTGGAATTTGCAGTTTTTTGGGTTAGTAATTTGAAAACATAAAGTGAAACTGGTGAATAGAATGTTGATTTTTAGGGAAGGAGGAACTCATAGTCTAGCGCTGTGAGAAACGGGAAACACAGATGGTGCCCCAGTGGTCAACTTTGATTTTATGTAGCTGAGTTCCTTAAATTTTGGCTCTTGAGTAAATTAACATCTATCAGTTCTTGAGGGTCTTCAGCATTGTCTGAATTGTCTCTTGGTTTCATCCAGAGAATTTGGAATAATAGTTAAAACTTGTTTTAGAGACTCATTTCTTGGAGTATAATTTGGATACCGTATAATCACCATTTTAAGAATCATAGCTTGAATTTGAGAGACATATACTGTGACGGCATAGAGCATCTATCTCCAACCCAAGCCCCTGGCACCACTGATGTGATTGTTGTATGTATGGTTTCCTGTTTCCATAAAGTCATGAATAGAGCCTTATGGCATAGTCTTTTGTGCCCGGCTTCATGAACTTCCCGTGTTTCTGAGATGGATCCATGGAGTTCATGCTGCAGGTGTTAATAACTCAGTGTCCATTTTGGCCCTCTCCCCGACCCCAGTGTTGTTTGTTTGGTCTGAGTAGCATTCTGTTCTGTGTGTGGTGCTACAGTTTATCCATTTGTTTGTTGCAATTTATTTTTTTTGAAGGTGGGGATGGCACCATTTTTGGTGGCTTTTGTATGCCTCTCTTTGCCTAGGCCATACAAAAACATGAACATCCTTTAGATTTTCTGTTTAATTTTTGGTGCTGTTTTGTGCTGTTATAATGTTATCTTTTTAGGACTAAAGCTGACAGTTTAGTGCTTCATATAAGAGATGGGTTTAGAAGCTGAACTCTGAAATAATCCCAAAAACGGATTGCTTGATTTGAAATTGCTTTTTATAATTTATTCGTTTTTTTTTGTTCAGAAGATTTAATGAGAGAGACATTCAGTTTTTTTAAATTTAAAGATTCTATCCATTCATTTGACAGAGACGCAGCAAGAGAGGGAACACAAGCAGGGGAAGTGGGAGAGGGAGAAGCAGGCTTCCCACTGAGCAGGGAGCCCGATGCGGGGCCCGATCCCAGGACCCTGGGCCCATGACCCGAGCCGAAGGCAGACACCCAACAACTGAGCCACCCAGGCGCCCTGAGACATTCATTTTTTTAAAAATGGAAATAAATGTTCTTGTTACTGCAGATGTGTTAGATTGTTAGAACTGGTGTTATTTTATATCCTGTTTTTGTTAAAAGTAAATGCATCCTTTTTTATCTGGTAGGAAAAGTAAGTTGTGGTTTGTGGAATTTGGTAGTGTAGCAACATACTCCTACCTGATTGAAAGGAAAGAGGTAATGCTCTGCAGAGATACTCACCTTCCTCTTTTTCAGGGTGAAGCCTTTGGAGAACAGGACTACAGCTGTAGGATTAATTAGATACCTTAAATAGAACCAGTATAGTTAGCAAGGTAGTGTCACCAGTGCATGCAGCATTAAGTGTAGTGGTAAATCTAAATTATTGTTCATAGCTCTGATTAAATATTTAGGTATAATTTACAAGGGGGGAGATTTGGAGGGGATGGGATCTCTTTAAAGGGCAGTGCTTCTGTATTTTTGTCTGATTATACACTTAACTGGCAAGCTAAAACTGGCTTGTTCTGCAGACTGGGGAGAGGTTGGCACTTCTACCAGGTTTTTGATAGCTCCTAAAGGGAACACATAGGAAGTTCAGATTGGAGGTAAAAGCCTAGCTGAGGGCCCCTTTTGATTGCTCTTGTGCTTTTGAAAAGTCTAAGGCTCAGTCATTTTGGTTTGGCTCGGAGGGTGTGGAGGAGAGTGAGTTGTCTCTCAGTGTGGACAGAATTCAGCAAAATATGGAGTGTGGGTTCTTGCTACTCTGTGTTGTAGGACAAGACTTTGGTATCCTCTTTTGGAAAGGGGAGGAAAAAGTCTTGTTGCTGGTTCTTGTTTCTACCTTGATTTGGTAGATCTAAAAAGGGTGATGTTTGTTTAGTTTTCAGTTACGTTCTATTCCTGGCCTAGTACATTTTTTGATATCTGCAACTGAAGAGGGGAGTGAAAAGTTACTGAGTTGGTTTTAATTTAGCCCAGATTCATGCTTACCTGGGAAATACTTGACCACACCTACTGGTTTGCCTTTTAAAGC
The DNA here is from genome assembly GCF_963455335.1 of Martes martes. Taxonomy (NCBI): domain Eukaryota; kingdom Metazoa; phylum Chordata; class Mammalia; order Carnivora; family Mustelidae; genus Martes; species Martes martes. The sequence goes on along the minus strand of NC_137906.1, from coordinate 33,974,511 downwards.
CCCCTCCTTTCATTTTCCTGGGCGCCACTTGTAATCTTTGTCTCCAGACTCCTCATTAAGGAATTGTTCTCCTTGTGTAATGCTAACTTCCTTCTGTTTGGGGTTCCTTGCTCAGAAGAGAGGTTGGACTGGTGGTTGTCCTCTGGGACAAGGCTATCTTGGGAGCCCCAGTGGTCTGCCTGAGGTGGGTGCTGGTGCCTTACCTCTTTACCAGCGTCCTTGACCCAGTGTTTGATCACATCCCCCAGGGTCACTTCTCAGCACATCCCTAATGGTTTGTTCTCTCAGGTTTTTTTTTTTTTTTTAAATAATTTATTTATTTATTTGAGAGAGAGAGGGAGAACGAGCAGGGAAAGGGGCAGAAGGAGAGGGAGAAGCCAGCAGGGAGTCTGATGTGGGACTCGATCCCAGGACCCCAGGATCATGACCTGAGCTGAAGGCAGACACTCAACGGACTGAGCCACCCAGGTGCCCCTGTTCTCTCAGGTTTTTGATGTTTTTTTCTTCTTTGACTTTTGTTTTATGGTTAGCTCCATTTCTTTGCCTCCACTTTAATTAACTACTTACTAAAAAATAATTTTAATTTAATTTTATTTTTTCTTAAAGTAAGCTCTATATCCATCGTGGTGCTTGAACTCACGGCCCTGAGATTGAGAGTCAAAATGCTTTACCGACTGAACCAGCCAGACGCCCTTGTCTCCACTTTTAATAACTGCATTTGAGACCTTCATTGCATGTTGAGCAGTACTATTACATATGTTGAGAGCTTTTTTTTTTTTTTTTTAAGATTTTATTTATTCATTTGACAGACAGATCACAAGTAGGCAGAGAGGCAGGCGGAGAGAGAGAAAGGGAAGCAGGCTCCCTGCTGAGCAGAGAGCCCAACTCGGGGCTCGATCAGGACCCTGGGACTGTGACCTGAGCCGAAGGCAGAGGCTTTAACCCACTGAGCCACCCAGGCGCTCCTGTTGAGAGCTTTCTGTTGATACTGTGTGTGTGAAAGATGTTCCTGGTTCTCTCCCTGACCAGCATGTGCCCAGGGAAGATCTGTACTCTAGCAGTGCTTGAAGGAGGCCAGCATTGTTAGAATGGCATCTGCTGCTAGATTGTTTGAATTCTGGTTCTGGCCTGTTATTACTTAGCTGTGTGGTCCTGGAGGCAGATGGTGGAGCAAGATACCGCACTATGGTGCTCCTTCGTTCTCTCAGGCTTAGAGGACAAGATCTGAGTTTAGTGATTGTGTGTGGTGAGTATTCCAAGTGCTTGATCTTGTTGGTGTTTAAATTCTGCTTTCCAGGTATTTCTGGCTATGGGCAGTCCTTAAGATGAAAGGAAGAAATTCTAGGTCATTTTTTGTCTTTGTGTTTCTTCTTGTGTTGAAATAAGTTTTGTGGTGCGGTGCTTTCTTTCTTCATCTTTCCCTAAAGGTTAAATAGAATTGCCAGGTGAGAAAAATGGTATGATGCCTTTTATTTAAGTCCTTGTTTTTGAGGCCTCTTGATGCCACATCCCTTTATAACATGCTGTCTTACTTCAGCATGGCCATCTTAGACTGTAGGTAAAGTGAAACTGAGCAGGACGTGCTGAAAATTTGTGGGCTTGGTGGTGAATGATTGGCCTATATAAACAAATGGTCAGAGAAAGCATGTTCCACCTGGAGATAGTGGAATTTAATCTTTTTTTTTTTTTAAAGATTTTATTTATTTATTTGACAGAGATCACAAGTAGGCAGAGAGGGAGGGGGAAGCAGGCTCCCTGCTGAGGAGAGGTCCCGATGGTGGGACTTGATCCCAGGACCCTGAGGTCATGACCTGAGCCAAAGGCAGAGGCTTAACCCACTGAGCCACCCAGGTCCCCCGGAATTTCATCTCTTTTAAAATTTGACTTTGTGGATCTGGTTTGTGACCCTCCTTTTTGCAAAAAAAAAAAAAAAAAAAAATACTGAACTTTGAGACTTTGTTCGGAACACCTTAGTATGGATTATAATTAGAAACTCTAAATCTCAAGTTTTTTTTTTTTTTAAGATTTTATTTATTTATTTGATAGAGGGAGAAAGAGCACAAGCAGGGGGAGCAGCAGAGGGAGACGAGAAGCAGGCTCCTCACTGAGCAGGGAGCCCAATGTGGAAGTCCATCCCAAAACCCCTGGATCATGATCTGAGCTGACCGCAGGAACTTAACCCACTGCGCCACCCAGGCATCCCTTAAGTATTATTCTTTAACTTTCGCTATATAAGGAACAGTGGCCTCATTCATTCAGAACATCATTTGTAGATTGTGTAAGTTTTTGTAGAAGACATTGTCTTCTGCATAACTTTTCTGTAAAAGGATGTTTTGATTGCAGGTAAGCAGAAAGTACAAGTCAGGCAGGCTTCACTGGTGTGAACATGGATTGGCTTCTCTTCGACTCGAAGGCCAAGGGTAGGATTGGCTTCAGTCAGTGCGTCAAACTGTCCTGCTCTGTAGTCTCTTGGCCAGAATTGGGTCACATGCTTACTCAGAACCAGTATCCTAGCTACTGTCTGGGGCAATGCAGATTAGATTCGGACTAAACCATTTGTTCCACCCTTTGAATGTGGAGGAAGCTCACCCCAGAGCTATCCAAACAAATTTGGAAGTACCTTTAGGAGAAGGGGGGATGAGGATTGGATGCCGGGCACATGGGGTTACTACATACATTTCTTTTCTGGCTCCTGTCCTTCTGTGTGTGCTAGGTGAAAATTAAGTAATTATCTAAATAGTGGAAGTTGGTGCCTGCTTTCCAATACTTCATTGCTGGGGAATGCATGAGTTGTTTCTCAAAACAGTTGGAAAATGGTTTTATTTTGCCTGTAATTCAAATCTTTGTTTCTAATGAAACACTTTTAATACTTTTTTCCCCTGTGGCAGACTGGATGACTAGTTAATGCAAATTGAATTTCTGAGTTCAAATATTTTGTAGTCATTAGTATTTTTTTTGAAATGTTGCTTTGATCTGCAGTGTGCTCTTACAGTTTATAGGTCTTCTAAGGAGGATGGGGTATAGTTTCTCTTGTTTTGGGGAAGAACTACCTTATAGAAGAAACTCTGTCACTTACCTAACTTGGGGCAAGGCCATTTGAGCCTCTCAGTTCCAGTTCCTTGTTTAAGAAATTGGGATGTCTGCTCTGGCCAGCTCAAAAGGATTGTATCAGAAGCTATACATAGTGAAATTGGATTAATCTTGTTTGTGTATCATGTAAGAAAGCTGTACATTTGGTCTCCGTCTCAGAAATTAGGTGATTCTGTGCCTGTTGTCCCCTGCCAGTGGTTAGAGGATTAGACTTCTAAAAATCTGGAATTCCATTTCAGCTGCTTATACAAAAACAGTTTTTGTTTGTTTGTTTGTTTAAGATTTTTATTTATTTGACAGAGACACAGTGAGAGAGGGGAACACAAGCAGGCAGAGGGAGTGGGAGAGGGAGAGACAGACTTCTTGCCTAGCAGGGAGCCCAGTGTGGGGCTCGATCCCAGGACCCTGGGATCAAGACCTGAGCCAAAGGCAGACGCTTAACGACTGAGCCACCCAAGTGCCCCGCAAAAAGTTTTTTTTTAAAAACATAAGAAACATGGGACATCTACTGTGACTTGTTTGCGTCAGTTTGTTTCCTGAATAGGGAAGTGACTGTTGTGCTTAAAGGTTAGATTGACATTTTGATGCCCTTGGGGTTTGCCTAACCTTCAAACTTATGGCCCTGTTTACAGTGGCTTTGGCTTCAGTAAAATAATTTTGGACATAAGACTGTCCCCACAGTTTCTGTGCTCTGCATTTCTAGAATTTGGATGTCTATTTGTCAAGGTTCAGTTGTATTCCGGGTAGTTTTTGGCAGAGAGCCTTGAAAAAGCCATCCTTGTTTGTGTTTATTGTGCTGCTGTACACTTAATCAGCCTGTGATTACATTAAAATCTAGCATAGTCATGCCTAAGATTCTCCAGTACGTATTCACATCTCTCCTGTTTGATAGGAGGATTTTATTTTCAACCACTTAACTGTTTAAACTCCTAAATGCAAGGAATGTGTTTGAAATGCTTTTGTGTCAACATGAGATTTTCTCTATAGGGAAATAACTGAAATTGGATTAATGGGGGGTGGTAAGGTTATTGATTTGGCTTTCAGGATATGCTGTAAATGGTATAAAACCAAATCTTGCCCAGGCAGTGCCGAAGTAGGTACCTGAAGACCTTAAATGTCCTGTCTGCTTTTCTCTTCTGTACTTTCTAATCTGTAAAAGTCTGTTTGTGGAATACCTGATACTTGGTTTGTTCTTGGTTGGTTCTCATGTTCAGATTTGCTCAGAATTTCTGAGAGGAAATGATTGGTCAGTCACATAAAAAAATTTTTTTTAGTTGCATAAATTTTATTTTTTAAAGAGTTTATATGTTTATTTGAGAGAGAGCATGAGAGGGGAGAGGGTCAGAGGGAGAAGCAGACTCCCCATGTTGCTGGGAGCCCCATGCGGGACTCCATCCCATCTGGGGACTCGATCTGATCCGGGACTCCGGGATCATGACCTGAGCTGAAGGCAGTCACTTAACCAGCTGAGCCACCCGGGCGCCCAAGTTGTGTAAATTTTAATAAAAGAGCATCACAGCTTACTTAGATAACGGTCTTTCATGTAAACCACTGAATATTGCATTTTCCTGCTTTGTTCAAATCTGTGATTGAAGCATCAGGCTCTCCCTCAGGGGTGCCTGGCTGGCTCAGTCTGTAGACCATGTGACTCTTGATTTCAGGTCATGAGTTCAACCCCCACTTTAGGGTGTGGAGCCTGCTTTAAAAAAAAAAAAAAAGCCTCAGGCCCTTGCAGATCTGATTTTTGGAACTCCTTTTGTCCTCAAAGCAAAATGCAGCAACTTTCTTCCCTGGATTGTCAGTTCTTTAAAAAACTGCCTCAGGTGGCCCTCTCCCTTCGGCTCTTGAGTTCTGCATTCAGTCGAGGGAGGAGGTTTTGTCGTCTGGTTTGGCAGCCATGTATTTACATGCCCGCTTCATCTTGGCTTTACGCTGCACAGACCTGCTTCAGACCTGTTTCTTGTAGTCCTTCTGTCCCTCCAGTGTTTTCCCTCTCTACTTAGAGTTCTGGGCCTCCTTCCATCTGGTTCTTGAAAAACAAAATTTCCTTGGTCATTCTGTTTGGAACCTGCTTCTCCACTTACAAGTTTGAGTGTAACAGTTCTTTCAGGTGGGGCAGTTTTGTTGAAGCCTGGTTGCTTCAACGTTCACACTTCACATTTCTCCTTTCTCTGGTGCTGTGGGTTTTGCTCACAGCTTTGATTTCTCTTCAAATGCTTCGAGCTCTTTCAAAATCACTCTTCTAGATACAGCTTTACCAAGGTCATGTTGAGCTTATCTACTCCTAAGGTTGCCTTTATCGAAGTCTTTAAGAGATTGGAAAGTGCTATATTATACTCTTAAATGTCATTTACCTTTTTTAATTTTTTATTTTTTTATTTAAAAAAATTTTTTTTTAAATTTATTTATTTGTTAGAGAGAGAGAGCGAGCGAGCACAGGCAGACAGAAGCAGACAGAGAAGCAGGCTCCCCGCCAAGCAAGGAGCCCGATGCGGGACTCGATCCCAGGACGCTGGGATCATGACCTGAGCCGAAGGCAGCCGCCCAACCATCTGAGCCACCCAGGCGTCCCTATTTTTTTATTTTTTAAAAGATTTTATTTATTTATTTGACAGACAGAGATGACAGGTAGGCAGAGAGGCAAGCAGAGAGAGAGGAGGAAGCAGGCTCCCTGCTGAGCAGAGAGCCCGATGCGGGGCTCGATCCCAGGACCCCGGGATCATGACCTGAGCCGAAGGCAGAGGCTTTAACCCACTGAGCCACCCAGGTGCCCCATCATTTACCTTTTAAAAAAAATTTATTTATTAGAGACAGAGAGCACAAGTTGGGGGGGCAGGGGTAGAGGGCAAGGGAGAAGTAGACTCCCCACTGAGCAGGGACCCTGACATCATGACCTGAGCTGAAGGCAGAAGGTGGCCTCACTGAGTCACCCAGGTGCCCCAATGTTACTTACCCCCCCTTTTTTTAAAGATTTTATTTATTTGACAGGGAGAGACACATTGAGAGAGGGTACACAAGCAGGGGGAGTGGGAGAGAGAGAAGCAGGCTTCCTGCTAAGCAGGGAGGCCGATGAGGGGCTCCATCCCAGGACCCTGGGATCATGATCTAAGCCTAATGACTGAGCCACTCAGGCTGCCACTGTTTTAAAATGGAGTTTATGCTTGCTTTGTTTGTGATGAACTGATAAATCAGATAAATCAGAAGTCATTGGTTCACTTTGTAATTTGACCATTATTCTAGTAATGAGAAAGTGGAGAAATTACTTCATTCCCACATTTGCTTTTTATGTCTTTAGAATAAGAATAATCCAGTTCTCAAAGTTGTTACCAAGTTGACTGTTTTTAAGAGTGCTCCCAGGGGTGCCTGGGTGGCTCAGTGGGTTAAACCTCTGCCTTCCGCTCCCAGGACCCTGAGATCGGGCCCTGCATCAGGCTCTCTGCTCAGTGGGGAGCCTGCTTCCCCCCACCACCACCCCGCCCCACTCTCTGCCTGCCTGCCTCTCTGCCTACTTGTGATCTCTCTCTCTCAAATTAAAAAAAAAAAAAATCTTAAGAGTGCTCCCATAGACAACGTTTTCCATTTTTTTGTTTGGAAAAGTTTTCGGCAATAAGGACTGATCATCTAAGGAATAGGCCTTCTGATAAAGTTCTGCTTGTGCTGCTCTCCTGCACTCTTGCTTAATAATGCAAATTCATGCAGCTTGGGATCCTCTGTACTGGATTATTGTGCTTCTGGAACACAACTCTGTTGGTTATTCCTTTCCCTTTCTGAGTTATGTGTTTCAGATAAGGAATTAAAAAAAAAATCATGGCCCAGAAAAGTAACAGAGGAATGATTCTTTATGCTACAGAAAAATTCTTGCTCTTAAAAAAGGCCAGGGATAGATAGAACGTTGTCTTTAATGTCATTAAAGGTATACTTTTGAGTTTCTGTGAGCTTAGCAGTTCAACTAAAAATAAATGGCAGTGACTTAAATTTCCCAGTAGGTCAGGAATCATTTACTGAAAATGTGGGTTCCATATATACAGGGGTAGTATTTATTTACAGGGAGACTGGGAGGCCAGTCTGAGAAATTTTTAAGGCAGGTCTTTCAGGAGTGACTGAGTTATGGGAAACTGTTGGCAACTGGAAGCACAAAGAAAGTATATGAAGGGAAATGAATGACTCTTTGCACTGTGCTGTTTGCTTTTGGTGTTGAGTTAGAATTAATTTTTCCTCTTCGTTTCTAAAATGTTGGCTGCTGCCTTCAGTGTGTTCCCAGTTCTTGGTGCTGAACCTGTCAGTAGGAGTGCACCATCCCCAAAATGATACGGTAAATGCAGGTGGCCTGAGTGATGTGTAGTATGTAGTCATCTGTTGAATGATATGATGCTCCTGCTTAGGATTAATTGTGAGAATTCTGGTTTCTGCAGGCGAGTAGAGCTTAGTGGTTAATAACCACAGACTTTGGAGCACAATTTTAGGTCTTGTGTATATTCTTTGACCTTGCTAGAGTTGCTCAGTAGCTGTTCCCTTTTTGCAATGGGGGAACCCTTGTACCACTTTCAAGGGGTTTTTTTTGTTGTTGTTGTTTTGTTTTGTTTTTTAAATTTGAGCAATCTTTACACCCAGTGTCAATCTCGAACTCATGACCCCAAAGTCAACAGCCACATGCTCTACTGCTGAGCCATCTAGGTGTTCCCCTCCGTGTCTTCTTAACTACCTTTTTTCTCAGGTGAAGCAGCGTATAGTACTGATAGACATTTAATAATTTACCCGTCAGTATTATTAAACAAGCTAGCTTAGTTAGATTAAGCTTAGCAAGATTTTTAAGGGAATAGCATTTTAAAAATGGTAACTTGGCTAACAAGAAATAGTCCCCCTTTTCTGTTCAAAATCAGTGTTTTTGGGGGGCACCTGGCTGGGTCAGTCAGAAGAGCATGCAACTCTTGATCTCAGGGTTGTAAGTTGAAATCCCATATTGGGTGTAGAGATCACTTAAATAAATAAACCTTAAAAAGTTAATTTTTATTTGTTTTTTTAAAGAACAAGGCAGAAGCTCTAGGACTTCGTGATGTTTTAACTCTGAATTTGGACCATTAAGATTAAATACCATGTGTAACACTTCAAACAGGGAAGAAATACAGTTTAGTTTAATGGATTACCGTTAAGATTTGAGAACCCCATATACTTCATGATACTCATTTTGTTTAACTTGTCACGTGGTTTTGTTTTAGAGAAGAATGGATCCTGGCTCTACTGATCGTTATGTCTCTTTTTTTCTTGTTCTTTTTTCTCTAACAGAAAGCGTGGATACTCATCAGCGAAGTTTTGATATTGGAATTCAGATTGGCTATCAGCGACGCAATAAGGATGTGTTGGCTTGGGTTAAAAAGCGCAGAAGAACTATTCGTAGAGAAGATTTGATCAGCTTCCTGTGTGGAAAAGTTCCTCCACCACGAAACTCTAGAGCTCCCCCAAGACTGACTGTAGTGTCCCCTAACCGAGCTACTTCAACGGAAACTAGCTCATCTGTAGAGACTGATTTGCAACCCTTCCGGGAAGCCATAGCTCTGCATGGTAAAGCCGTTTAAACATATTTCTTTGGAAAAATGGTTAAGAGTGTGCCTGTGGACCCATTTTCACATTTAGGTTTAGGTCCAGATTTATTGTCTGTGTTTTGTCTATTATAGTAACTACGTGCTCTAGAAATGTTTAAGTAGAATGTAAGCTAAGAACGTAACGTGGGCAATTTTTGAATGTTAGTTAGCCCATCCTAAAAAATGTTTTTAGAAAGCTAGTTTGAGCTTATCAGTGTCACAACAACAGAATCTTTTGCAACGTTGATTAGACCTTACTGCTTTATACTTATTGTTGTACATGTTTTCTTGCTATTCTGAGTCAAAGAGGAAGTTCTTGTGTCTTAAGAATTCTAGTACATTTCTGACTGCCATGAGAGTCTGGTCAGTGGCAGGCAGATGAGGCAGGTAATTGTTGGGCTGTTCTTACGGGAACTCCCTTTGACCCTCTGAGTTACTGAGTGTGCCTAAAAGGGTGAGAGTTGATGACCCAAGTGGGAATGGACAGATGTAAGAATAAGTGACTTTCCTTGACATCTGTTGTCCCTTAGGTCCTTGCTTGATAGTCAGGACTGTCAGGACAGTCTTAATCACCATCTCCCCAGGCCATAAGAAGGCCTTCTTGGCTAAAGGCTTTAAGTATTACGGGAGAAGCCTGGGGTGTGTAGTCAACAAGCTGCTGCTGTTTGATCCTCTCTAATACAGATTTATAGGTAGACCTGGAAGAGGTACTTACTTGACATTTAATGCATTTATACGTTTAATAAAAGAACAATGAAGTATTGAGACTTAGTTGGAACTGAACAGGAAACGTGCATGATGCACATAACTAAAAGGAGAGAAGTAATTAGTGAGTTAGGTCAGGAGGCCTGTTAAAAGTGAACATTTCTGGGCCATAGTATAGGTGATCTAAAACTAAGTAACCTGGTATTAAAAAGGGTGGGATATAAATGCAGAGGGTTTTTATATCCTTGAAGCTTTAAGGCTTGTACAGATTTCTTGTTCTCTTTGGCGGACCCTGATTCTTACCTAAAACCCTATTCAGATCGTGGGGTTGGAAAAAAATGTTTTATCCTCCTGATAGTTTTAAGTTAAAAACACAAAACATTTATTGCAGGAAAGTCCCTGATGTGTGGATACAGTACTTAGGATTGATGGCTGTTTCTAATATAGGGGAATAGTCATGCCATTAGAACTTCTCAAACTCAGGCAAAAACAAGTTCGATCTGTTCTTAATCAGTTCCAGAGTTCACCTCTTTTACCATTAAGTTTGGAACAAATGACTGGAAGTGTATATAGTGTCAGGTGACTGGCCTGTCTGCGCACAGTAGGGCTGGATGTGGTTGTCTCTAAGCATTCTGATTTTCTTTATCATCAGGTGTTTTTATGATTCATTCCATACCTCTCTCATTTAAGTTTCTTTTTTCTGTATCATACTATACTTGAGAAGATAGTTTTAAGATACCCAGATGCCACTCCTGTTACGAAATCTTAGTGCAGTTGTATACCTTGTAAAAAGTGCCAGGTCTCCCTTGGCCCCCCCACCTTTTCTTTTGACTGTTCAGCTTGTAATTTGTCATTTTGTGAATTTTTGGATTTACTAAAACAATGGTTTTAAGAAGAGACTTCATGATCTTGACTTGCATTTAAATTGTGAGGGTCAAGAAAGTTTAATGATGTAGCTGTGTAGGCAAATAACCTTTCCCTTTAATAGACTTCGAGTACCATATACTGGAGACTCTGTGTACTCTTAGTCGTAAGGTTCCTACGCTGAATTCCTGTAGTGGTCAGGTTATATGGCCCCTTGGAAGAGTATACAGAAACATAAATTACACCAAGTTTTGCGCTTAGTTGTTTTAGAGAACATCAGTCTATTGAGGAGAATGCTAGTCTGGTTTGGGTGTTTAAAGTGATTTGAATGATTTCTCATGATAGGCCATTGTTGACTAAATTGTAAGGCAGATTAATGACCAACTTTGTAACCAGGTGTCCTTGTGATCTCAATTATTGGATAGTCTAAATTGAAGTGAAAGCTGTCCAGATCTCCTAAAATGTATTTGGAGACATCTTCAGTGGAGTACATTCTTGCCAGTTTAGTTTTGCATATAATTGCTTAGCCAGATCTGTGAAATGTAGTTGAAGTCATATTGAAGTTCTTAGGGATCTGCATTGGAAGGAGAGTCTAAATTCATGAGATTTTGGCCTACAAGGAAGGGGGACATAGGAAAAGAGTTACATATTGAAGTATACTTACTAAGTTTTTAAACAGCAAACACGAGTATAGGAGGTCATATCATCCTACCCCTTTTTATGAGAGGGCAGTTTTCCCCCATAGTTTTTCTTTTCTTTTTAAAGGTTTTATTTATTTATTTTGACAGAGCACAAGTAGGCAGAGGCAGAGGGAGAAGCAGGCTCCCCACTGAGCAGGGAGCCTGATTTGGGGCTCAATCCCAGGACCCTGAGATTATGACCTGAGCTGAAGGCAGCCGCCCGACTGACTGAGCCACTCAGGCACCCACCCCCATAGTTTTTCTTAATCGGCTCCTCTAAGTACTCTCCTGTATCAAACACACCTACATACACCTAAATTACACATTTTATTTGAAGAAAAATGACAAAGGTATAAGATACTTAGCATTTATTTCCTGTAGACACTGAGGGTGTGGTAATGAGTAAGATCTTCTGATTAGTACCTCATCAGCCTAGGAGTTAACGCAGTTTCAGTCATACATATATCAGTGGTTATCAGTTACAGTCAAATCTTCTGGTTACTGAGGTTTAAAGACTATAATCCAGCTCTTTATTTTGGCACTCGTCTCCAATATGGGTTGCTTTTTTTCCTGTGTACCATGAGATCTAGTCATCTGGATAGTAAATTAAGCAGGAAGTCCGAGAAATACATAAGCGTGTGCTATAAACTGATTTTTGTCCTTGCCTTTTTAATCCTTGTCTTAAAATAAGAACATCAAAAAGTTTCCAAGTGCTGAATACTACCTGCTACCTTTTTTTTAATGTAATAGACGATTTCACATGGACCTAAAATCCTCTGGACTGTTCTGTGGTTCTCCATCTCCCTTTCTGATTCTACCTCTTAGGCATCCTTTCTTTCTCATGTGGAACTTTCCTTTTGTTTTTTTTTTTCCTTAGTATGTTCTTTCAGCCTCGATTTTTTTCCCTTCAGGCTCTTCCACTGATTGAGCTTACATTCCCCACGACTTTTTTTTTTTTAAAGATTTTATTTATTTGTCAGCATAAGGAGGAGGAGCAGCAGGTAGAGCAGGCAGAGGGAGAAGCAGGCTCCCCCCTGAGCAAGGAGCCTATTGTGGAACTCGATCCCAGGAGCGTGGGATCGTGACCTGACTGGAAGGCAGCTGCTCAACTGACTGAGCCACCCAGGTGTCCCCTACACTCCCCAGATCTTAAGCCCTAACCACCTCCCACAAGGCCCCGTACTTGTAGTTTAGCCTGTTCCTGACTGTCTGGTGTGTGTGCACCATTGTCCTCTGGTGGATGTTCACATCACAGCATCCCTGCAGACCTCTTTCACATAGATGTCTGTGGCCTCTTTCAGCCCGTTAGCAAATACCTATCTTGTCCTCATTGAGCCATTCAAATGCACACATGGCAGATTCTCTGCTGTCTCTGGGAATGTATAAATGAAGAACGAGTACTTTTCTGTTGAGGCCAACACATACTTGGGTAATTTAATGCCATGAATGTGGTATGTGTAAAGATATTCCAGAGGCAGACAGGGACATTTTACTGTGTGGCCTGGCTGTGCATTAAGAGAAGAGTCTTTTGGAGGAGATTATTCCAGAGCCCTGGGCTCTGGAATAATCTCCTTCCTGCTCTTGCTTCCTGGCCCTGAGATGACCCAGTCGCCTGTCCATGTTTCCTGGGGCCACTGGAGTAGTGTTTTTGATCTTGTCACTTCAGTGAAAAATAGCTTTTGTTTATGGCTAATAGGTTGAAGTCAGAACTCAGCATGGCATTATAAGGCCCTTCTGATTGGGTCTTGACCTTGGGTGGGTCTTGACCTTGGGTCAGATATCTTAGCCATATTGTCTCATCTATGGAATATCTCCATGGCCTTTTCCAGATCTTTCCCTCTTCCTGCTTATACTTAAAGAGATCAAGCACCTCTTCTAAAATTAAGCTTTCTTGCACTTCTTTCTGAAGCCTTCCTTGAGCTTTTAGTCTCCGGTTTGGATTTGCTTCTCTGGCTGTCCCTCCCAATAGACTGGGACTACCTGAGGGCAGGGCCTTGTCTTAAAGCTCCTGGCTTTAACAGAATCTGGCGAAGAAACTGGCATAGGTGCGTTCTGAGTTGACAGAGTTCAGGGGTCTGTTACATGGATGGATACAACACACTGGGGGTAGAGAACCTTTAGGAAGAATTGAGGATCAGCAGATCCCAGGATGATTGCAGCAAGGGTAAAAGGAATGGTGTGTAGGTTAGGAGAGCTACAGAGGAAGCTCCTTACTTAAATTAGAACAACTGATGTTTTGAACTGGGCTTGAAGATGATGCACCATTACAGCTATGTTAGTGTTTACTTTATGCCCGCATTCTGCTAAGGAGGTTGTCATTTAATTCTCACTGCCTTGAGTTACTGCAATTTTGTTGAAGAGAGTGGGCTTATTTGGCTTCATAAGTGGTAGAATAGATATTCCAGATCTGCCTGTCTCCAAAGTGCATGCTCTTAACCATTGTGCTTCCTACACATTTTTACATTGTGGTCCCTCCCTCATGGGCCTGGGGTGGGGTGGGGTGGGGTGGGAATGAAGAATTTTCTTCTCTGAAGACATCAGTCCATACATGAATTTTCTGTCTTTGGCATTTTCACCATACGTAAATCTTGTTAAGTAGGATTGAGGATGAATTGTTCATGACCTGCTGTATTTCTGGTTCACTTTAGTAGGAAGAGTAGTTACGCTTTCTTGTAGGTAGGCTACATTCCTACTATGACCTTGGGCAAGATGGTTAACTTTTTTTTTTTTTTAAGATTTTATTTCTTTATTTGATAGAGACACAGCGAGAGAGGGAACACAAGCAGGGGGAGTGGGAGAGGGAGAAGCAGGCTTCCTGCTGAGCAGGGAGCCCGATGTGGGCCTCCATCCCAGGACCCTGCAACCATGACCTGAGCTGAAGGCAGACGCTTAAGGACTGAGCCACCCAGGCACCCTGATGGTTAACCTTTGCAAGGCAGTCTCCTCCTCTGTGAAAGGCGATAAACTTCGTAAGGTGTTAGATGGAATGAGAAACTAAGCAAAGTACCTACCTACCCTTTCACTGTACTGTTTCTTACCCTGAGAGAAGGGGGACTTCTGCTTAGATCTGTGAGCACCCTGTTTGCCTCTTGGTGTATTTCAGTGCAAAAGTAGACCTAGAGTTTGGATAGCCTCTGAGGATACTCCCCCCCGCCCCCCTTTCAGTAAGGGTGGCTTTCTAAATTACACATATCACTCCAGAGGGGAAGGATAATGTAAAATTTACTGTTAATTATTATGTTACTTGCTAGGATCTGGAGCTTTTTTAAATTTTTCATGTTGATACAAACCAGTGAAGTTGGTGCTTTTTCTCTTTCTACTGGTTGGACAGATTCTCAGTTGACTTACCCAAGCTAGTGTTGTGTCTGGAAAGCCTTAGATTGAAATATGGTCTCCTTGTTCTGAGTTTTATTCATTATTGGGGAGGGGGTTAGGTGAAAAGGGTCCAGAGGGGAATGGGGCATACGTTCATGGAAGGGAAGAAAGAGACCAGGCTGGGAGAAGCAGTTGGATGCCAAGGCAGACTTCATTCTTACTCAAAGCTGCCTCATTGACATCATCTCATAGATGGTCTTTGTAGGCTCCTGGCTGTGGTTCAGACTCTTCTGTACAGATCAGAAACACTTGGTTTTATTTCCAAATGTCATTTTGATGACATTCTTGACCAAGGTTTTAGGAACCAACCTTACTAGACCTGGGTTGTCTCTTCTGTAAAATTCCATCCATTCATGTCAGAGGCCCCTAGCATGTACAGTCTGTGTCATCATAGGTGCTGTTGGGAATTGCTGCCATTGGCATTCGGCTTTAGGATCTCACTTTGCCAAGTATTAAGTTCCTTTCATGTTTTAATTAGCGAGTTTTAAAAAGGCAATGGGCTGCCCCATTCCCTGGTGTAAGTACTGAAAGGGGCTTATTAGGCAGGCTAGCCTTTAATGTAGCCCTGGAGAATTTCATACAAAGGAAAGAAACAAAGTTTGTTGTTTCAAAGAAAGCACTTAGTTAAGACAGCAGCTCCTTAGTATTGAAGTCTGACATCTGAACCCTTTTCTGGTTTGAAACCCTCCCTTTTTGGTGAATGTGGTGTTAAGAGTTCTGATTTCTGCATTTCAGATCCTTCTGTGGAAGTGGTAGTCTTTTAAAAATAAAGTATGTATTGTCGTTCTGTAGCCTCTCCATTGCCCAGCGTTTACTGAACACTAAGTACTAAGCACAGTTGATTAGAGGCTAGTGGTAGGGGCCTGTGATACAAACATGAGTTACATAATATCCTTGAGGGCTTTCTGGCCTGTTAGAATTCTGTTAGAGCATTTGAAGTATATTAACACAGGCAGTCACATTGAGGCACAGTACCATTGCCCTAGGAGTTTAATAAACTCCATTTCTGGCTCCTTTTTTGCCTAACAAAGTCTCTGGGCTACATACATGGTGATCCTTAGTCTCTTAAATCATTAAATAGCTTGAAAGATTCTTGGATCTGGAGGAACTGGGTATAGGGCTTTTTCAGAAAATCATAAAAGGTCAGATAGGAACTTTTACCTAGAAAAAATGTAAAGCAAATTCCTAGTTTGTCATATTCAGTGTATAAAACTGACACCTTCTTCTAGTGCTTATGGAAACCTGTGGATTCCAGACAGCCTGAACCAATAGGGTTTTTGTTCTCTGAGCACACAGGTGTTTGTAGCTTTTGTTAATTTGTCGGAAAACATTCTTGGACCTATGTGCACTAGAGCGATACCGAAGAGGAAATTTTGGTGAGAACAAGGCCTCTTGATAGAATTTGCTAGACACCTGAGATCCAATACATTTAAGAGGAATTTATTTTTGCTTGGTTCTGTTTCTTTCCCTTTCCCTATCACTCTTGTCCCCTTCCATCCATAGAGCTAAATACTTAGAAACAAATGTTTGATAGCTAACACAGATGTTTAGGTTAAGTATTTTTAAACTGTTGGCATGCTATACACGAAACTCCTTGTAACTTTCTGTTGCAGAGGACTAACTGGAACTGACCTGTAGGGTATTTTGATCCATCCGTCTTCGAAGTCCTTCCTTCTCTTGCGTGTTTGTACTTCTGGTACAGCGTGTGGAACACAGTAGTAGGGACTTCATAGATGCCTGTTGACTGTTGCAGTCTGCGTCTTCCTGAAATACCAGCACCATTGATAGTTACTTAACAGTAAAATATTTTAAAAACTTACGTGGAAATTAAGATGTAAGAGATTAATGCACCAAAGCAATCTCATCACTTAATTGCTTAAAATTGATTAGTTCAAAGATTCTTCTTTAATTAAAATTCCTCTGCAGGCTGGAATTTCTAAATGATGGCCTTAGTTCAAGCCAGCTTTTGAGAACAAGAACAATGAAGGCAATTAACATAGCATTAACATTTTTGATGAAAAGTGGCATTTTCTGTATATTAAGATTAGATATTAGCTGCTGAAGTTTCTGGGGTAGGACTTAAGTAAAGCTACCAACGTCAGTAATATGAAATCGATTTTGAACTTGCAGTACAATTTTGTTGGACATTTTTTCATTGACGTGAAAAGGAGTCCATGTAGCCATGCCTCATTCCGTTTATTCACCTAGTACTGGTAGTTACGAAGCACTTTAACATTTGAGTTTAATTTTTCCACTAGTTTCCTGATTTATAAATACCAGTTTCTTGGAAAGTTTGAAAATTTCCGAAAAGTAAAAAACTCAATATCTTGTTATCCCACTATATAGAGATAACTACAGTTAAATGTTTGGTGCATTTTCTTTCAGTCTTTTTTTCAATGTATAAATATTAAAACTATTTCATAGTTGAGATCATACTGCATATATGGTACTGTATCTTGCTTTTTTCATTTTAACGTCGTGAGCATTTTTCCCATGGCATTAAAACTGTCTTTGAAAAATTTGAAAGCGTTTGGGCTGTCAGCATAACTGAAAATGTTTTCTTGGTGTGACACATGTATCTTTGTAACTGGTTTGATTTAGTGTGCTTTACTTCAATAAAAATTCAGTATTACAATTTACATATTGGGGTGGGGAGTGGTATCTACTTCAAATTACTAAAGTCTTAGTAGAATTCCTTTTTTAATGATTTGAACTTCTTCCCTGGTGCATTTAAAACACAACATTTTACACACAGTGCTTGCTCGCTTAAAACCTCAGAACACCACTCTGCAGAGGGAGCGCTACCCACTGAATAGTGCAATTCATTTGAAATGCAAGAACGCCAGTGTCCTGGTGTTCCAGTCAGGAAGTTATCACTCTGTTCAAATGGTGGGGATTTCAGATCCCCCCCGCCCCCCGCCCCACTTTCATACTGGAGATGGGAGAACTGGTGGAGCAGATCTGCCCAGGGTCCTGAGCCTGTGCTAAGTGGATCAACCGTAATGACAGCCGCATTTTCTCCTCCTGGGCTGGCCCTCTGCCCTCACAGGCCGAAGGAGGTTGGGGAGTGAGTAGACAGTGTAGATACAGCCCCCAGGCCTCGGGCTGCCGACGGAGGAAGGGAGGTGAACCGGTTCTGCACTTGCTCTTTCTGTGCCTGTGACCTGACTCCATGCTGGGAAACTGGAATGACATGTAATTAATTCTGAAAACAGGATTTTCTTAACTATCTCAAGCATGAACTTGGTATGAAAATAATAGTTATGTGCTACTTTTAACCATTGACCATGTAACCTAGATTCCTATAACCTGGACTGTGCCTTTGTTTTAGCTCCAGTGGGAGCTTTCTTTTCAAAGTATGATGAAATCATCCTAATCTTTTTTTTTCCCCCCACCCCTACTCCTACACTAATCATTTAAAATGAATGCAGAAACTTTAAAACTGATTGAGTTTAATCTTGTATTAAGCAATTGAGACTTTTCTGTCTAATCATACTACTTGTTCTGCTGCTTTTGTCAATTGATATTCCCATAGCCCTTTTGAAAAAGTGTGTTTTGGTAGAAATTAAGTTGTATGCCCTTGGGCCGTACAACTTAGTTTTTAGTTCTGAAGCATGTTCAGACTCTGTACTTGTATAGGCCTGATTGTTCATGTGGCTTAGCTAAGGTTTCCTGAAGCATCTTCCAGTAGCTGTCATTGGTTTATAAAATAAAATTTGGGCTGTTTAAAATAATATATTTTTTGGTTGTTCATCTTAATTTTTTTTTTTTTTTGACACGAAAAGTCTTTTTGGGAAAGATTTTAGATCGCTAAAATTGGAAAAGAATTTGCACTGCTGAGAGTAGATAGGAAGCAGGTAATGTGGCACATTGTGACTTGACTTTAGTTTCCAAACTAAGCCCTGAGTCGTACACCCAACAGAGAAAAGATTGCTATTTCCTAGCAGTTACTGGGGAATTTTCAAATTGACCAAATTGATAACTTAATATCTCTTCTTTTTCATGGAGAATAGCAGTGGAAACAAAATAGAAGTATTTGCTTGATGTGCCTGTTCTCTTCTGGTGGAGTATTCTGTGAGCCTTGGGTATTTGTCCTTAGGTGTTAAACATGTTGCCATGTTAACAAGAGGGCTTCAGGGGCGGGAAGGGCGGGGATTGTTGGACTTCTTTTGGTGGTTTCAAATGATAAAGGGATCCTCAGTTTAATTATTGAAGTAGCCCAGTTTTGTGCTGAAGACCCACATTTTACAGGGTAATTTCCTCAGGACTTCTTGCATTATGAAACAGCTATGAAAAGATTATTGTCTAAGTTCATGGACACCTTTTAGTAGTTTGTTACGGGCTGCTAGGTTAGAAAAAAGAAAGCACAGCTCTCCCCTCAAACTGGTGGAGAGCTGGAAAAAAATTGGGAGTATTTGGGTTTTTTAAAACTTGATGGCAAAGATTTAAGAGAAGAGAGCCACCTGGGTTTGTTTCCAGGCGTTGGAGAGGTGAATGAACCTCAGCGGCTTTGGATTTCAGTGGATTTCAGAATGGGCAGGACTTGGAAGCACTCTGCTGTTCTCAGAATTCAGTGAATGCTTTGTGCCAGGCACCACGTGCATTAGTTAGATGGGAAATGACCCTGTCGATGGGAAGAGACAAAGGATTCTAGTGCGCTGTATTAAGATGAGCCGGGGGTGTTTCTTTCCCTTCTTTTCCTGTATGTTTAATAAACCGGTCTGGGCTGAGGAAGAAGTGTAGTACCCTTTTGGTGTTAACACTGGAGATGTCTAGCAGGCAGTTAGAAATATGGATGGGTCCTTGAGCTTAGGAGAAATGCCTGCTTCTGTGGAAAACGATGCCTGTAGGTAAGCTGAGGGGTCAAGGGCACCACCCTGGGTGACCTCAGCCTGTCAGGGGCAGAAGAAGCCTGCAGAGGCCACTGAGGAAGGAGTTGGCAGGCTGGAGAACAGGAAGGAGCGGAGAGTTTCAAACAGGAGGGAAGACGAGCCAGCAAGAGAGAGGTAGGAGAACCAGGAAAGAAGCCTCCGCTGGGAGGAGCTGCTGCCGGAGGAACTGGGGGCCTCAGTCGGCAGGAGCAAATGTTGGAAGGGAGGCGCAGGCCCAACCCTCTGAAGGAACCGCAGGTCCTTTGCTCTGGCCGCGCACATCCCTTCTCTCCGGGCAGGAAGGGAGGAACTAACTGTTCAGTGAAGCCTAAGGCAAGCCAGACCTTAGACGCTGTCGCCACTTCCTACTGAAATGTTGACTTTAAGAAGGGGCAGTGTCACAGTGAAGGGGAAATCTTCGCTGGGGCTTGAGTTTGAGTCTCTGCTCTTGCTCACTGGCTGTGTGACCTTGGGTCGCTTGCTTAACCTTTTAACCTTGGTTTCTCATCTGCACAACTGGTAATACAGATGTAGGATTATTTGGAGGGTGCGATTTCAAAGTACCTAGTGCCTAACACAGGAAGCGCTCCAAGATTAGCGCCTTTGTTATATAAAGGTTTTTTAAATAGACACCAGCCTTGGAACGGAGTGGAGCTGCAGAGGGGCTTGTGATCACCCTTCCCCTGGTCACCACTGGGGCGGGAGGACGCATCTTCCACAGAGAGAACAGTGATGGGGGCTTCTGGGTACCGGGCAGGGAATTGGGTTGCAAAATAGGATCAACCTAATTAAGGAAGACTGTTGAGGCCATGGGCCTGAGCATGTTCAGAGTATCTGCAGCGTAAGAACAGTGTGGAAGGGAGTTTAGTAATAGATTTGATGTGGTAGAAAGTAGAGAATTTTTTCTTGACTTAATGTTCAAATTTCAATCACATTTACAGGGCATATAAAATTAGAAAGAATGGGCCCCTACCAAGCCAACCTGTAAGCTTATTCTAAAATCTAAGTTCTGTTCTTTTGGAACATGGATTATGCTAGGTCCTATTCTATAAATTTAGTCCAGCAATAACGAAATCCCCGTATGAGGCTGGAATAACAAAGGGAAGTTCATAAGGCACAGCCACTGTTGGTGATGTGAAGTTTTCAAATTCAACGCTGTGGTTAATGTTTCCTGCCTCCCTTGGGCCTGTCACAGGTTTATCCTGTATATTTCAGAGTGAAACCTATGTTTGTCTCCTTAGCTATTCAAGAGTCTATGGAATGAGTGTCCAACGATGAGTGCTGGGTCTATTCTGGATTTAATTCAACCTTGAAAGCAGCAGGATTTTTTTATACCATCCTTGTGTTCCCTTCTCTGAGGGATTATATATGGTAATAAGTTAGGCTGTCCAAAGGAGTGTCTACCAAATACAGTCCAGACCTTGGGTGATGATATAGCTTGATTTGTCCAAGGGCAGACTGACTTTGTACTTGATGTCCCAGCATAGTTTTTAATAGTGACCCCTTTTTTTGGGCTCGAGAGTGCGCTGTTTTGGATGATAAATTATAAAGTCAACTCATCTGGAGGGGTAGTTGGAAGAAGCCCACTCAGGCCTGGAGATGATTGCTTGCTCCCCTGTGTGCACATACACACACTGGAAGGATCTGTTGGGGATGGTGACTGCATAACTAAACGGTCCTGTTTAAAAGCAAGCACCTGCTGACCTCAGCCATAAGCTAAAAGTAACATACATACTGGTAGAGTAGATGGGAGGGTTTTGTGATAAATGTGTGCACCTGGCATGGTGCTTGCAACCTGATACGCTTTTAGTAATTGGTAATTATCAATATTGTAAATATTGGTAGTGTTACCAATGAAACCTCTCCTACGGCAAAAGCCCAGCGATTTGTTTTTTCCAGAAGAAAACGTAACTGCTCCCTGATGACACCCTTAAGAAAACAGGGAGACCTTCTTTGACCCTATGAGACATTGAACGTAAAGTGGGTTGCTTTCGAGAGGGTTCCATAATTGAGCAACTCTAAAACCTTTTTTCTTCTTCCTAGGTCTTAGTGGTGCAATGGCTAGTATAAGCGTGCGTTCGAGTACCCCAGGCTCTCCTACACATGTAAGCAGTGGATCGAATGCTAGTCGAAGGAGAAATGGACTCCATGATGTCGATTTGAACACTTTCATATCAGAAGAAATGGCACTCCACTTGGACAATGGTGGAACTAGAAAGCGTACCTCAGCCCAGTGTGGCGATGTCATTACAGACTCACCAACCCATAAACGCAACAGAATGATCTAAACTGCAAACATTTTCACACCCACCATGCTGCTTGAAAGCCACTTGATCCTCAACATATACTATTATTGCAAAGGAAACATGAGGCCATCTTCCCTTGTTCACTGTTTAAGACAAGTGAATTCTATAGTGGTTGCCATAAAAGGAAGTTCTAGGTATTTACAGTAGATGCCTCTTGTAACTATGGCTTTCTTAAAACTATAATCCTAGCAGAGGACATCAGATATTGTGTAGTCATTAGCAAGATCATCATAGGCAAACATATATCCGTTCCAAGGCTAAAAGTGACCTTAACTGTATTTATTCTCAAAGGGAAAGGAAATATCAGATGTTTATTTGGTTATAGAATGCTCCTGCCCCCCCCCTCCCCCCCCCTTGGTCCATTTCCTGCTGTGTTGAGTATTTTGCTTCAACAGTATTGCCAGGTTCCTAAAATTATCTCAAACCCATGATTTGGCTTCCTCGTCAAATCTGCAGGCTTCCTTTTTTTTTTTTAATTATTTTTTATTTTATTTTATTTTATTTTTTTTGTGCAGCACTCTATCATGCACCTGGGCTCTCGAGTCACAGCGTGCGACTTCTAATGATTGGACTATGCCCTGTTTTTCGTTTTCCAAGCAGTTTCTAATTCTGGTGATTGTGTGATGTAAAGAGGTGCTATGATGGTCATGCAATTAATACTTAATATTGAATCAATACACAGAACTTTAACGGATTCACTTTGTGTGTGTTAGCGCTCTAAAAGTAGCAATACTATTAAATTGCCCCCAGACTGACCCCGTAGGCTTAAAATACTCCCGTTTTAAGACGAGTACTACTTCCCATGCAGGGTACTGTTCCTTATGGTAAATGTAAACACATAGACTGCATTCAAGGGGGACCTGAAGTAGAGAGGTCACAAAGTTGGAGGATGGGCTTCCTTTTGGGGTCAGTGTTAGCGAGAGGGAGACGGATGGTGGGGGAGGGTAGGTATTCCAGTCTCTTATGTCCTGTAGTACATTTTTCATGAATGCCCTACTTTGTGTGCAGTTTCCATTGGAATGGTGGAAGATAAAGGTCTTTTATCTGCTAATAACGTGGTCAGAACTTAAGTAGCCGTCTCCAGTCCCTCTCCCCTAACAAGTGCAGTTTGGAATCTCATTCTGGAAGAGATGGCATCGCATGGAGGCTCTCTAGATGTTAGGTAGACCTAAGTAAAGGTTCCGAGTAGATCCTCTGTCCCTATAAGACCTCTTGTAGCCACAATGTTTTAGAGCATGTTTGATTGTTTCCTCTTCATTTTTAATATCTTGAACTGAATGATAGTCTTTTTTAGATGAAGAACTGATGTCAGCCTGCCAGGTACTGTAATTTATTCTATCATATTATTATATTATATATCAAGTAGGACAGTGAAAATGTTTCCTTGCAAACTTGTAGTCCAGTATCAGTTAACTTCCTGTTTTTATCCTGAAAAGACCATTGCAGATCAGTGTAAGGGTTTTTTCCAGTAATTACTCACAGCACTTTGTTAAAGTTTGCAATTCCTTCAGCCATTTAATAATAATCTTTCTGTGAAGAAACTTTGCTGAGTTAACCATAATATTCATTGACTGGGTGGGAGGTGAATGGAATGTGTGAGCTGAAGTTCTGTACTCATTATAGATTTAGCCCTTATTTAAAAAAAAAAAAAAAGTCAATTCCGTACTAAAACTAGGAACGAAAGTGCGGTGTTTCCAAATTTTTGCAAAAGTGGATCAGTTTTTGTTTGAATATAATAGCAGGAAGAATTACAGCAATCTGTCATTTTACGTGAAACAGACAAGCCTGTGTATTATTAATACTTTTAAGCTTCCCTTTGGAATATGCCCAGAAACGCATTTGGAGTTACCTTTCTTTTTCTATCGTTGTCAATTTAGATTCTGGAATTGGCGTTTGGTGGTGTGAAGCGTTGCCCACAAGTGGCCAGAACTCCTCTTCCTAAAGGATTTTGAGATTGAGGAACAGCTGTAAAACCTCCCCCTTATGCCTTGGTTCTAGTTCCTCCTTCCGAGTTGAAAAACAATTTTTTAAAAAATTTTTGGTTGTTTTTGTTTTAGTTGGTGCTCTGACGCTTAATCTCAGTACCCTTTACTCTTGATTGTCAAATTTTGATAAAACATGTGCCATTTTCTTTGGTAAGAGAAAGCAGGTCTTATGTCTGCCAGAACACGATTTATATGCCTTATTGGCTCCATTAAACTTTTTAAAAACTTTAGCACTCGTTACTTTTTTCCACTGCATTTAATCTCAAATGCTGTTTGTCAACCTCACCGTAACCTGTCTGCCTGCTCTGTCTCATTGATCTCTCCCGCGCCCCCCTGAGCACAAAATAACCCTAAGATCTAGGAGTAGAAAGGAAGGTGATTCCTTCTCATAGGAAGACTTAGTTCTGACTGCTAGATTTTTGAAGGCTTTGATTGTGCCATTTTAGATGCAAACAAATCATGGAAGATCGCATATTGTGTGGTACTTTTTTTTAATAACATTGATTTCCGCCCCCCCCCCCCCCGCCCCCAAGTCTCTTGAGAGCAGTATAGGCTGAATCTTAAAACTTAACAGTTTACTTTGGGGGGAACAGAACCTCCCTTTATCTTTTAAGCTAGATTCTCGGATTCTTTTAGACATCATGGCTCATTAGATCTGTCCCCGTCACCCTGACTTGGCATGAGTGGGTTGAGCTCATCCTTATACTGCAGTGTTCTGAGCATGGCTGAAGCATTAAAAACTTAATTATAATGTTTAGTATTTTATAGAGCAAAATTAATGGAAAGCATTTGGCTGAATCTAAAGACCCACAGTCAAATTCTTCAATGTGGTTTTACCCAACTGGAGTAGTGGTACACACCTTAAATCATTCAATGAATAAATAATTTTAAAAAACCGAGAAACTATGGGGCTTGTCTGCAGTTTTGTTTTGGTCATCACATCTGAATTAACTTTTTTGATGTAATCAAGTCCAGACTTTTAGAAAAGAACCAGCCCTCTGAATTTTTTCCGCCCCCTGTCACCCCCTCCGCCCCACGCTATTGGAACACATTAAACTTGCCAAACTCTGTCTTTGGGCCACAGGGGTTCCCTCCAGTCGTGAAAGTGGGGCTGGCTGCTGCTTGTGTGAGTCCGAGGGGGTGGCCAAGGCCTGAGAGAGGGGGAGACAACCCCAGCGCAGGGAAGGTGCAGGACACCACGGGAGGGTTGGAAGTAGAGGGAGCTGGGGACCTAGTTGGGCTGCAGAGTTACTTTTAGGAAGAGTATTATGAGTGAATCACTAATTTTTTGGCTTTTTTTTTTTTGTAAGATTTTATTTATTTATTTGACAGAGATAGCCAGAGAGGGAACACAAGCAGGGGGAGTGGGAGAGGGAGAAGCAGGCTTCCTGCCGAGCAGAGGGCCCGATGTGGGGCTTGACCGCAGGGCCCTGGGATCATGACCTGAGCCGAAGGCAGATGCCTAACGGCTGAGCCACCCAGGCGCCCCCGGCATGACTTTTTGAGGGGCACGGTGAGTAAGTATATTGACCTCACCCATTGCCTTTGATTCCATAGTGCTTGTTAGAGCCTGCTGCTTCATGAGATACACTACCTACGTGTGTCTACTTACAGGGTGTGGGGGGGTCTTCAGAGATACATCCTGGACTCTCTGGGGTTGGGAAGGTGACTTGAAAGGTTCTGCCAGAGAAGCCATTGTTTATTTCTAAAGCCACAAGAAACCGAAGGTTCATCCGTTTAATTTAGTTAAAGGCGGTTGTTGTGGTCAAATGTCCGCAGTACCTGCTCCCCCTCCCTGAAAGCTGTTACCACTGTGGTGGTAGGTGACCTGACCCCACCACCGCCAGCGTGCAGACTCCTCACCGCAGTGTTCCTACTGGTGCGCCGTTCGACATCTGGGCCAGCAGCAGGCTCGCACCCCGAGGCTGGCCGTCCTCTCACTCTGTGTTTGCACTGATGCATGTGACGTGCTGAGATCCAGGGTTTAACTTCCTGCTACACACCGGCTCTTTCTCTGTGAAGTTCAGCAGACGGCAGCCT
Source organism: Martes martes (assembly GCF_963455335.1). NCBI lineage: Eukaryota > Metazoa > Chordata > Mammalia > Carnivora > Mustelidae > Martes > Martes martes. The sequence continues at coordinate 33,949,016 of NC_137906.1, read as the reverse complement.
AGGTAGGACACCCGACGGATTTGGAGGGTGCAGCACGGATCGGGTGGTCCTGGGGGAAAACTTGGAAGTCTCACTGATGCTCTTCTGCGTTCCCGAGGACCTCTCTGTTGCGTTTGTATGACATTAATGCCTTGAAGAAACACTGAAAACTCCCCAAAGTCTGGCCACACGGCTGTATCTTTTCTGCTGATTATATATATATATATATATATATATATATATATATATATATATATGCTGATTACTTTAGGACTGGATGGTCCTCCCTTGTATGGATGGGCCTTTAGCTTCTCATAATTAGCAGTGGTGCAGTGAACATTGTATACAGTTTCTTTAAGTTTCTGTGGGCTCCATTTCTGCAGGTAAAAGTGGTCTGTTCAAAGGAATTCATATTTAAAATATTAAAGTAAATTATTAATGGGCCCTACCAAAGGACCTTCTGCAAAGTACCGGTTAATGAAAGCATCCCCAGGGTTCTCCCTACTTCTGAGCCAGTGTCGGGAATCTTTACCATTGTAGGCAGGGTGATCTTACCATTTTCATTTGCTTTTTGCCCCCTTGTCTGAAGGAAGAATCTTTGCTTGAAATCCTGTGGATTTGAATGCTGACTCCACCACTTAACTGGGTGTGAGGACCTGGGTAAGTTTGCCTCCTTGGGCCGGTTTCATCGTCTGTGAAGTAGGTATATTGGAAATTCAAAAAAGGATGTGAATCTCAATGACCTGAATTCCTTGGGGGCATTTACATCTACACCTGTAGTCTGCCTCCCTGTCAGGGGAGCCCTTGAAGCGCTCTGGGATGTGGCTGATAATTTTTGCAACGGCACATTAAGAAAAACTAACATACATGCATTTTTGTAATTTAAATGTTAGACATTAGGGGCGCCTGGGTGGCTCAGTGGGTTAAGCCTCTGCCTTCGGCTCAGGTCATGATCTCAGGGTCCTGGGATCGAGCCCCGCGGCGGGCTCTCTGCTCAGCAGGGAGCCTGCTTCTTCCTCTCTCTCTCTTCCTGCCTCTCTGCCTACTTGTGATCTCTGCCTGTCAAATAAATAAAATCTTTTAAAAAAAAATGAAGGCCTGTGTAATTTGTCCTCCCCAAAGGTAAAAACCTAATGGTTTTGTTTATTTGTTTTTTTGTTTCTAAGATTTTATTTATTTGATAGAGAGGGAGAGATCACAAGTAGGCAGAGAGGCAGGCAGGGGTTGGCGGGGGAAGAAGGCTCCCCACTGACCAGAGAGCTCGCTGCGGGGCTCGATCCCAGGACCCTGAGATCATGACCTGAGCTGAAGGCAGAGGCTTAACCCACTGAGCCACCCAGGTACCCCAAAACTGAATAGTTTCGAAGAGCAACCCTCCTAATAATTTTCTTTCGTGTATGCAGCCATTACAAAATATGCAGGTTGATTGATGGTTATTTATAAATAGTGTGGGGTAATACGCTTGGTGGGGGGGCATAAGTCATTGTGGGAGATGAACTTAGAGTCTCCAGTGTTGGAAATGGACTGATTGCACCGTGTCCCGGCACAGTTTAAAGCCAGAGGGATCGGTATTAAACACACAGTGAAGCTTTTGTGCTGTGAGGTGGTTAGTTTTCAAGGCAGAAGTTGTCCACATGTGAGCGTGACCCTGTTTTCAGACAGACTGAGTACCTACCCTAGGAGATGCCACAGGCCAGCAAGTACAGGAGGCCTCGCCTCACTGGGTCTGAATCCTTGGGTGGGGAGAGGGGGGCCCGTAGCACACCCTTTGAACCCAGGTTGAGGGGGTGTTTGCTTTGCAAAGGCTTTTGGTGCAGACCTCTGGCATACCACAAGTGTACCTGTTGGGTGAGGGCTGTGGCTTTCCTTCGTTTTAGGTTGGGGTTGTGCCACTGTGAGCTGCCAGCAGTGTTTAGGGCTCCCGATCACGTACAGACCTGCCTCTGAGAGCTTAAATAAGAGTCTTAGGTTGGATCCAGCTTCCGCAGGGGGCAGGCTCAGCAGGCCGAGAGCAGTCCTGCAGCTGACGGAGAAAGAAGGCCCCGGTACTCGGGGCAGCCTGCCGCCACCGTTCTCTGGGCGCTCTCAGCCACCTGGGCCAGTGGACTCCTCACCCTGATGTCCTCCAGAAACCCACCAAGGTATGTGCCACGCTAGCTTTGAGATTTGAGGGGAGGGTCTTAGACCGTTGATAACTCCTTAAGGGTATTGGTGCCAGGGCTGAGATGCCTTCGGGGGACAGGGGAGCCCCTACCAATGGTCCCTGGGTGCTGGGGGAGGAGGTTGATGGCTTCCCCCAGCTCTTCCCCAAAAGTCAGTCTTGTAACCACCATGGCAGGGATGGTTTCAAGGTGTATCTAGAAATTGGTAACTACCAGGAAGTTGTGATGTACTGTTTGAGGCTCGGGGAACCTGAATACAGGGCATCGTGTTTGTGTACACTTGGATCTGGCATATTAAGGCTCATCTCTTGCCTTAATATCTCAGTGTTTGTCAGATGTGCTGGACTGCAAGCCACAGTAAGGATGACCTGTGGCCACCGAGACGGAGCGCAGAGATAAACGCGTACTCACTGTACTAAGAGTTGAGCAGTTCCTCTCTGTGTCTGCACGCCACTCCAGTCTCTCGCTGCTCACTAGACAGATTGCTGTTTGTGGGCCTACGACATCGATTTCACCACCAGATCGGAAACCCAGGCTCTCTGGGCATCTGTGGCTGGCACAGAGTGGGTACCCGGACAGTTCTTGAAGGAACGAGTCGGTAAAAGGTGGCTTGAAATTTCCTAGGTTTTCATGAAAAGTCCCTCATTTCTCCTCTTGGGCTTTCACGGTGTGTCCAGAAGCAGGGTGTGGTGGTGAAGAGCTGGACCCTGGGGGTCTGTGAGGTGGAGGCGGCCCCGCCCTGGTCTGCGGGGGGACGGGGTGGGGGGCGAGGGACGGTGCCTCCCGTGGCAGCTGGTGAGCACACACCTGTTAGCCGCTAAGTGTCACCATCCTCTGTTCCCTCGTCAGAGTCTAGGAGGGATTGCCCCTGGGGTCTCCGTGAGCCTGCAGCCTCTGTGTCCCCCCGTTTCCCCTCTTCCCTCAGACTGCACGGTTCTCGGGCTGCCTGCACGTCAGAGTCAGCCATGTGCAGGCAAGCTAGGTGGTTTGGGCCCCAGGCGCCTGCATTTTCTAAGCTCCTCCAGCTGAGGACCCCTGTGTAAGGGCCTAGGCACATCCTGCAGAAAATGTAGAAGGGAATGTTGCTTTGGCCCTTTCCAGACTGTTTCCTGGGCAGGTGGCCAGTGGCGTTGGACTCTGCCATCCCTGAGGCTGAGGGCAGCTGGCGCCGTCAGAGCACTCTGGCCCTCCCCTCGGGCACTGCCTGCCCATCCACCTTCAGTCCCGCAGGCTTGGAGGAAGTCTGGACTTGAGCGGGTTCCTCCGGGGCTGGTGCTTTCCTGGGCTTGGCAGGAGGAAGTTCGTACCCACAAGCCTTCAGGGTGTGGTGAATCATGGCTCACCAGGAGTGGCCCAGTAGGTGTGCCCCCAGGACGCCTCTCCTGCGCCTGCTTGGGAATAGGTCATCTCAGGAGGGGTTTAATATAGATTCCTGGGCTCTCCACCCACATATGTGAATGCAAAGGTTGGGAGTGGGGACAGGGTATCTGTAGAAGAACACAAAAATGGATCCTAAGTCCTGCCACCTGGTTACGTCTGTTTACATTTTAAAGATGACATTGATAGCAGTGCATGTGGGGGGAGATCACACAGGAAGGTCGCAGGTGAGGAGTCTTCCTCTACTGAGTGGCTGCCTGGGTGCCCACGTGTGCCCCTGGAGTCGTGTGGCCTGCAGCAGAGCGGGGAGCTGGGCTGTTGCGCCATCTCAACCTGGAACCCAGGGACCAGTCCCTGCCCCAGGATCGCCGGGTGGGGTGCACCCACCACACCCCAAATCTCCCTGCCTTGTCTAGAGGTACTGGGTGTCTTTTCTAAAACATGGCTCTGTGTGTGCCTGTGTATATGTGTACCTGAAAAACAGTATACGGAAGGGGTCTGAGACGCCCCAGACTGCACTCGGTACCTCTTTCCAGCCCGTGCAGGTGTGCACGTTGTGCCCTGACTGTTGCTCGGGGAACATCACTCTTCTCCCCATTTCCCAGATGAAGAGCTGAGGCTTCAGTGACTGGCTTTGTGGTCGCTGACCCGTGTGGGGCCTGGAGCCTCGTGTTTACTGTGTCACCCGTCTTGGCTTGTTCGTGAGCCCCCTGCCTCAGTTTCCCCATCTGTAAAGAGGGTTGTGAGGATGAACTGAGGTAATGCCTAAAATGGGAGGGTCCCCGGCACTATGGCCATGAGATCGTGTGCTCTCCCCTTTCCTCCATGGGGGAGGTAAAGTGATCTCTCAAGGCTGGTTAAGTGGTGGGCTGGGTTCCCAGCGAGGGGAGAGCACTCTGGGGGAGGGGTGGGGTGCGCTGAGGTCAGCGGACAGGTTAGGTGCAGCAAGTGTGATAAGGAACGGTTTAGGTGACACTCCCGGGTTCCGTCCGGACCCACCTCCCAAGGGCAGGAACTATCTGTTCCCAGTGCCGCATGGCCTTGACCTCGACCTCGACACAGGAGCAGGTAGGCTCCTGAGGAGCTGCCTGGGACCTGATAGCCCAAAGAAATCCCATGTTAAGTTCACTCCCAGGCAGGGCGGGCTGCCTCTGTCCACCACGTGGGCTTCACTCCAGCGGTGGAAGCCAGAGCGCCGACAGGTGTTCCTGGCACCGGTAACTGGCCTGCGAGCTCACCAGACCAGTGACTGCAGTCCTGCACGGCTCCCAGCCCAGGAGGCTGGGAGGCCCCAAAGAGACGGGCGGGGGCGGGGAGGCGGTCAGTTGTTTCCAGGGTGCTGACTGGCCATTTCTGAGGCCAGGGAGGAGGGAGCAAGCTTGGGCCACAGGCCCCAGCATTCCTGCTGGTGTTCTCAGTGGGTACCAGCAGCGAGGATTTCCCGTTCTGGGCGTGACCTGGCAGGGCCCAGTGTCCACCCCACTGGGACCTCCTCCCGTAGAGGCCTCTCCTTCCTTTTAAAATTTACTCGATTCAGGGGCTCTATCAGATGCAGTTCTCTGACTTATGCTAGCCCCCGAGCTGCCCTTCTGCCCACTTTTTGAAAAGGCTGTCTGTCCCCTTCTTTTCTGTTCATCTTCCATGTCCCCTCCCGGGAGAGCCCTTCTGACGCTCCACGCCTGCTTGTTGTTTCTCATCACGTCTGCTTTTGTTTGGCGTCTACCTGCCTTCCCTGGAGGCTACGTGGGTTCACTTGAGCCTGTCCCCCTGCCCCTCACAGGAGCAGACAGTAAGTAGTGGTTGGAAGGACAAGGGCCTCTCCACCGAAAGGGTCAGGGAATGGCCAAGCCAGGATCCTAATCCAGATCTGTACCCCCTTTCCCCCTCCCCATCCTGTAGAAGGCACTGGGTTCAAATTCACAAGGACTGGGGAGTGGGGGGTGGTAGGACTCAGGGCAGGTTCCCTTAACCTGAGCCTCAGTTTGCTCTCCTGGAAAGTAGGGATGACAAAGGTGACCACCTTGCAGTGTTGTGAGCATCTATAAATCCTTTCGTGTGCTCTTGGTATGGGTTCCACAAACCCTGGTGTTGGGGTTCTGGCTAGTGACCGAAAGAGACGGCTATGGGACCTGCCTGACCCCAGTCAACTCGGAGACCTTTTGTCACTTGTGCGCCAGCCAGCGATGCAAGCAGATGCCGGCGATATCTTGTCCCACTTCTCTGGGAGCCAAGCACCCCACAAAGGCCCGACCCCCACTGGGGACCTGTGGTTGCCCTTGAACGTCTCCCTAAGGCTGGGAGCCCTGCATTCTCCCACTGTGACTCACTTCCTGTTTGGGCCAGGAATTTGGAAGCCGAGAAATAGCTCAGAGAGCTCCATGGAAACAGCTGGGCCCGCCCACCAGAGCCTTAAAGGGACAGTTGTCCCAGGCCAGGGCTTGTGGGGGTAGGGGTGGTCCCCCGGTAGTGGGGGGTGGCGTGTTGACGAAGTTAGGATGTGAACCCAGGGAGTCTGCTGCCAGCTCCCACAGCAGCCTTTTCCCCTAAGGAACCTCCCCACCCAACTTCTGCCATGCCCAATCCAATTGTTGCGCCAGTTTGGAAGGACCTGCACTGCCAACACCTTACTGTCTGATCTTGTCAAGCTCCTGTCTTGTCCTTTGTTGCATGTCCTATCAAGCTGGGTAACCGTATCCCAGACTGATGGTGAAAATCCCAAGAGATCCTGTTTGCCGGGGATGGCACACACAGACACTGATGGGGACAGATAAGTGAGTGGGGCTGGCAGCCCAGAGACAACAGTGAATTGCAGAGCGTATGTCCCCTTCAGTGCATGTGCTCAAATTCATGTGTTTGGTCCAACAGAGCGCCTGTGGGTGGTGCTGACCTTGGCCTTCCTTGGGTCAGGACCTCAGGAGAATGCCTGGGTGGATGCTTTCCTAGGCTCCTTCAGAAGCCCCTGTCTGGTTCTCTGGGTCTCACCTTGACCACTTGTAAAATGGACCCTCTCCCCAGTTCTGGCTTTGGGATCTGGGACACTCGGCAATCAGTGGGCTGTAACTTGCAGATTCTTGTCCTCAGGGCTTAGACCCTGCTCCCCCAACCTCCACCTACCTCCCACTCCTAGGCTATACCACATGGGGTGCTGGCAGTGCCCTTGGCCTGGCCGTTCTTGGTTCTTCTTGTGGCTGTAGTTCTTCTGCTAGCCTTTGGTAGAAGGTGTCCGCAGCTGTGCACAAAGCAGGTTCCGGCTTCTCTGTGTGCAGCTGGCTGGGGACCAGACAGACAGGAATGGACCCCGCCAATCCTGCAGGAATTTCTGTAATGGGCAACAGGAAAGGGTCCAGGCATCCTCATAGCCCCATTTCTCAACGGTCTCTTGTAAGGTGATGGCAACCCCTGAGGCATGTGTGTCCCAGCCTCTTTTGCCAGTGGAGAAGCTATGGCTCAGAGAGGTTGAGTGACTTGTCTGGGAGATGCCCAGCTGTGACTCAAACACAGGGTTGCGTTTCTGTAAAAAGTCTGGACTCTTCTCCTGTGTGATTTTCCGTACCTGAAACAGGCACAATCCTTATTTTCCCTGGAACTTGGGGATCCAGCGGGCAGCGTGACGTTGACATCATTTTGTGTGTTTAACTCTGCTTTTTTTGTTGACTCCAGTCAAATGGTGGTGCTTTGTGGTCTCAACATCAAGAGAGAAAAACCGCATCTTTTCCCATGCAGTCATGCTTTTCCTGTATTACAAGAATGAAATTCTTTATTTTTTATTTATTTTTTTTTTTAAAGATTTTATTTCTTTATTTGACAGACATAGATCACAAGTAGGCAGAGAGGCAGGCAGAGAGAGAGGGGAGGAAGCAGGCTCCCCGCTGAGCAGAGAGCCCGATGCGGGGCTCGATCCCAGGACCCTGGGATCATGACCTGAGCCGAAGGCAGAGGCTTTAACCCACTGAGCCACCCAGGCGCCCCAAGAATGAAATTCTTTATCGAGGTGGCTTGTCAGGATACTAGAAGCACACTATTCAGAGAAACGGGACACCACCGGAGAACTAAACCAAGTAACACTGATGTACAGTCTCTGCGTGGAGACCGCCTGGGTTTGAATCCTGGCTCCGCTGATGAGCTGTGTGACCTTGAGCAGAGCCTCTCAGTCTCCTCCTCTGTAAGATGTGCAGAAGGATAGTCTGTTCCACGTTCTTAGGAGGCTTACATGAGTTTAACGAGTGAGTATTTGTAAACTTCTTAGGCTGGTGCTTGCCATATAGTTCCTACAGACCTTGACACTGGTAGTCAGTCTTCTTTCTGGGCCCGGAGTCCAAAAAACTACAGGCCGAGGGCCAAATCCATCCCACTGACTGGTTTTCTCCCTAAGCTCCATTTAGACTTGTCTGTTCACATTATTGTCCCGGGCTGCTTTGGCGCCTCAACGGCAGAGCTGAAGAGTTGCGACAGACACCTTACAGGTCACAGAGCCAAAAATACGGACTGTCCAGTCCTTTACAGGAAGCGCTTGGCTGCCCTCCTCTCCCAGAGCGTGTCCTGTGATGTAAAACAGTAGACGGGCTCGTGGTGTAGGCATTTGTCTAGCCGTCTGCTCCTCGTCACATTAAATCGAGGACCCCTTCCCTCCTTGGTGCACGTGGCTCTGCCATACCTTCCTGTCGGTCTCTGCAATGTCACTTAGTTTATTTTGTTTGGAGTCTGTTGCAAAAAGCGCCGCAGTGCACTTTTATTTTTTATTTTTATTTTTTAAAGATTTTATTTATTTATTTGACAGCGATCACAAAGAGGCAGAGAGGCAGGCGGGGTTGGGGGGAAGCAGGCCCCCCACTGTGGGGCTCGATCCCAGGACCCTGAGATCATGACCTGAGCCGAAGGCAGAGGCTTTAACCCACTGAGCCACCCAGGCGCCCCTGCAGTGCACATCTTTTGTGCTCATGTGGGAGATTTCTAGATATCAAGAAGTGGACATTCTGGGTCAAAAGCATAGATACATCTAAAAGTTTATAATCATGGGGTGCCTGGCTGTCTCCGTCGGAGGAACATGAGACTCTTCATCTTGGGTTGTGAGTTTGAACCCCATGTGGGGTGTAGAGATTATTTAAATAAATAAAAAGTTAAAAAAAATGAAAGTTTATGATGGAGACTATACGGTTATCTTCCCAGAAGGCCAGTTTTTACTACCTCCGGCTCTGTCTACAAGTACCCATTTCCCCCCTCTCCACCCCGGAGGGCTAATTCTTTTCAAATTAACTTACAGTTGTGGTTTATAGCTCTAATAAAAGCCCCAAAGGGTTTTTGGAAATGGGTCGGAAGTATTTAAGTTCAGTCAAAAGAATTTACAGTTGAGAATAGCTAAAGAAATTTTGAAATAAATTAAAGCAAAAAAAATAGTAATAAGTAGAAGATATTAGCACCAGTAGTAAGACAGGATAGAACACTCCAGAAAATACCCTGGTTTATAGAAGAACTTGATAGTCCAGCAGGAAATAGCACAAAATGACAGGGAGGGGATGGATCGGTCAACAGATGACATCAGGAAAATTGACTGGGGGGGGAATTTTTGTTAGAGTACCACTTCATGCTCCCACATATATTGACAGATTATAGGGAGTTAAATGTTAAGACATGCTCAGCAAGGAGACTGCTTCTCCCACTCCCACTTCCCCTGCGTGTGTTCCCTCTTTCCCTGTCTCTCTCTGTCAAATGAATATTTAAGCAATTAAAAGCTGAGGGAACATATATGTGAATATTATTCTTTGTAAGTGTAAAGGTATTGGGACATTTGTGTGCATGTGTGTGACTATATATATATATATATTTTTTTTTTAAGATTTTATTTATTTATTTGACAGACAGAGATCACAAGTAGGCAGAGAGGCAGGCAGAGAGAGAGGAGAAAGCAGGCTCTCCACGGAGCAGAGAGCCCGATGCGGGGCTCGATCCCAGGACCCTGGGATCATGTCCTGAGCTGAAGGCAGAGGCTTTAACCCACTGAGCCACCTAGGCGCCCGTGTGACAATATTTTTAAACGAAAAGCTTGAGGGTGCCTGGGTAGTTTGGTTAAGCATCCGACTTCAACTCAGGTCATAATCTCAGGGTCCTGGGACCCAGCCCCACATCAGGTTTCCTGCCCAGCAGAAAGTCTGTTTGTCCCTCTGCCCACCCTCTCCCTGCTCATGCTCTCTCTCAAGTAAATAAAATCTTTAAAGAAAACAGTTAAAAATAAAAGCTTGACTATAAGTGTAAATTTGTACACGACCAATATAGACAAACTTGAAAAAGGGACCATGGCAGGTATGACAAATCTAATGTATGTGTATATCTCTGTTGACATACACGTGTGCACACGCACATACCTGAATAAGAAAGTAATACACGCAAGAGGAAAAATGAACCAAAAATACAAACGGAGTTTGCAGAAGCAGAAATACAAATGAGCAATCAACATATGAACCACAAGTTCAGCCTTACTTCGTGAAATTCAGATTTGAAAAGGAGATTGTGTGTTTTTTTTTATTTTTTGGGTTTTTTTTTTTAAAGATATTATCTATCTATTTGGCAGAGAGAGCACAAGTAGGCAGAGCGGGAGGCAGAAGGAGAAGCAGGCTCCCCTCTGAGCAGGGAGCCTGATGCAGGACTCCATCCCAGGACCCTGGGATCATGACCTGAGCCGAAGGCAGAGGCTTAACCCACTGAGCCACCCAGGTGCCCCCGGACTATGTTTGGAATAAGTTTCTGAGAAACTCCGTTGCTACTACCCAGCACCAGGAAGTCTGAGATGATGTACCCCCAGCACACGCTGCTCCTAACAGGACAGCCTGCCCGCCACACGTTGAAAATTCAGTTGGCCACATACAGGAAGATCTCTAAAGACAGTCATCGTTTCCTACCCTCTAATTCTGTTTCTACGCATGAATCCCAGTGAGGTGATAATCAGAGTTGTGGAAGGCGGTCCTTCAGCAACAATACAAAGTGTAGTACTTGGAGTAACAAGACAGCATAAACCGGATACTAGGGGACTGATCAAACATGCCGGTTTCACTAGGTGGTTAAGCCTTGGTAAAGCACACTGTTGACGGTATCTTAAGAAACGGGGGAATGCCGTTCACATGACGAACACGCACGGCAAGATCTTAATTTGCCCAGAATGGCAAGTTTTCAGTAAATGTTAGCTACTGTCATTACTGAGGATTGCAGCCTGTCAAAGGACCATTCACTCATTTGCTGATGTGTTCTGTGCTCCGTTGACGTGCATCTGGTATGTGAGCCAGGTGGGGAGGGCTGTGGGGGCAGTGTCCCTGGCTTCCCTCTTCCCGTCCTGAGGCTCCCTGGCTCTGTTTCTGGCTGGGCACTGCCACCTAGAGGCTCCTGGCCCACAGCTGTCCCTTACAGCCCCTCACCCTGGACACTGGGCCCGGGTGTCCCAAGACCCTCTCCTTGACTGTATTTTAAGATTTCTTTTTTAATTACAAAAAACTTTTTTGGTTTATTGTCTTAGTAATCTCTACCCCCGCAATGTAGGGCTTGAACTCATGACCTTAAGAACAAGGGTTACAGGTGCCTCCCCTGAGAATTTTTTTTTTTTAGGGTGGTTTTAGGTTCACAGCCAAATTGAGAGGAGGTACAGAGATTTCTCGCACACCCCCTACCTCACCCCCCATGCACAGCCCCTCCCACTGTCAACACCCCTCCCCCCCCAGAGTGGGACATGTGTTACAATCGATGAACCCACATGGACTGCATCGTTTGTTGTTTCCGTATGAGTTCATCTTGGTGGTGTGCATTCCGTGGGTTAGGACACGTACAATGGCGTGTATCCATCATTAGGGCATCACAGAGACTGGTTCCACTGCCCTAAAAATCCCCTGTGCTTCATCTGCTCATCAACCTCCGGCAACCACACTCCTCTTTCTACTGCTCTATGCTTTTTTTTTTAAGGATTTCATTTATTTATTCGACTGTGTGAGAGAGAGAGAGCAAGCGCACAAGCAGGGGGGAGCAGCAGAGGGGGAGAGGGAGAAGCAGAGTCCCCGCTGAGCAGGGATCCCGATGCGGGGCTCGATCCCAGTCCCTGGAATCATGACCTGAAAGCAAACGCTTAACCGACTGAGCCACCCAGGCGCCCCACTGTCTCCATACTTTGTCTTTTCCAGAAGGTCGTATAGTTTGGAGACATACAGTATATAGCCTTTTCACACTGGCTTCTTTCACTTAGTAATTGTGCATTGAACTTTCCTCCATGTCTTTTCGTGGCCGGAAAGCTAATTTCTTCTTTGTGATGAATAGTGTTCCATTGTCTCGATGTACCACAGTTTATGAACAAAACTGCTGTAAACATCCACATACAGGATTTTGTGTGGACATGAGGGTTCAACTCCTTTGGGTAAATACCGTGGGGGGGGGGGGCGTCTGTTGGGTGTTGTAAGAAACCACTAGATTCTCCTCCAAAGTGTCTGTTCCATTTTTTGTTCCCACAAATGACTAAGAGTACTCGTTGCTCCGCATCCTCGCCCGTATTTGATGTTTTCAGGGTTCACATTTTGGCCATTCGAACAGGAATGTGATGGCATGTCCCTATCCTTATAAGATACATGATGAGCATCTTTTCACATGCTCATTTGTCATCTGTGTATCTTCTTTGGGGAGGTGTCTGTTAAGCTCTTTGGCCCCTTTTTAAAAATCAGGTTATTTGTTTTCTTATTGTTGATTTTTTTTTTAAAGATTTCATTTTTAAGTAATCTTCATACCCAATGTAGGACTGGAACTCCCAGCCCTGAGATCAGAGTCACCGGCTCTGCCAACTGAGCCAGCCAGGTGAATTTTAAGAGCTCTGTGTGTATTTTGGATAGCAGTCCTTTATCAGATGTGTCCTTTGCAAGTATTTTTCTGTTGGTCTGTGGCTTGTCTTCTAATTCTCTTGATGTTGTTTGTCTTTTCTAGGGCAGAAGTTTTTGTTTGTTTATTCGAGAGAGAGCAGAGGGGGGAGCAGAGGGAGAGAGACAAGGAAGACTCTGCATTGAGTGTGGAGCCCCATGCGGGGCTCGATCCCACAACCTTGAGATCGTGACGTGAGCGGAAATCGAGTTGGATGCTCAACCAACTGAGCCACCCAGGTGTCCATGGAGGCCAGGTGTTTTTAATTTTAATGACCAATTTATCAATCATTTCTTCCATGGATTGTGCCTTTGGTGTTGTATCTGAAAATCATTACTATAAATAAAATAAATAAAGTAAAATATATAATAAAATAATAAATAAAATGACGCCTGGGTGGCTCAGTTGGTTAAGCGTCTGCCTCTTTGGTCAAGTCCCGCATTGGGCTCCCTGCTCATTGGGAAGTCTGCTTCTCCCTCTGCCTGCTGCTCCCCCAGCTTGTACATTCTCTCTCTCTCAAATAAGTAAAATATTAAAAAATTAAATAAAAGTCATCACCATACCCAGTCTTCTATCTGGGTTCCACTATGTTATGTTCTGGGAGTTCTGTAGTTTTACATAAAAGTCTGTGATTACAAAAAAATTGGGTGTCTAGTGCTGCAGCCATGGTCACAGTGAGCCCTGGATGGTGGGATCCAGGTCTGCAAGCAGCAACCTGGGATGTGAGTGGGGCTGGTTCATTCACCCACAGCTCCTGGAGAAGGAGGAAACCCTATTTTTTGCTAGTCTGCACACTCTTCTCTGCCACAGAGATACTGCGCTTTAAAATTTCTATTTGACAAAAGAAGCAGTGATGTGAGTGTAGAAGAGTAGAATTCTAAGTGCACTGTTCTTGTATAATTTCTCTCTTCCAAGCAACATAGAGAAGTTGATTACCAATATCTGATCAATACCAGGTGCATGAGAAAAAGAATCTCAAAACAAGACAATCAAGAGAGTATCACAGTCAAGAGAATTGACTATGACTTTGGTCAGGTTACTAACTTCTAAGTTTTCTCATCTGTACAAGAGAATGAACAACAGTATCTTACCTATGGCAAAAACTGCTCGTTATGTCCCAAGATCCTTTCTCCTTCAATTTTTAGCTGGGGGCATATGGCTGTACCAAATAATGACTACACTTCCCAGCCTGCTTTGCAGCTACAGTCACAGAGCTGTGTAACCATGTGACCAAATTCTGGCCAATGGGGCATTGGTTAAAATGGAATGAAAAACTTTTGCGGGGGAGGGGGGGGTGTTGCCTTTCTCCTCTTTCCTCCTTTCCCTGAGTTGGATTATAGGCGTAATGAGTGGAGCTGGAGCAGCCCTCTGGAACATGAGGTTCTTTTAGGAATGGAGAATGGAAGGCATGCATAGAAGACCCCCAAGACAGAAGAAAGTCATTTCCCTGACACCATGGAGCTGCCACACTAGCCCTGGACCGTTTCATCTCAGATTTTTATGTCACAGAAGTAAACGTATCTTGCCTAGGTCACTGTCCTTTTAGGCCTCTTTCACTTGTAAACTGAACTTAGTCTTAATAAATGCATGACCTCATAGATTTCTTGGGGGAGATTCAATGAGATATTGTATACAACTCGCCAATCACAATACCTGGCAAAGTGTAAACACTCAGGAAGTGTAAACTCCTTATTAGTACCTTCTGTAATGTTTAGGTAGAATAACTATCCTGCCTCTCCAATGAGAGCTCCAGAGAGGAGTGCTTCTGCAAAGAAAAAAAACGATCGAGATTGTGCCATTAACTTCATTTTGGTTCCAAACAATTGCAAAAAAAGAAAACAGCATCTTCATAAACAGCTAATTGCACTAGAAATGATTTCACTCGAGCTGTCGTGTTTACTAGTTGTAGCTGACAAAACCCTGCCTTACAAATTTGCATCGTGTTTTAATTGGGAGATAAGTCACACATTCTTTTAAATAGCTGTGTTTACAAACACATAGCTCAATTGTTCCATATTTGAAACCCAGCCTTTCAAAACAATTTAGTTCCATTCTTCTTGGCTTTCTCTGTTTTAAAATAACAAGTGGGAATGTTTTCTAGGAGTCAGTGGCCCCTTTCCACTTGGTGCCCTGTCACCTGTGGGTGGTTCATTTATCAACTATTTAATTCTACGGTGTCTAATTAATGTCTGTGGTCTAATTAATGTTGTTCTAAGGTGCTTTTTAACTCTCAGCTTCTCTGCTTTGGCAAAATGCTGCCAGTCTTCTGGACCCAAACCTCGATTCCTAAGGGATTCCAGGGGTAAAACAAGGATAGTCAAACTGAAGAAGTAAATTTGTCACAAGGTTTATTATCAATGGATGAAAGGAAAGAGGAGAGAAAGATCAAGATGAATGTCTTAGTCATCTAAGGCATCTGCCTTCGGCTCAGGTCATGATCCCGGGGTCCTGACATTGAGCCCCACATTGGGATCCCTGCTCAGTGGGGAGCCTGCTTCTCCCTCTCCTTCTGCCTCCTGCTCTGCCTGCTTGTGTTGTCTCTCACTTTCTGTCAAATAAATAAAATCTTTAAAAAAAATGGTTATTCTCTCTTTTTTAAAAGCGTTCTTATTTATTTACGTGATCTCTGTGGCCATTGTGGGGCTTGAACTCACAACCCCGAGATCAAGAGTCACACCTTCCACCGACTGAGTCAGCCAGGTGCCCCTAAATTACTTCCCTCTTCTTGTTCTTTTTTTTTCCTAGTGGAAGTATAATTGTCTTCCCATATCCCAGTCATTTCCAGCGTCCATTACAGTGACTTGATTTGTACATGTCAGGAAATGATCCCCACCAGAAGTGTAGCTACCATCTGTCACCGCATGAAATTGCTACAATATTATTGGCTGTTCCCTGTACTATCCTATACACCCCCAAGACTTACTTTGTAACTGGACGATTGTACCTCAATCCCTTCACACATTTTGCCCCCCTCCTAGCCTCCTCCTGCATACGGTTACGAGTAGTTTCATATAGCTATGGGTCAGTTTCTGTTTTGCCTTGTTTGTTCGTTTTGTGTCTTAGATTCTGCACACAAGTGAAATCGTCTTTCTCTGTCTGACTTTGTTTCACTTCGCATAACATCCTCTAGGTCTGTCCCTCTTCTCCCAAATGGCGAGATTTTCCTCTTCGTCTTGGTTTATACCTGTTTATTTTTCTTTAGGCTAATCCATATCAGGGTTTCAATTGCTTTTTCCTTTTTTTTTTTTTTTAAGATTTTATTTATTTACTTATTTGACAGAGAGTGAACGAGAGTAAGAAAGGGAACATAAGCAGGGGGAGTGGGAGAGCGAAATGCAGGTTTCCTGCTGAGCAGGGAGCCGGACATGGGGCTCCATCCCAGGGTCCTGGGATCAGTACCTGAGCTGAAGACAGATGCTTAACCACTGAATCACCCAGGCGCCCCTCAGCTGCCTTTTCCTGAAAGACAGGTACGGAATCCTTTCAATCTGCTCAATAAGGCACCCATCCTTATTTGTGAAGGTTTTTTTTTTTTTTTTTTTTTTAAGATTTTATTTGACAGAGAGAGATCACAAGTAGGCAGAGAGAGAGAGAGAGAGAGGAGGAAGCAGGTTCCCCGCCAAGCAGAGAGTCTGACACAGGACTTGATCCCAGGACCCTGAGATCACGACCTGAGCCGAAGGCAGAGGCTCAAACCACTGAGCCACCCAGGCGCCCATTCATGAAGTTTTTTTGGTTACCAAAGCATGCTCAGTATTTGGGCAAAAATAAAATCTGTCACAATCCCCAAGGTGCGTGTGATCAGACACTTTGCCATGTGTCTCGAGGCGAGGCCGTGAGAACTGGGGCAGACCCTGTGAATCAAGGAATGAGTGCCAGGAGAATTTCTGAGACAGAGTACAGGACACATCCCATCGGGATTGAAGACTAGAATTGAAGTTCACCTAGAAACAGGACCTCAGCTCAAGGGTCAAGCGTTGAGTTGGCAGTTGGCCTTGAAAGGATTTTAGTGTGTATGCAGTGACTGCTTTTGGTGACCATCTCTCTCCTACACTTTCCAGAGAACCCCACCTTTATTTGGTTATGCACAGCTGTGGTTTGCTAAGGCCGCTACGGAAAGCACCATGAACTGCTTGGCTGAACAACAGACATTTACTCTCACCGTTCCGGAGGCTGGAGGGTCAAAGTGAAGGTGCTGGCAGGGCTCACTTGCTCACTTGCCTCAGGGGGAGACTGTCCCAGGCCTTTCTCCTTGCTTCTGCAGTCTCAGGCATCCTTGGCTTGTAGTAGGTCCTATCCTCTCTCTGGGCCTTCACATCGTGTTCTCTCTGTGCGCGGCTTTATGTCCAGGTATCTCCTTTTTATAAAGACTCTAGTCTTAACAGGATTAGGGCCCACTCTCCTGGCCTTATTGTAACCTGGTTCCCTCTCTCGGTCAGATAGCTCCCTCTGTTGGTCACATTGCAAAGTCCTAAGAGGGTCTCGATAACTTTCTTGGTTTCAACCAGTTGAGCCCATCACATCCACCTTCTTCAAAGGGAAACCCCACAGTTGGGTGGCAGCTAGGGCTACCCCCAGCTTTCCATATTCCACATGGCATCTCTCTAAAAGTTTGAGCTCAGTATTTATCCATGCAGGAGGGGAGCAATCGCACGTGACGTTTAGTGCAGGAATCCCTGAAGGATTTTTGAACGGGTCCAGATGGCCTGCATTCTGGGTGAGCAGGTCCAGGTCAGGGAACCTGCCCAGGGTCCCCTGGACCCAGGGACAGAGCAGGATTCAGGATTCAGAGCAGAAAAGGCTTTCCCTGGGAGGCTGCACAGCCATGTGGTAGAGAAGGAAGACCTCGGGGACACCTGTCTTGCCTGGAATCCAGCTCTGGAATTTGTAGCAAAGTGATGTTGGACAAGTCACATGACCTCTGTGCATCTCAGTTTCCCTGTCTTTAAATGGGGTTGATGATAGTACTATCACAGAGAGTCATTGTGAGGCTTAAAGACCATTCCTTCCTTCAACACATGTTTATGGGGGTCCATTACTAGATACCTGGAGTCTGCCTCACGGTAAACATTGAACAAGTTCAGGAGGGAATTATTTAGCAAGTGGGGAGGGTGTAAGTGTGATATTGCCAAAAACAAAGCAGAGAATGAAGAAGAGAGAACGTGGCAGTTTTGTACATGGACCTTCCAACAAAGACCTGAAGGGGAAGAGGGAGTGAGTTGTGAGGGCAGAGGAAGTGCAAAGGCCCTGGGGCAGGAGTGTGCCTGGTGGATTTGAGGGACAGCACAGAAGCCCAGTATGGCTGGAACAGAGTAGGGAAGTGGAAAGGATGAGGTGAAGGCAGAGAGGGACAGAGCCTGCTGGAAGACCTTGGCCCTACAAAGAAGTCAAGTTGAGCCATTGGAACCATTGCACACATTTTTGGGGCACTGCTTTGCCCTGGAAACTATGCTGGGTGTCTGGGCCTTGAAGAGCTCAGCCCTGCACTTGGGGCCATTGGGGCTTTGCAAAGAGGGTTTCTGGGGCTGCATCTGGGTCTGCTTAGTTGGTGACTGGGAACTGGTGCTCTGCAAGCCTTTGGAAACAGCATAAATACACCCTTTCAAAATCCAGTGGCTTATTTATTAGAAATGACTTAACATTTTTTTCCTGGGGTGGCAGAAGCCTGCTCTCCTGGGTTACTTTTTCTCCTGCCCCCACTGGTGGCTGAGCTTGGGTCACTCACTCCTTCACCGCACTCTGGGCAAAGGCTGCCAGCCTTTGGGATGGGCACAGATAATATATTCTTTTGAAGCACATTTTTACTTTTACTCAAATCTTTATTATTTATTTGCTTATTTATTTATTTTTACTCAAATCTTCAAAATGTTAGGCTGTTGGCTTTGGAACTTGGCTCGGGTGGGGCCACTGGACTGAGCTGTTTCCCATGAACCCTCACGGCCCCCAGTTCCTTGCTGGTTTCATTTGCTCTAGATAATGACAGTCCCTGTGTGTGTGTGTGTGTGTGTGTGTGTGTGTGTGTGTGTGTGTGTGTCCATCCCTGGGTCCCTCCCCTTTTCTACGCTGTCTCCTTATCTGTCCTGATTCCAGTAATACTGACATTAGGGCTGGATGCTTCTGTGTCTGTGGGGACCCTGGCCCCCTGCCCACTAGATGCCAGTAGCATCTCCTCCCCAGCTGTGACAATACGACATGCCTCTAGACACTGCCGGCTGTCCCTGGGGGAACGCAGTTGCTTTGAGAACCACTGGTCTCAAGGTGTGACCTTAAGCAGATCACGTCACCTCTCTGAGACTCTGTTTCCTCTTCTATAAAATAGGGATAAGACCGCCCAGTGGCATATGTGGTGTGTATCACCACCCAGAGTGGATCATTTTTAATACCCTTTACCTATTTTCTTTTCTTTTTTTTTTTGGTGACTTTATTCAGGTACAATTCACATACCATATACTTCACCCACTGAAGGTATTATTTGATGGTTTTGGGCATATTACATTATTCATTTAAATATCTGTCATAAAATATGTATCACATAAATTGCACCATTCTGACCTTCTTTAAGCGTACAAATCAGGGGCATTAATTACATTAGGGACAGAATGGTCTGCAAGAGTCTGTAGCAATCACAAACACCAGATTTGTCCTTCCTTTTTATCATTAAAAATCTGTTTAAAATTTAAATTTTTAATTGAGGTACCGTTGACATATAATATTATGTTACTTTCAGATGCAAAACATAGAGATTTGACATTTATGTACATTAGGAAAT